>NC_088686.1:65641176-65944852 GCF_028017835.1 Emys orbicularis | reverse complement strand
GGATGTGGTACAGCCCTGTAGGCAAAAAGCAACTGCTGCAACACTAGGTCCCAATCATTGGAGTGTTCATTTACGAATTTATGTATCATGGCCCCCAAAGTTCCATTAAACCTCTCCACCAGACCATTGGTTTGATGGTGATGAGGGGTGGCAACCAAGTGATTCACCCCATGAGCTTTCCACAGGTTTTTCATGTTCCCTGCCAGGAAATTAGTTCCCGAATCTGTAAGTATATCGGAGGGCCACCCTACCCTGGCAAAAATGTCTGCTAATGCCTGGCACACACTTTTAGCCTTGGTGTTGCTTAAGGGTACAGCTTCCGGCCATCGGGTAGCAAAATCCATGAAAGTCAGTACGTACTGCTTTCCTCTGGGTGTCTTCTTTGGGAAAGGACCCAGAATATCCACAGCTACTCGCTGAAATGGGACCTCAATTATGGGTAGTGGCTGGAGAGGGGCTTTAACCTGGTCTTGGGGCTTTCCCACTCGTTGGCACACCTCACAAGACCGGACATAATTAGCAACGTCCTTGCCCATTCCCTCCCAGTGGAAGGACTTCCCCAACCGGTCTTTGGTTCTGTTCACCCCAGAATGGCCACTGGGATGATCATGGGCTAAGCTCAAGAGTTTTACCCGATACTTAGTGGGAACTACCAGCTGTCTTTGAGGATGCCAGTCTTCCTGGTGCCCACCAGAAAGAGTCTCCTTGTATAAAAGTCCTTTTTCTACAACAAACCGGGATCGGTTAGAAGAGCTGAGAGGCGGTGGGGTGCTCCGTGCCGCTGCCCAAGCTTTTTGAAGGCTGTCATCTGCTTCCTGCTCGGCCTGGAACTGTTCCCTTGATGCTGGAGACATCAGTTCCTCCTTGGACTGTGGACTGGGGCTTGGTCCCTCTGGAAGCGATGCAGGTGCTGGGGCTTTTTCCATTGACTGTGAACCGCTGTCCGCTGGTGCACTATGTGGTATTTCAGGCTCTGGCTGAGCCTCTTGGGTAGGGTTATCTGCTGCTTCCGCCAGTTTAGGCTCGCTGGTGCCCTCTGGCATTGGAGTTGTAGACGGGGTTGCAAGCGCTGGACTCAGTGCTGGCAATGGTTCTGGTGCTGGTTGCGTTGCCAGTTCCGGTTCTGGGACTGGCTTTGGCTGGGTCTCTGGGATTGGATCCACTACGGCTGTTGCAGTCGTTGGCAGGGGATCCGGTTCCACCACCTGTGTTTGGGTCTCCGGTAACACAGACGGGGTCCTGGTGGACGGCTCAGGAACAGGGATGGGGGTGAAAGCTTGCTTAGCCTGGCTGCGGGTGACTATTCCCACCCTCTTGGCTAGCTTCACATGGTTAGCCAAGTCTTCCCCCAGTAGCATGGGAATGGGATAATTGTCATAGACTGCAAAAGTCCACATTCCTGACCAGCCCTTGTACTGGACATGCAACTTGGCTGTAGGCAAGGTTACAGACTGTGACACAAAGGGTTGAATTGTCACTGTAGCCTCCGGGTTGATGAGTTTGGGGTCCACTAGGGATTGGTGGATAGTTGACACTTGTGCCCCAGTGTCCCTCCAAGCGATAACCTTCTTTCCGCCCACTCTCAAGGTTTCCCTTCGCTCCGAGGGTATGAGAGAGGCATCTGGGTCTGGGGATCTTTGGTGTGATTGGGGTGTAATGAACTGTAATCGGTTGGGGTTCTTGGGGCAGTGAGCCTTTATATGTCCCAGTTCATTACATTTAAAACATCGCCCTGCTAAGGTATCACCGGGGCGATGTTGGTTGCTGGAGACTGGTGTGGTGGGGTGAGAAGGCGTCTGGGGTTTCCCTTGGGATGTGGGTGGGGCCTTGGGTTGTCCCCGGTGATAAGGTTTTGTTTCGGCTTGCCCCTTCTGATATTCGCTCCAACTGCTACTAGCTTTTTTCTTTTCTGTCACCTCCACCCATTTGGCTCCAATCTCCCCCGCCTCGGTTACAGTTTTGGGCTTCCCATCTAGGATGTACCTTTCTATTTCCTCAGGAACACCCTCTAAAAACTGCTCCATTTTTACTAGGGAAAGCAGATCTTCCAGAGATTTAACATTTGCTCCTGATACCCAGGCATCACAATTTTTGTCAATGTGGTAGGCATGCCGGGTAAATGACACATCTGGTTTCCACCTTAGGGCTCTGAACCGCCGACGGGCATGCTCGGGTGTTAGCCCCATTCTGAGTCTGGCCTTGTTTTTAAAAAGTTCATAACTGTTCATGTGTTCCTTAGGCATTTCAGCCGCCACTTCTGCTAAGGATCCACTGAGCTGCGGCCTCAGCTCTACCATGTACTGGGTTGGAGGGATGTCGTATCCAAGGCAGGCCCTTTCAAAATTTTCTAAGAAGGCCTCAGTATCATCGCCTGCCTTGTAGGTGGGGAATTTCCTGGGATGGGAAGTGGTACCTGGAGAGGAGTTGTTAGGATGGTCTGATGCACCCTGCCTAGTCCTTGCTGCTTCCAGTTCCATCTCTTTTTTTTTCAGCTCCATCTCTCTTTTATGGGCCTCCTGTTTGGCTTTTTCTTCTCTTTCATGGGCCTCCTGTTTGGCTTTTTCCAGCTCCATTTCTCTCTTGTGGGCCTCCTCTTTGGCTTTCTCTTCTCTGTCTCTCAGCTCCATCTCTCTCTTGTGGGCCCCCTCTTTGGCTTTCTCTTCTCTGTCTCTCAGCTCTATCTCTTTTTCTTTCAGCTCCATAGCTCTCTTGTGGGCCTCCTCTTTAGCTTTTTCTTCTTTGGTAGTCATTTTCCTGGTTTTCTTGTGCTGGGTCACACCCCTCTGCAGTTGACTGAAACTGGGATGTACTTAGCTCAGGCTCCTGCTGAGTGCTGCTGAGTTAACAGAGAGTTTCTAACTAGCTACTTCCGAGGATGTAAAAAAGAAAAAAAACACAATTCAGCTTGTAAATTATCTTTACCAGTTGTTTGCTCATTAATTGAACCCTTCTCTTAACAAAGGACCTTGTTAAAAAAACTTAACACCTCTGCCTTCAGGCAAGGAGAGATAAGATATGCATCTACCTTCAGCTCTGCTCTCCAAGCAGCTAGAAGGAAAAAAAAATCTCTTACTGGCTTTTGGGTTTAAAACGATCCCACCGCTGTGCCACCATGTCAAGGCTGTATCCCCACTTTGAACTTTAGGGTACAAATGTAGGGGCCTGCATGAAAACTGCTAAGCTTATCTACCAGCTTAGCTCTGGTCCGCTGCCACCATCTTAAGAATTCCCTCCCTGGGAAGCCTTGAGAAACCTTTCACCAATTTCCTGGTGAATACAGATCCAAACTGCTTGGATCTTAAACAAGGAGAAATTGACTCTTCCCCCCTCCTTCCTTTCACCAACTCCTGGTGAATACAGATCCAAACCCCCTTTGGATTTTAAAACAAGGAGAAATCAATCAGGTTCTTAAAAAGAAGGCTTTTAATTAAAGCAAAAGGTAAAAATCATCTCTGCAAAATCAGTATGGAAAATAACTTTACAGGGTAATCAAACTTAAAGAGCTCAGAGGAATCCCCTCTGTCTTAGGTTCAAAGTATAGCAAACAAGCTAAGCACTCTGGTAAAAGGTACATTTACAAGTTGAGAAAACAAAGTAAATCTAAGACGCCTTGCCTGGCTTTTACTTACAATTTTGAAATAAGAGAGACTTGTTTAGAAAGATGGGGAGAACCTGGATTGATGTCTGGTCCCTCTCAGTCCCAAGAGCGAACAACCCCTTAAACAAAGGACACACACAAAAGCCTTTTCCCCCCCCAAGATTTGAAAGTATCTTGTCCCCTCATTGGTCCTCTGGGTCAGGTGTCAGCCAGGTTACCCGAGCTTCTTAACCCTTTACAGGTAAAAGGATTTTGGAGTCTCTGACCAGGAGGGATTTTAGTACTGTACACAGAGAGCTGTTACCCTTCCTTTTATAGTTATGACAGGTCCCCAGGCAAGTAGAGTTCACCCTCACTCCCTCTCAGATCAAGTGAGAACTGGTGTAGGTTATACAAGTCTCTTGCATTGATTTTTAGAGGAAACAAAAAGAAGAAATTGCTTTTGAAAATCTTAAGTTCAGGAAAAAGGAAAAGACAGAAATAACATTTAGCAGTTCAGGCAGGGGTTATTTTTTGTGTCTATGTGGGGTGAGTTAAGTGGCTAAAATGAGTAGGATGTCTATTTCTGACAATGTAATATAATACTTATTTTGTACCATAAACATGAAGATTAAAATATTACAAAATAAATATTTAGTTACACTGCTCCTATAATGTTTTATTGGGAGCAGGAGACATCAGGAAGTCATTACTATTCTATAGCTATCTGCTGTGGCTCTAAAAGTTCAGTTTGATCTGTGAGAATGTGCTATCTTCTCAGCAGTGAGAAAGAAAGACAGGTATTCACCAGCTAGAAGTTGGAGAGAGAGATGCTGCCAGTTACAGTGCCAAAGATGGCCACTTTAGGGCTACGGTTGCTTGGTTCTGCCAAGTTTAAAGGACCAGCACCAGAAAGACACACTGGAAAAAGTTCCCATAAAAGAGTAGCCCTGTTCTGTGGAGAGTTAGTAGGGACCAGGAAGCTGCCAAAGAAGGTGCTTCTGGGGAGAGAGGTTGATTGGTATTGTGCTTACTGGCATTCTACAACATCTGATGCAGCAAATGCATTTCTTTCTTCAGCTATATTTTGCCTTTTGTTAGCCTAATGAGGTGCCCATTACATGCTATTTATTTCTCGGCTCACAGCTTTGAGACTTTTATATGGGTTCTCCCTCTCTTGGAATTTCTCAAATCATTGACCTCTTGATCTGAAAAATAATTGTGATAATAAAAATAATTTTAACAGATGCCTAATTGTCCCCAGCTGTTCTCTGATGTAAGATAGCTGAGACCTAGCAGTATCTTCAGATTGTTCAAAGATACTTGTATGCGTCTGTTCCTTTCATAGTTTAAACTTCAGACTTCCTGAGATTTAGAACCAAGACTCAGTGGAGAAAGATATTAGTAAACCCACCATGCATCTTGTTTTTCCTAAGAGGCCTCTCTGTGAGAATTTGACACTCTTCAAAACAAAAGCTAACCTAGGTAGAGGATAACTTTCCCCTGGAGCTAACTCATGTGTGGATATGCGGCACACCATCTTGTCATGTCCATTTGAGCCTGCAATGAATCTCTTGCAGTAATATTGTACCAGCAATATGGGAAACCGAAAGTAGACAGAGGATCTAAATGACATTTGCCTTTGCTCCATCTTCTGTACTGTAGTAGGTTTTACATGTTGCTGTGTGTAATCAGGTGGTTTATCTTCTGTAATACTGAAAAATCTTTGATTTTTGTGTTTGTGCTTCTTTGATAGCCACGAGCTGTTGCGGGTTTTCGAGGAACAGTACGATATGCATCAATCAATGCTCACAGAAACAGAGTGAGTATCTGTGCTTACATCACACCTGTCTGAGTTTTATAGTAATTAAAAAGACTGTCAATTGTATGTATAGTATAAATCTTGCTTCATTTTCTGTGTCCCATTGTCATTATTATATAGAAAGATGTTAGACTGTGGGAAATATTTAGGAAAGAATAGGTCACTTTTACATTACTGTAGATAACTGAATGTCTTATCTTCATAATGGTGTTCTGGTTGCAGAAATCATAATAGTTGTTTTAATTATTATCATCACTGTTTTAATCATACCACAAGAGAGTAGAACAGGGAAGATGAAATTATCAGGTGATAACATATTATATTTACAGTATATTCCACTTATCATCATGATCTCAGGGTATTAGAGAATTTTGGACAAACTACTATTGCCAGTGTGATGACATTTCACTTCACAGTAAAACGATGTACATCCCTGCAATCATATTTTAACATGCTTCCTCTTTTAATTTTTTCTGTGCTTTTTATTCTTCCATCTGAAGTGATGAGAAAAGGAGAGAGTGTTTTCCTACTTGCAGTATTATAGGGATCTGTTTTGCAATTTTTCTTCTAATCGGTTTTATTGGGAATATACAATAGTTGAAGTCTCTGGAGCAGGTGTGGGCAAACGTTTTGGCCCAAGGGCCACATCTGGGTATGGAAATTGTATGGTGGGCCATGAATGCTCATGAAATTGGGGTTGGGGTGCAGGAGGGGGTGAGGGCTCTGGCTGGGGGTGCAGGCTCCGGGGTAGGGCCAGAAATGATGAGTTCAGGGCGGGGGAAGGGGCTCCGGTCTGGGGCGGGGGGGCTGGGCTCGGGGAGGGGGGGCTGAGGGCTTCGGCTGGGGGTGCAGGCTCTGGGGTGGGGCTGGGGATGAGGGGTTTGGGGTGTAGGAGGGTGCTCTGGACTGGGACTGAGGGGTTCGGAGGGTGGGAGGGGGATGAGGGCTGGGGCAGGGAGTGAGGCGCAGGAGCTGTCTCTCAGGGGTGCAGGCTCCAGGCAGCACTTACCTCAAGCGGCTCCTGGAAGCAGCGGCATGTCCCCCCTCTGGCTCCTATGTGGAAACATGGCCAGGTGGCTCTGCTGCACGCTGCCCTGTCCACAGGCACCACCCCTGCAGCTCCCATTGGCTGCCATTCCCGGTCAATGAGAGCTGCGGGGGCAGCACTTGGGGTGGGGACAGCGTGCGGAGCCAAGGCCCCTGGCTGCCCCTACGCGTAGGAGCCAGAAGGAGGACATGCTGCTGCTTTCAGAAACAGCGCAGAGCGGCCCCCGAATCTGCTCCCCAGCTGGAGCGGGGCAAGCCCCAGACCCCGCTCCCCAGCAGGAGCTTGAGATCTGGATTAAAGTGGCTGGCAGGCCAGATGCAGCCCGTGGTCCGTAGTTTGCCAACCCATGCTCTAGAGCAATACAGGATCTAGCAAAGCCCATTAGCTTTGATTGCATAGTAGTAAGGTAAAGTACAGCAGTTATGAGGAGTAACAAAATTCCATCCCTTTTCTTTTTCACAGGAAATGGGAAGGCATGATGACCTCTGGTCCCTGTTTTACATGTTGGTAGAGTTTGTGGTTGGACAGCTGCCTTGGAGAAAAATAAAAGACAAGGTAAAATCTAGAAATAAGTATCTTAGATGGGCATTGCACATAAACACCTTCATGAAAAATCTACTTAAGAATCATTGGTTCATAAAATTCTAATGTTACATTTTAGAGCAGTTTCTAGTGATTTCCCCCCCTCACTTCACAGTGCTAATGTCATGGCTTAAAGTGCTGTGGAGGTTACAAATGGTCTTAGTTTGCAAGGGAATTTAGACAGAGCTTACAGTTTTTACAGATTCATTATAGAGGGCAAATATAAATGTACATACATTAATTCATGGCCCGATTTTGAAACCAGTGTTTTTTGCCTTCACAAACCTTTTGTACAAAATTTCATACTTTGACATTTCATCTTGGAAATAGACATTCAGTATTTGCTGTTAGACAAAGTTAGCCCAGTAGATCTGTGGTCATGCTGTTGGGCAGATGTCTTATGGGAGGTATGCAAAGAAAAAGCAACCTCTGATGGCCTGTGCCCACTACTTGTTTCTACCTATTTTGAAAGTATAGCATAATCAAAAGCACTTTCTGATTAACTTAGCTATGTTGGTAGATGAAGTTGGGCCATACAAAGGACTGCTCCTATTCTTCTGACTTTGGAAACCACAGACTAATTGATATTGGACTGAATAAAAATACTAAAAAATGTCTACTCTGAGGAGTAATTATGTATCAGAAGTGAACTGAAGTAGATGACATAATAGAACTTTTAAATCTCTGTCTTTGATTCTAGTAGAGTTGTAATGTCCAATTATAATCAGTGGTGTCAAACAGCAACAGAACACACACACACACACACACACAGAGAGAAAATTAGACTAGCATTTAAATACAGTAACGCCTCACTTAATGTTGTAGTTATATTCCTGAAAAATGCAACTTTAAGTGAAATGATATTAAACGAATCCAATTTTCCCATAAGATTTAATGTAAATGGGGAGAGTTAGGTTCCAAGGAAATTTTTGGGGGGCAGACAAAAGGCAGTATATACTGTACAGTACTGTACTGTGGTTGGGAGGTGCCCCTGGCTTACCCCACACAGGCACAGCCTGCTGCAGGCAAGGATGCTAGGAAGCACCTTGTGCAGCAGCAGCGGCAGCTTCCCCCCAGAAAAACAGGCGCCATCTTTGCCGAGGGATGCTCCAGGCCCACCTCTTCCCGTCCCCACTCCACTCCAGGCCCACCACTTCCCACCCCCACTCCACCTCCTCACCAGAACACGCTGCTTCCCCGCTCCTCCCCCACCCTCCCAGAAAGTCCTAAGTGACACCAAACAGCTGTTTGGCGGCGGGGGAAGCGCTGGGTGGGAGGGGGAGAAGGCAGAGAAGAGGAACTTGTGCAATGCTCCCTTGTAAAGTCACTGCTCTTCCACAGAATCTTACAAGCAGAGGATAGAGCAGGCAGCCAAACGACGTTATAAGGGAATATTGTACAACTTTAAACGAGCATGTTCCCTAATGGAGCAGCGACGTAACTTTGAAACAACGTTAAGCGGGAGGATGTTAAGTGAGGAGTTACTGTATTGAGTTGGAGGTATAAAGAACATTTTACATTGGTGCTAAGGGCAATGGCAGGATCTCTAGCCCTGTTATAACCTAAAGGATTAATCTCCTTTTCATACACCCTTCAACTCTGACCAAAAATATTGCACTTAATGCCTGTGATGTATGGTGTGAATATTCTGCAGTTGGGAATGGTGGTGTGCTAATGCTTTTTTGTGCTAACTGTTCCTAGGAGCAAGTGGGCTCCATAAAAGAGAGGTATGACCACAGGCTCATGTTGAAACATCTCCCCCAAGAATTCAACATCTTTCTAGATCACATCTCCAATTTAGATTACTGTACAAAACCCGATTACCAGGTAAGCCTTTTTACTTTTTTGTATTTCTAATTTTTTAAATAATCTTGTTTTGCCTTATTTTACCATAATTATCCTTCTTTGATCTGATCCTGTGTCCATGACAATAATGATTATGGACTGTCCCACTGTAGAGCTATTTTAATGGCAATAAGGTACTTTGGTGAAGTTTGGCAGTTTGATACTAAGATAGTTTGAAGGCTACAGCGTTCATTGCAGGTCATCTGTTGGATGACCTGCAATGGGCCACTGTATCAGTAATCTAGCTTTGTGAAGGTGGGGTAGAGCCAAGGTGCCATGTGGAGAGCCATATTTTATCTAAAACTGTGATGTGAGGGGTTCTCTGCAGACAGAGGTCTGCAAACCTTTGTAATCTCTTTTGGCCAATTCTAGGTGGGCTTTGAACTCCTCCTGGATGCAGTGCAGGTGTTCAGCTAAGTTGGATGGTGCAAGTATGTGGGAGACTTGTGGCATGGACAGGTGGAGGAAACCGTAGTTGGTGTAAAAAGGACTCTGGTGGGTTGATCTGTGGTTAGAGTAATTGTATACAAATTTGGCAGAAGAGAGAAGCGAAACCCAGTCATTCCGGTGGTAACTGATAAAGCAACAGAAGTATTACTCAAGAATTTGGTTCACTCATTCCATCTGTCCATCAGTCTTGGAGTGATAAGATGAGGAGACATGTAGATCCACATTCAGGAGTGTCACGGGGTGCACCACTCAATGCTGGACTGGTGCCTCCTTCTGGTACTCTGGGGATTAGCTCGAGGCCAACGCTCCCCCGTCCACCATTTGCACACCGTCACTCTGTCCACCTGCAGCTCCTCTTGCAGCCTCAGGAACCATAACGTCCTCTTCATGGCTCAGCCCTCTGGCTGTGTCACTGTCCATGTTCCCCCCTTCTGGGGAAGATTAACTCCTCAGTAGTTGTAGGCAGTCCTCTTGCTCACTTCTTCTGTGCCACTTGCCCAGGGGCTGGTAGGGGAACCAAGGCCCGCCCTCTTCTCCAGGTCCCAGACCAGGGATTTTCAGCTCAGCAGCCTGGGCCTTCTCTCTCTGCCCTCACTGCTCTATCCCAGGGCTTCTTCCTACCACTGGTCCCCCTATTCTTCCTGGGCCTACCAGTTCCCAGAGCCTCCTCCCTCTTCCCAGGGAGTGACTGCAGTCTCAGCTCACTCCTCCCTTTCTCCTAGGAGTGTCTGCCTTTTCCCAGCCACCTCTTCTCCTCTCAGCTCCTGGGCTTTATAGGCCCTGCCTATTTCTGCCCAGCTGAGCATCCTTAATCAGCCGCCTAATCTGTTAATTAGCCCATCTGGCCTGCATTAAACCCTGCAGGGTGTGTGTGCATTAGTCACCCCATGACAAGGAGCTTGAACAACTCCTGCCAGAAATATGAAATGAACTGTGATTCTCGATCAGATGTTATGTTAGATAGTTGACCATAGAGTTGGAAGACATAGTTGCAAAACAGTTGGGATATATGACGGAATGCACCCCTGCATCCACACCGTACACACTAGGTGTCCAGTTTTTGACTGGAATGTCCGGTCAAAAAGGAACCCTGGCGGCACTGGTCAGGCCATTAAAAAAGCCGGTCGGCAGCGCAATGGGGCTAAGGCAGGCTCCCTGCCTGCCATGGCTCAGCGCGGCTCCAGGAAGCAGCAGCATGTCCCCCCTCCGGCTCCTATGTGTAGGGACAGCCAGGGGGCTCTGCACGCTGCTCCTGCCCCAAGCTCTGGCTCTGCAGCTCCCATTGGCTGGGAACCATGGCTCCTGCAGACGGGACAGCGCGCAAAGCCGCCTGGCTGCTCCTCTGCATAGGAGCCGGAGGGGGGACATGTCTCTGCTTCCGGGAGCTGCTTGAGGTAAGCGCTGCCCAGAGCCTGCACCCCGACCCCCTCCTGAGTCCCTGCCCCAGCCCTGATTGCCCTCCAAACTCCTCAGTCCCAGCCCTGAGCACCCTCCTGTACCCTAAACCACTCATCTCATCCCCAGCCCAGAGTACCCCCCCCCCAGTCAGAGCCCCCATACCCCAGCCCAGAGCCCCCTCCTGCACTCCAAACCCCTCTGCCCCAGCCCGGAGCCCCCTCCTGCACCCCAAAACCCTCATCCCCAGCTCCACAACAGAGCCCACACCCCCAGCTGAAGCCCTCACTCCCCCCACACCCCAACCCCCTTCCCCAGCCCAGAGCCCCCTCCTGCACCCTGAACCCCTCATTTCTGGCCCCACCCCGGAACCCGTACCCCCTCCAAGACCCCAACCCCCTGCCTCAGCCCGTAGCCCCTTCCCATACTCTGAACCCCTCAGCTCCACCCTCAGCCCCCTCCTGCACTCCAAGCCTCTCATTCCTGGCCCCACCCCGGAGCCCGCACCCCCAGCTGGAGCCTTCAGCCCCTCCCGCACCCCAATCCTCTGAGCCAGCCTGGTGAAAATGAGTGAGTGAGTGAGGGTGGGGAGAGTGAGCGACGGGGTGTGTGTGTGGAGTTAGCAGGAGGTGGGGCCTTGGAGAAGGGGCAGGGCCTTGGAGAAGAGGCGGGGCAGGGGTGTTTGGTTTTGTGTGAGTAGAAAGTTGGCAACCCTATAACCCACTGGTCAATAATTTCATGATAAAATATATGTAGTAACATTATATGTAAAGTTATAAACATACGCTGAAATTAGGTCTGAAATGTGTTTATCAGAAAAGTTTGGGTAAATCAGTTTCTCAAAGACTAAGGACAAGCTGACGCTTCTAGCCAGGTTTCAGTTGGAGGGCAATCGCCTATCAAGTGGCCATTCTTTGTCAAGGAAAGGGGTTAGGAACAAACATATCTGCATCTTAGCAAACAACAGCATGAAACCTCTTTCACCACAAGACTCCTTGTCTCCGTCCTCACAGCAGGAATAAACATTATATAGGGATAACCTTCAAGAAAATGCATTTCAAAGGGTGACTGGACTGTAAAAGTGAGGGGCAAAACCACCCTAAGGTATCTGTCCCTATCCATCGCGCTTTCACCTAGAAAGACAAAAGAAGCAGCCTTTGGACTAAGGGAGAAGATCCTGGCCTGAGAATTTGGTCAGCAATGTTATTGGAAATGTGGTAAAGGATTTCAACTTGAAAGTTTTATTAAGTTTTAGTACTAGGAAGCATTTTATCTTTATTTTTTGCTTGTAACCGTTTTTGACTTTAATGCATTATACTTTTACTCACTTAAAACCTATCTCTTTGTAGTTAAAGAAACTTGTTTTATTCTTTAATCAAAACAAATCCAGTGTTGTACTTTATCTAAATTGTGTGGGTAACTCCATTTAAAGCAGCAAACTGTTGGATATTGATCCTCTGATAGGGGCAATGAACCTAAAATATCTGGATTGTCCAGGACAGGACTGGACAGTGTAGAACACCTGTTTTGGGGGGAAAATTTGGGACTGGGAGTGTGCTGGGGTCATCTTGCAAGTGATAACCAAGGCTATTGGAAACTGGAGTGTTCTGGCAGGCTGCGGCTATAAACAGACACTCAGGATGTGACCTGAATCTGTTTGGCTGTTTTTGAGGAGCCCAAATTGGGAGCTTCAGCAGTTAGGTACCCCAGGTTTCAGGGCAAAGGTGACATAGCCCCTCACTGGTCTTGATTGCACCCTGGAAGGGCATAGGCTGTTACCTCCACAGAGGGAATTTGAAGTCATGGCACGAAACGTGACATTTTTGTAAGTAGGTCAACAACAACTAGCAGAGTCAAGTGGCAATGGGAATTGGGAAAGTCAGTGATAAAGTTCATGGAGATGGAAAATCAGGGTTGAGACAGAGTTAGCAGAGGAATCAAAGCGCCCAAGAGGTTTGGCGCAGGGAGTCTTTGTTCAAGCGCTCATGTCACAGGAGTTAATGTAGGACTCAATGAACAAATGCAGTTTTGGCCACCAGAAATTTCAAGAGACCAGCCTCAATGTTTTCAAGTGACTGAAATGGACAGCAAGGGGAGAATCATGACATAGCCAGGGCATCACTAGGCGTGGTTGACTGTTTGGAATATAAATCTGGTCTTTAAACAAGAGGTTCCTTTTCTTGACTGAGAATTTCGAGTCAGGAGCTAAGTCCTTACTGGTCAATATAAATTTCACTGCAAATGGATCAAAGAGTAGGAGGGAGTTCCCAAGAGAGAGCAAGTTACTGTATTGTTTATCACCATGTTGGTGAAATGTCAGGGTTTCCGGATTGTGACTGCTTCTAGAGTCCCATCTCCTTTGTCCCAGTACTCACTCTTAGGAGGCAACTTGTCGGGTTTACCATTCCTGGCACTTGGGCAATAGTCATGGTGAAGTCAAACGTGGAGGGAAAAAAGGGGTCAACAGATCTGACATTGTTTGAGAGCTTTTGCTGTTCTCAGGTTTCTAGGTTCTTGTAATTCGCATATACCTGCAATGTGGTATAAAGGTGATGAAGCCATTCTTCAAAAGCAGGCTTTATGGCCAGCAGTTCTTTGTCACATATCTTATAGTTTTTCTCAATGGGAGTCAGTTTCTGGGAATAAAATGCAGTGATGGGTCCTGTGCTGCTTGACAAAACTGCTCTGATCACATAGTTGGAAGTGTCTGCTTCAACAACAAAGGGTTTTGCCAGGTCTGGATGTACCAAGATGGGCACTGATGTAAACGTTTCCTTTAATTGATTGAAGGCAATTGGAGTTTTGTCATTGACCTGAGTGGGAGCAGGATTGAGTCCCTGGTTCCTTCAGAGGTTTAAAGTGGAGAACAATAAGTGTGACTACAATAATTGTCCTCTGTTGTAAATTTCCATTTTTTGTTCCATGGCAATAGAAGAGACCAACCCCTTCTTCCCGCCCCCTCCATACACTTTCTCCACCCTTTATCTAGGATGTGGGAAAACTATCAAGATCTAGTTAAGAGTCAGTAAACCCCTTCCTGCTGGCCTTTCAAATAGACTTGATTGATTTGTAGATAATGATATTCTATGTACTGGCTGAGTCGTACACTGCAGAGAATGAATCTGAATAAGTGCATTATATTAACTAATTCTGGAATTACAACTTCCAGAAAACTACAGATAAGAATATTTATCATCACCATTAAATTATGTTTGGGCATGTGAAACTAATTCGCTTTCCTCTGGAAAAATTTTCTTTCATACTGTTCCATATTCACACATCTGCAGTTCCAAAGTAGAGACTATTTATGTGTAACATCAGCAAATTGTGCATTGGTTCTCTTGTTTTCACAGAGCATATTCAGACAAATCAAAGCCAACCTGATTAGATGGCCACTAATGCATCACTGTTTATTCTAAGAAGGAAGAAAACAGCAGCAACTGAAGCTCTGTTATTGCATCTGTTTATCAGTTTATTCTGTTATATTTATCTTATACCTTTGCTGTGTCTGTCTCTAGGAGACCAATGCCGTCGACATTTTTCCTTAGGTTGATATCTGTGGAGTTTTGTCTGGGAAACATGTTTCTTTCTCACTGCAGCCTTTTAGCTATTATTTGCAGTAAAACTGTTTCTTCTGCTGGAAACCACTTCCTTTATCTACCATCGAGATTGCTGATCAGGCAGCATAGATTAATGCCCGTTCCTTTTTTAATTCCTATTGATTACTTGGCTTGTTAACATTAACAGATAAATCAAGATCTAGGATTTTAAATAAGAACTGGAAATATCAAGTGATATCAAGTTCCTCATTTGCCAGTGCATTTCTTTCTGTCTGTCTGTCTGTGTAGGTCTGCTGTATGTACACCACCCCCACCTTTCTTTATATGGCCCACCCTGTTGTAGACACAGAAACTCAATAAGAGATTAAAGTGATACATTTATAGATTTTACCTCTTCCAAGGCAAAGCCATGACAGTCCTGTAGACTAATGTCCTTCGATTATTCATAGAATTTTTACAGCTATAGTGCAAGCTTCCCTACACCACCCTGTCCATGTGCCATAACTTTGAATTGGATGGCCATACCTTTAGGGGTAAGAGTGTATTGTACTTTCCATGCCCATTCCAATACCTGGATTACCTGAATTAGTGTCAGTTGTAAAAGTACTTTTTGGGGTGTGGATTTGTGTCATAGTTCTTTGTTGTTATTTATTTATAGAATCACAGAAATGTAGAACTGGAAGGAATCTCGAGAGGTTACCTAGTCCATCCCCCCATGCTGAGACAGGAACAAGTATACCTAGATCATCCTTAACAGGTTTTTGCCTAAGTTGTTCTTAAAAAACTTTGATGGACATTCCACAAACTCTCTTGGTAACCTGTTCCAGTACTTAACTATCCTTATTGTTAGAAAGCTTTTCCTGATATCTAACCTAAATCTTCCTTGCTGCAGATTAAGCTGATTGTTTCTTGTTTAGTGGACATGGAGGACAATTGATCACCATTCTCTTTATAACAGCTCTTAATATATTTGAAGATTGTTATCAGGTTCCCCATCAGTCTTCTTTTCTCAAGAGTTTTTTTAACCTTTCCTCAGAGGTCAGGATTTTTAAACATTTGATCATTTTTATTGCTCTCCTCTGGACTTGCTTCAGTTTGACCACATCTTTTTTAAAGTGTCGTATCCAAAACTGTACACAGTACTCCAACTGAATCCTCACAGCTGCCGAATACAGTGAAACAATTATCTCAAATATCTTACATTTGACACTCCTGTTAATACACCTCAGAATTATATTAGACATTTTCGCAACTGCATAACATTGTTGACTCATATTCAATTTGTGATCCGCTATAGCCTGCAGATCCTTTTCACCAGTCTACTGTCTAGTCATTTATTCCCCATGTTGTAGTTGTGCATTTGATTTTTTTAAAGGATATTAACCCTGTTAGAGAAGGAAATTAGGTTGGTTTGGCATGATTTGTTCTTGACAAATCCATATTGGCTATTACTTATAACCCTGTTATCCTTTAGGTGCTTACCAACAGATTGTATAATGATTTGTATTAAAGTGTGTCTGACTGATCTATAATTCCCTGGTGCCTCTTTGTTCCCAATTTTAAAGATAGATACTATATTTGCCCGTCTCCATTCCTGTAGGACCTCATTCATCCTCTGTGAGTTCGCAAAGATAATTGCTAATTGTTCCAAGATTGATTCAGCTAGATCCTTAACTATCCTAGCATAAATTTCATCAGATCTTGCCAGCTTGAATATATGTAACTTATCTAAATATTCTTTAAACTGATCTTTCCCTATTCTGGCTTGTTGTTAATATTAATTGTGGAAGCATTTTGCCGCCATTAAACTTTTTAGTGAAGACTGAAGCAAAAAAGGCATTAAACAGCTCAGCCTTCTTGGTGTCATCCATTACTAGCTGGACTTACATTTCCCTTTGTCTTTTTCTTGCTTTTCATGTATGTATATACAATTTGTGATCCTTTTATGTCCCCTATTTAATGAAGGGCATAACGAGTGGGGTCCCACAGGGATCGGTTCTGGGTCCAGTTCTGTTCAATATCTTCATCAGTGATTTAGATAATGGCATAGAGAGTACACTTATAAAGTTTGTGGATGATACCAAGCTGGGAGGGGTTGCAAGTGCTTTGGAGGTTAGTATTAAAATTCAAAATGATCTGGACAAATGGAGAAATGGTCTGAAGTAAATAGGATGAAATTCAATAAGGACAAATGCAAAATGGGAAATGACTGCCTAGGAAGGAGTACTGCGGAAAGGGATCTGGGGGTCATAGTGGATCACAAGCTAAATATGAGTCAACAGTGTAACGCTGTTGGAAAAAAAGAAACATCATTCTGGGATGTATTAGCAAGAGTATTGTAAGCAAGACACAAGAAGTAATTCTTCCTCTCTACTCCGCGCTGATTAGGCCTCAGCTGGAGTATTGGGAGTTCTGGGCACCACATTTCAGGAAAGCTGTGAACAAATTGGAGAAAGTCCAGAGAAGAGCAACAAAAATGATTAAAGGTCTAGAAAACATGACAAGGAGGAGGGAGACAAATTGTTGTTCTTAACCTCTGAGGATAGAACAAGAAGCAATGGACTTAAATTTCAGCAAGGGCGGTTTAGGTTGGACATTAGGAAAAAGCTTCCTAACTATCAGAGTGGTTAAGCACTGGAATAAATTGCCTAGGGAGGTTGTGGAGTCTTCCTCATTGAGGATTTTTAAAAGCAGGCTGGACAAACGCCTGTCAGGGATGGTCTAGATAATTCTTAGTTCTGCCTTGAGTGCAGAGGACTGGACTAGATGACCTCTCGAGGTCCCTTCCAGTTCTATGATTCTATGAAGTTAGGATGGTACCCAGACGGCCCAGTCAGGATTGGGTTCATATTATTAAAGAGCACTGAACAAGCATGTAAATTGACATAGTCCCTGCCTTGTCTAAAAATATCAACAACTTATGACAGCAATGGGAGAGGGACAGCATAAAACACATTCAATTTGTGCAGTTTGTGTACATATATATGGATTTTTAAAACAATCAGAATAAATATCAGCTATCTCTTAGTCTCCCTCAGTCTTCAGCCATCATTATTTAGTTGATATTGTGTAGGCACTGCAGTAGAAGTGAGTCTTGAGAAGGGCTTTCAAGGAGGAAAGGGAAATGACCTTATGGATTAGTTCAGAGAACATTTAATGTCTAGGGAGTAGCATGAAAGAAAGTAAGTTTGTAGCAGAAATGAGCAGTAGAGGTTGGCATTGCTAGCTGAGCAATGAAGCAGTGGACAATGCAATAGGACAGAGGTTCTCAAACTTTCTTTGTTAACTGACCCTTTTCAAATGCAATATTAATCATGGACCCCCAACTGAGAAACTGATTGACAAAAGTATATGTGTCAAGTATCAGAAGGGTAGCCATGTTAGTCTGGATCTGTAAAAGCAGCAAAGAGTCCTGTGGCACCTTATAGACTAACAGATGTATTGGAGCATGAGCTTTCGTGGGTGAATACCCACGGATGCATCCGACGAAGTGGGTATTCACCCACAAAAGCTCATGCTCCAAAAGTATATGTAGTCATGTAAACACGTACTGTTAGTAATGCTTTAAGAAAAAGAACATACGAGTATTTATAGATATTAGTGAGATGGGTGTGCCTGCTTCTTACTGCAGTCTATCTATCCGTGGTGTGATGGTTGACAAGCAAACTCGTAAATCATTCTCCACTTCCAGTTGGGACCTGAACTTTGTCTTCATAGCTGTCATGGCAGAGAATGATGCTTCACACATATATTTTGTTGGGAACGGTAGCAACGCTTTCATTGCTTCTGTAACTAAAACTGGGTTGTACGCAGCAACAGTTGGCCAAAACTGGCAAGGTGTCATTTCCTGAAACTTAATTTTCAGTGTGTGGGCACAGGATATTTTGAGAATGGATCCCTAACCCAATCATATTCCTCCATGTTTACATTTTAAAGTAAACACTGAAGTACTCTGCCAAAATTGAAAGATGAGCAACAGTCATGTCTCTCACACAGTCAGTTGTTATGCTGTTAGTATCCAGAAATTCTGTCAGTAGCGGAAACGTATCTGAGATTCCACAACTCTGTCTGGTTTTCCAAATCTTGACTTTCTTCTGAAATGCTCTGCTTGTCACTCGTCTCAAGTATGGTTTTATCACTCCCTTCTGTGGACAGGTTCAGTGCATTCAACAAGTTAAAAATGTCTGCAAGATATGCAAGCTTTGCGATCCATATCGGGTCAGAAAAATTTGTGGCAAACCTGGGATTGTGCTAGAAAGAAAACCAAGCAGCTGTTTGCGAAGCTCAAAAACTCCTTCCAACACTCTGCCGTGAGATAGCCAACCCAATTCCATATGAAACAATAATTTGTTATGTCCTGCACCCATTTCTAGACATAGCTTTGCAAAAAGGCATGAATTCAAAGGCCAGGACTTCACAAAATTCACAACTGTCACAGCTGCATTTACCACATCATTTAATTCGGGTTTCATTTTCTTTGATGAAGATCCTGGTGATGCAACATATAGTGTACTACAATTACTTGTAGATTTATGACTCATATTCTTGCTACACCGCCACTCCAATTGCCTGCCATAGTGGTAGCATCATCCATGCCAACGGCAGTGCACTTCTCCCAATTCAGCTTTCATGAAATCATCCAATAATTCGACTATTTCCTGACCTGTTGTCCATTCTGCTAACTCCTGACAAAAAAGAAAATCCTCCAAAATTTCTCTCAGCCAGATATAACGAACAAAAACTAATAATTGTGCTGTATTACCAGTTATCAGTAGTCTCATCAAGCTGAATTACAAACTGTTCATATGTACATAGTCTTTCAGTTAGTTGGGATTTTACATCTTTTGAAAACTCTTCAATTCTCCTTCTAACTGTGTCATTAGAAAGTGGTGTGGCCTTAAGTTTCTTCATTGCATCTTCGCTTACCATCACTTTGCACATTTCTACAGCAGCTGGAAGACTCAGTTGTTCTCCAGTGGTATGGTATTTTTTACTCTTTGCAGTCCGAAGCGCTGTTAAGAAAGATGCTTTCAAAGCCTTTCCCGGAACCGATGTTATGTTTGTCATTTGAGTTTTCTGTCTATTGAATTCTTCTTTCTTTCACTGAAGAAAGTTCTCTGGGTTTATCTTTATACTCCAGGTACCTTGTTGTGAGGTGTCATTTCAGTTTTGCAGATTTCATTGCTTCATTTGGTAGGATTCATAAGCATACAATGCATTGCAGTCATCCATCACTAAATTCCATAAAACCAAAATCAGTATAACTTTTGTCAAACTTTCTCTTCTTCATTTGTTTCTTACTTCTTGACTCTGCATTGTCTATGTCAGCAAAATTAGCAGTACTAATACGAGGACGTTTTAAAAACTTATCCATTTACAGTGTAATTTGCTCGCACACTATAAAAATATATTCAACTTCCACCTGCCAAAGACGTCTCAGTTATCAAAAAAAACCAGACATCACTTCTGATTTGCTGTCGCAAAGCAGTGAGATTTTTTTATGTTGACACTTATGCCATGTGAGTATTACGATGTTGTTCATGCATCATGGAATATGTTGTGTAAACAGAAATAGTAGATCTGTCAGTTTTAATCGTTAGGCAATGCAGATGTGCAGTGAGATTATTTTTTTATTTTTCTGCAACCCCTTAGACAGTCCTAGTGTGCTCATATGTCTCCCCATTCCCACAGAAGCCTATGATTACTGAAACTCCCACACTCCTCTATAGAGACTCCTGGTGACCACACTTCTTCACACATACTGATGGCTTCCTATGCACTACCCATATAGGCCTCCCAATGTGCTCCTTTGCTTCCTTTTTCTTTAAGAAGCATAGCTTTTTTTCACAAAACACAAGACTGCATATCGTGTCTTGAACTGAAGGAGATTGAAAAATGTAATACTTGATGTGAGTAATATAAATAATTTTGTCCTAGTTTCTCTTTGCATAATGAGTAATGTTAGAATGTTAGAAATTTTTTGAACTTCAGTTCTTTTAGGATTATTTTTTTTTTAAATAAATGGTTAAAAAATACTGAAACAGGAAGCAGTTAAATGGTAGCAACGCTTAAAGTTCTCTACCCAAGCATTACAAAAAGCTATTTCATAATTTTCAAGATAAATAGTGCACCATTCTGAGCCACAGATAGGGGCAGTGATGATATAGCACTTTTGATAAACCTTACCTTTTTAACAATTAATTGTCAGATAAAGTCTTAAAGGAGAACCAGATGTTAGAAAAGTCTTGAGGGGAAACTGAGTCTGGAGTGCTTTGTCTTTCTCTTATTCAAAGAAAGAAGAATTAATTAACTCTTTTCTTTATCTTTAGCTTCTCATGTCTGTGTTTGACAACAGTATGAAAACTTCTGGAGTCATTGAAAGTGACCCTTTTGACTGGGAGAAGAGTGGAACTGATGGCTCTCTGACGACGACAACAACATCAACAACTCCTCAGTTACATACTCGCCTGACCCCAGCTGCAATTGGGTATGTTCAAGCATTTCCTATATTAACCTAAACAGACAACCACTTAGCACCAGGGGAAAGTCATCTGTCACATCTATTTCTCCAGGGTGTTAACTAATAGGGTAGCGCAGGATACTAGGTCTCCCTTTGGTCATTATTGAGCCTCTCCTCAAAAAAAAAAAAAAAAATGCTGCTGTCCTAAATATACAGAATTATATTTATATATATATTTATTTATATATAATAACAGCAGTTACGAATGTTGATACCTGTCTGGGTTAAGAAATCCCTTTATTAGATTCCCATTCTCCAGTCAACCTTTTGCTAAAGCCTATGTTAAGAACCTACGGCCTGATCCCTAGCCCATTGAACTCAATGAGAGACTTCCGTTGCCTTCTGTGGGCTTTAAATCGTCACTAATGAGGAGCACTTGCAAATCTCTTTGAGATCCAAAGATGAAAAGTATTGTACTTATATGAATGCAACATAATATAATAGGATATAATATAAAATATAACATATATGTTCACCAGATGGTCTCTTTGACATAAGGAATCAGGAAGAATGTGATTTCCAGCTTTAGAAAGTAACTGCAAAGTCAGTAGAAAAATAGCTTTTAAAAGGTTTCCTTCATTCTCATAACAGAATTACATATATACAGTTTTATGGTATGATGTAATTTAATTTTTCAAATTTTATGTTGACTGGAAGTTTTGATACTGAAGTCTGTGCCTTGAGCGAGTGGGAATACCAAAGTCATTTCCACTGCATTATTTTTCACTTCTTCCTTTGTAGAATAGCCAATGCCACACCTATCCCAGGAGATTTGCTGCGAGAGAACACGGATGAGGTGTTTCCAGATGAGCAGCTCAGTGATGGGGAGAATGGTATTCCTGTTGGAGTCTCACCAGAGAAACTGCCTGGGTCCCCTGGGCATCAACGTACTCAGGAAAAAGATGTCTGGGAGGAGATGGATGCCAACAGAAACAAAATAAAGCTGGGGATCTGTAAGGTATTTATAGAACTGCAGTGGGAAAAACCTCTTTCAGCAATTTCTTGGCATCATCAGGAACATGATAATGTGGCATGATGAGTAATAGGAGAGCAAATGCTCATTTGGCACTTTAAATATTCTGCATTTTGACCAGAGAGAATGGTTTTCCAAAGCAGAGGGCTGCATAATTCAATGGGTCAGTGCTCTTTTCACTTCTAAAGGCCATGATTCCTATTGGGTTCAAAGATGGTTTTGTTTCCTAGTCACTGAATAAGGTCAGAAGTGTTTTCTTGCACTTTCCATGGTAGTAATTAAGGGTGAAGATGTGAAAATAGATCAGAACTAACTCTCCAGACAACAAAATAAATATGATTGGTATTCTCCATTTAGTCAATATTTCATGCTTGTGTTCATAATGTAACATATCACTCAGTTTGTGTTGAGTAGAATCCCATTACTGGAAAAGTAGAAGTACTAAGGGTCAAAATTGAGATACATTGACTAATTCATGGAAGGGAAACTTGCTCAGTGCTTGTCTGGATTATAGCTGGCTCTTGACAGTGATCCCGGTCTCTCATTATCATTACTTCTATTATTCGCTCTCTCTCTCATAATCACTAAAATTCATATTCAGACAATTGTAGCCAGTGCTCCTCTGATGTGAAAATGTCACCAGTAGCTGATAGAAGATGTTACTGAAGTGTTCTTTAAGCCGAAATACTATCTAGTGACAGGGCTGTGTATTATTTTTCCAGGTATACGTAAAATGTGATGGGGGGAGGCCAGACTGCTGTGATACTTATTTTTGTACCTGGCTAATGTATATTAGTTTTTTAAGGGGAAATGGCAGAAGACAGGTGGACTTTTTCTCTTTTGAGGCCAAACTCAGCTCAGATATAAGCAGATACAAGTTTCATTGATAACAGTGGGAGTTACATCTGGGGATCAGAGTGATCCTTCAACACTGAATCATACCCAGTTGATCTACAAAGGGAGATGCAGTTGGACATCTGATTTTAATTTCTAATAAACATTGCTCCATATCAAAAAACTACCTTGTAGACTTTGAGTGCAATGGTATTGCATGCCTCAGATATGCATAAGGATGAGTTAACATGAAGATTAACCTTTCATCAATAAAATAAAAAGAGGCTATGACTGTAAAGCAGTATGAAGAACCTCCTAGGCTTCTGGATTTGGCCTGCTATTGATGAGAATTCCAGAAATGGGAGTGGGGATCAATATACATCTAAAATCTGGGAAATGTAATGTATTGTTTTCTTCCATTGACTCCTTCCATCCTGAGACTTAATGAAAACCACAGCGTTGCTGGCAATTAATCCCTAATTTAGACTTATGCCTTAGAAAACTGGTAGCTGATGATCACGTATAAACTACATGAAATATGGCATGAACTTCTGCTGAAGGAGCATCCTCAATATGAATTGGTTTGTTATAGGATAGAAGCATTGGGTTATGTGCACTGCATACACTGTTGTGTCTTCCTCTATTTCAGCACTCCTAAAAATTACATTTTTATTTCTGTTGTTCTTTATTTGCACAGGCTTCTACAGAGGAGGAAAACAGCCATGGACCAGTGAACGGAATGCTTAATGCACCAAGCCTTGGTTCTCCAGTTCGAGTCCGCTCAGAGACCACCCAGCCAGACAGGGATGTCCCACTGATGAGAAAGTTACGTTCAATCCACAGCTTTGAATTGGAGAAACGCCTGACCTTAGAGTCAAAGCCAGACACTGATAAATTTCTTGAGACCTGGTAAAGAGAAAATTTCTATCTCGCATTTATGCTGGGATCTTTTAGGGGCTTGTTGGCTTAGACTGTATTGAGACAAGTAATGGCTAGTAATGTCTACTGGATTCATAGTATTTGTTCTGAGGAACGTCCCTGGCTTCTATCCCATTTTGCATTTTTAAGTTACATTTTTATTGAATTTTTATTACTATTTACACTAAGCCAAAGGTGTTCATGGTGTTTTATAGACAAATAAAGACAAAGTCCTTACCTCAAGGAATTCTTAGTTTAAGGGCCCATTTCTATCACACTTCTGTTGATTAGCACTTCATGAATAGTCCTGTTGGCTTCAGTGGGACTTCTCGTGGGAGTCAGTGCAATTTAACTTGGATAAGCATTAAAGAATCAAGCACTAAATTAGATATAGGCATAAATTACCTCTGGTAAGGTGTAATGTGTATGAAGAGCAGGATTTATGTGAAATAAAATAATGAGTTTACTTGTTTCTGTAGTGCATGTGTCATTAGTTTCACTTTTATTTTATATTTCTAAAGTTATCAGGAATGCAGCAGTGCTGGAAAGCTTGTTAGGAGAGGTGGGTTTTGAGAAAGAATTTGAAGGTGGAGAAGGAGGTTGTGTGAGTACAGGATCAGGGAATTTAGTCCAGCTGAAGGGAGTATTATGGAAGGATAACGCACAGGGAGACTAGAGGAAAGGGGTGTTGGCAGATCATAAAGCTAAGTTGGGAAGCAATAGAAGAAGAGAGTTGAGATCTAGGCGTTGGTAGAGCTGTGCAGAGCCTTGAACATGAGAACAAGAAATTTGAATTTGATGCAGAGCTTATACGAGTTAGAGGAAGACATGATCAGAGTAGACAGAGAGGAAAAGGAATTTAGTAGTATTTTGGATAAACGAGAGAGGTTCAAAGAATGAGTCATGTATAAACTAAAACTGAGACATAGAGTTGTACATCATACTTAATTAAGGACAAAGAAAGACAACTATCTCACACCAGTAATAGAATTAAAGTTTCATCATTTCTTTAACACCCCCTCACTCACAGTGGACAACAAAGGGAGAGATTTACATTCCTGAGTAATAAAAACTCATTAGTGTTCTTCAGACAAAACAAGAGAACATGCCGTACTGCAGAGAGATGGGATGAATGTCCATGTTTCTCACAAAGCAAAACTGCAGCAGTTAGAAAATCCTTGCAGGTAGATAGAAAGGATATATTTAGGCTGGCTTATTACATAGTAATAACAAAGTTATGAAACAAAAAAAGTTGATGCGGTACATGGTTATTCTTATGTCACCCTCGGTCTCCCAATCTCCTTTTTTCATTCGATACCAAAAGGAAAGTACTGAATCCAGGCTGAAATGTTTTGGCATTAATTCATGCTGAGGTGAGGAGCTGGTTTCCTTTTTTTCTTTCCAGTTTTTCTCTGACTTTTATCAACTTTCTGCCTCCTTCCCCTTATTTTCAGTAAGATTGCTGTAGAGCCCTTATTTGGCAGGAGTTACGTTTTCACATGCGAAACATTTGGTTGCAGGCATCTCCATAACTGCTGCTTGAAAATTACGTTTCTTATGCTCATCTTTGGATCTGTAAGACACAATATGACTGGCACTGCACTGGCCATCTGATACCACCCTGACTAATGTCTATGCTCTGCTCTCTCTTATTTTCCCAGTTTAAATACATACATAAAATTAACATATGAATCCCTACGAACTTTCTTCCATCGTCACCAGATGCCAGAGTTATCTTTCGGTAACTGGGAGGTAGAAATTAATAAAAACTAAATAAATAATTCCTTTCTTTCTCCCTATATGTCCCCAGCTTTCTCTGTCCTGGGACAGGGAACTCTGTATTGTCCAGCATTTCCAACCTTACTCACCATAGTCATACCACTTGGCTGATGCTGCACATGCTTGCAAAGTTAACTCTGTGGGTTATTTTTGGTTTGTTTTCCCTCCCATATTTTGAAGGTTTCAGCTGTTGAAGGCTAGTTCTAAAAAGTGGTAGGAAACACTATAGTAGACTCTGAAGTGAATTTAGCTTGGCTCTTATGGCAGAATTCAGATAGTGTAGTTCATTCTTAATTAATTCATATGTAACGTCTTTCTCTCCTAAGCTTGCAGAAGATGCAGAAAGATTCAAATGCTGGGAAAGAAACTGCTGTTGCTGCGCCTCCTCTTCCTCAGAAAATATCTGTTCCTGCTGTGGCTGCCCGCGCTGACCGTGTCTGGCATTATGATGAAGAATATCTTCCTGATGCTTCTAAGCCTGCTTCAGCCAGTTCTCCAGAACAAGTTGATGGCATTGTTAGTAATGGCTTTGTGGCTGTCAACTTAAGCTCCTGCCGGCAGGAGGTTGATTCCAAGGAATGGGTGATAGTGGATAAGGAACGGGATTTGCAGGATTTCAGGACCAATGGGGCTTTAGTACATAAAACAACTGGAAGTCCCTCAGATGAGGAGCCTGAGGTGCTACAAGTCCTAGAGGAATCCCCCCAAGAGGAACAACTAAGACTGAGTACTTGGGCAGAAAACAACGTCCATGCCAAGAATGAAGCCTTAGGTGTGGGGTTAGATCTACCTGTTGATCATGCTACTGCTGCTTCTGAACAATTTTCAGATAAGTTAGAATTTATGGCTGGAGTTGCTGGCCAGCTTCTTGCAGCCACACCTTCAAGTCCAATGGAGGCCCAAGCAGAAGGAGCCCTCACTCTGGTAAGAAAACTCATAGTTGTAATCATATCTTTACTCTCTATTCAGAGCTATATGAGAATAAAGCAGTAAATGAAAAGGCAGTGGCTAAAGTGTAAGCAGGTTCTGGAATGTTTAGGTTATGGGATATGGGACTTGACTCTGCACTAGGGATTTCCCAGGATCTGCTAAATTTGTGTCTAAATTCTGTGAAAGGTTTGCTATTGGTTCAGCAGTGAACAACCCTCAGAACTGGGCTTAATTAAAAGAACCTTTTAACCAATGAAATATACACACATATATGTTGTTATGAGTAAATAAACAGAAAGTATAACAAATTTGTAAAATACTATACAGTAGTATGTTATGTCCTGTAGAGAAAGTCTAAAAGGCAGAAGCTAGTATTGTACCAAAAAAAAACAAAGTTCCTTGCTCCCTCCGTCCTATAATTAGTTTCTTCCTTCTGAATTTCCTCTGCTGCTTTCTGCCCCTGAAATAACTTTTTGGCTTCCCTGTTTGACTGGCTATAATCTGTTTATTGATCGTAGGAACTTCTAGTGCACCGACACTGTAATATTTATGTTTCTGCAACCCCTGATATCTTTTGCACCAGCTACAGTTCCTTGCCGGCTTCTCTAACTCCACTGCTACTTCACACTTCTGAAATAGTTCTGTAATTGCTTGTCATCTGCCTCTCTTCTGCTGGACAGATTGCTCAACAGATTCCTCTGCTCCTTCTCCAGTTGGCATGTTTTTCTTTTCTGTCTCATACATCCCTCACCTGCACAGTTCCCAATAGTTTTCCTTCCCCCTCAGATGTCTCCATCACCAAATAATGCTCCCTCTGACTTTATTTCTCCCCTTCCTTTCTTAGAGTGGCAGTGTGGTTTAGTGGTTAAACCAGGGTATAGGGACTCAGGACTTGTGATTTCAGTTCTTGCCTCTTACACTTACTGTGTCATCTGGGTCACACAGGTCAGTAGTCTCAAACTTGGGTGCCTTAAATTAGGCATTGGAATCCATATTTAGGCACCTAAATTAAATCAATGGCATCTGTAGGTGTAGAGTATCTCTGAATATCAGGTCACATTTATTTAAGTACCTAACCTTAAGAACCCATATTTAAAAGTATTTGTCTTAATCTCTCTACTCCTTATTTTTTCTATATTATGGTTAACAGCAGCATATTGCTTAGAAGAGACTTCTTTTCAGTTTGGGTGGCAATATTCTGTTTTCCAAAATAAATTCCAAAGTTAAAACCCAGATAGACAAGGACTCTGGTTTCATAAATCCTAATAAACCTGTCTTCATTTCTCTCTTATTTTATACCACAGTTTTAAAAAGTTAAAGTCCTTTTTGCCGAAGGAGAGGCTGCAAAAATATATGTCCCTTGATGCTCCTGATCACTTACAATTCAGGAATCTGAAATTTTATTACTTTAGGAAAATTCAGAGACTCAATTAAATAGTTCTACTTAATCTCTTCTACCCATATGCAAATATCCCCATGTTCTCATGGAATATTAAAGACAGTAGAAATATTTTATACATGGTTATTTATTTTTAGGCACCCATTCTTTGCAAATTGTGTAATTTACAGAAAGATTAAATGTACAGAAAAGACCTTAAAATATGCAGCTGCTGCTAAGCTAAAGAGAACAAGAATTTTGAAACATACATTAGTAATATGACCAACACAAAATATTACAGTTTTAAAGTTGGTTGAGAACCCCATAAAGATGTACGATTGATTTACAGCTCAACTGTTGCTTTTTAACTATAGCCATAGTAGACAATGTATAGTAACATTGTTTGTGCAAAATGCTAATTTTCAGTTCTCAGTTTGCAATTTTGCATGGACCTTCTTCATACAAATGTACTAGTTTACGGGTAATGGTTTGCTTACTTAAACTCTGAGTATAGGCAGGATTGAAACTGTCTTGATTCTAGTGGAGTTGTCATTCACTGAAATAGTAGTGAACAATGTGAATATCTGGAGAGAAAAGTGAAGGTGCACTGGGAAATGGAGATAGCTATAATCTAGGTTTTTGAATTGAATATGTAGAGGAAGAAACTTTTGCTGAAATGGTAAATGGGGTAGGATTATGGCCTGAACTGGAAAAAGAGAGAAGTACAGGTAAATTTAAACTGCATCAGGAATGGGAGACATTTCAGAGAAGGTGAGTGGAGGAAACTTGTCTGCCTTGACAATGAATAAACAGTATGAAATTGAAAATGGAAATTAAACTGGAAGTAAGAATGGAGGTGATTTGGGTAACTTAATGTAAATTTGAAAAGGATTATCAAACAGTGCCTTTCAAAGGGTCTGATCCCAAAGACCACTGAAGTTAGTGATTGTCTTCCTTTTATTTCAGTGGCCTTTGAATCAGGGTCAAAGTGAGGCTGCTCCACAAATACCTGGTAGGTAACATGGTGCTGCCTCCTCCTCCTTATTTCTAGCTGCTTTTACAGCTGGTAGGCTTTTTATTTCAAAGGAGACCTGGATTCCTGTTAAAGCTGTTGGAAACAAGCAAGAAGAGTTTACATCCAGTAGGGTTCATAGCTACTTAAGAGAAGGGGAGGAAACACTGATTGATAATCATGGGGGTCACACACATACCTAGGGAGACAGAAATAGAACTAGTCTTCAGGGTCTGAAGTCATTGATGGAATGTCCAGGGGAACAGAAAACCACTCCATTGGATAGTATGCCCGGGGGACCAAGGAGAGAGGGAAATAAAGGGGTTGAGAAATATTATGGGGAAGAGGGAGGAATGGATGGGGGGAAGGGGCGGGGAGAAGGAGAAGATGAGATGAAAAGTAAATGGTTTGATTAGCATTTTTTCAAAAGGGCAAAATGCTTATCACATTCAAAACAATTAGAAATGCATACACACTTCCCTAATATAACTGTTCCATGTAAGCATTTGCTTTAGTTGACATACAAACATATAGTGCAAATGATAGATGACATGTCCACTAAAATATCTTTTTATTAAGATTTGGTCCAAGTTATGAAAAAGTATGAGAGCCCCTCGCCTAGATATTATTTAAAGGAAGAAGGTAAATTGAGGAGAACTGGAGACAGTAACTTCTGTGCAGTGCTGAGAGAGATTAGAGTTTAACTAGGATGAATCAAGTCTGTGACTAGGGCCCCAGTTCTTTGCCACTAATGTGAATGGGGCCATTGATAAGCATTTTGGATAAATTTTTAGTACATAAACTTTTTTTGTGGTTGAATTAATCTCACCTTAAGTAATATTAAGAATCCAACTTAAAGCAAAAAAAGGAAGAGAATTCATGGTTAAAGGTATAAAATTCAGCTTGATGCTGTAATTTCACTTCCGCATCCCACACAACTGTGCCATCCCTCCTTACTTTGGGCCTAACTTTCTGAAAAATAGTCAAATCTAATATTTTGACAGCCCACCAAAAATGTGCACTTATCACTGTACATTACTCATCTCATCAGATGTCTCCTAGAGGTCTGAAATGCCAATCTTGGCACTGTAGCTGAAGGGCTTTATAACTTACTTACTGTCAGAAATAATAGAGAAAGCAGAATCAGATGAATTTCTAGCCACTTCAGCTGAAGTATTAAAACGAATCACAGCTCTGGTGGAAAAGATAGCGAGGAATAAACTAACAAGGGAGAAGTTTGGATGAAGAACAAGAGATAGAAAAATGGGCACATAGTGGCTGAGATATAGAATGAAATAAAATCAAAGGTAGTGAGAAACAGAATAGAGTGATGATGACAGATGTACATGTAAGGAGAATAAGAAAACAATGAACTGAAGTAACTGAATTTAATGTGAGAGACAGAGAATTTTACTTTTATATGGCACCTTTCATACAATACATAAATAACTGCACCACTGAAATGCAGCTACTTCTGGGACAGAAGGTATTAGCAAGGTACACAACAACCAGAACAAAAGGAGGGAGAGGAGAGGGGGAAACTTTCTGCTGGCTTGGATTGTGACCTCTTTTTGAATTATGACTTATGCCGCCTACAAGAAGTTCAGCAAATTCACCTGGAGAATAAACCTTCCATGAAAAAGAACTCTGCCTTAAAATAAGAGGTTTTTCTTGTTGGTCTCTAATAAGGGTTCTGATTTATTATTATATTACAGTAAACTTCTACAGTTCCCTTACTTTTAAACTATTTCTCATCACTCAAATACTCTGATCGATCTTTGAGTGGTGTTAAATTCCATCTGGCAGCCATATCTGGATATGTTTCTCTAGAACAAGAATCCTAAATCTTGCACACTCTAGTGTAAAAAGGTTTTAATAAGGATGGTTGCATGTCTTCTCACCTATTTGAGAGTCTTCACATTCTTTGGATTTGGCTTTTGTGCCTACATAACTCATGAAACCACGGTTTGACCCCTTGCTTAGGAGAATGCGTCTTATTGTATTTATCCATAAAGATTGCAGTTTTTTATTGGCTTAATCATTAGTTAGAATAGGCAGTGAAATCTGTCCTGATAACTGCCTTATTTTAATTTTAAAAAGAGCACTTTTAGGTCATCCGTAAACTGTCATTTTTAGGCCAATAGACTGTAACATTTTGCAATAAATCAACGAACTTATTTTCATACAAGATTGGCGTTTTTTGAAGTACAAGCAGGTTTATTGAATCCTTCTTGTGCTGTGCTATTCAGCAAACCTTAGGCATGTTCTGTAGTTGTCAGTATCACTGTCCACAGGCCCTGTTGTATGCTGTCTCTATTTCTAGGTGGAATATTATAAATATGTTGTCTCGGGGCACATTTATATAGTAACTGTAACTCTGGGACTCTATAGGGTAGGCACTATGGCTTTAAAGAGCCCATTCCCAAAATAAAATTGCTTTAGTCAGTATCTTCAGTCTCCACTGTTACATTCCTCCGTAACAAGGTTCACTGAATGAGTGCATCTCATCCACATACAGCGGTATCTGGGAATAAACAAAGTGTATCCTATATGTATTGTAAAATGCTATCCTAAAATGGAAGAGTGGAGGAGATCCAATGACTTTCATTCATAGTGGCTTCATTTGAATCTCTTCCTTGGGAAAGTTTCTCTTTCATACATCCTGTGTTATGATTGTAGTTGAGGATTTGTCTGCTCCATAGGGAGGGAAACAAAGGAATGTCGCGGTATTACACAGCCACAACACAGGAAGATAACTATAGAGGGCGAGGGAAACAATAAAGACAGGGAAAATAAGGACATCTTTGCATAATTAAGAATAGTGAGCAGCACTTTCATAGTTAAGGTTGCAGCCAGTATTCCATGTGTAAAGCTTATTGTAATCCTCCTTCTAACTTTTTAAGTGAAGGTGATAGTGATCTGAATTGTGTGTTTTCAGAAGTGTAGCATCCGAATTGGGTTTATGGCAAAGAGTAGAAATTAATGACTTTCACAATGGAAAAAAATAACCCCATGATATATGAATGCTGGTTGGTTGAAAAAGTTTGGAAACTCATTCTAATGTACTTTATAATGCACTGTAATGTATGCTGTGATTTCTTTTCACAGATTTCATCATTATAAAATTTACTTTTTTAAGTTATTTGTGTTTCTACATCAGCGATACCATTGTATATTTGTTGACAAATGAGATTGTCATCTCCAGATTTAGATTACACAGCTTTTGGCCTTTAAAAGTCTAGATGAAAATGGTATATAAGGTGTAAAGTGACTATAGTTTGGATTCTACAGAGCCTGAAGATTAAAATAGTTTAATAGGGTATAGAAGGTGCTTAGGATACATAGCATCAATGGTGTCTGTAGGTCATATAGGATCTATCACTTAGTCTCTAACCCAGCTTTTGATAACATTCAAAAACATTGTAAAATATTTTTAAAAAATAAGAAATTAAATAACAAAACTTTATTATAGTTAAGGTTGCAGTGTGTGCAATTCAAGACCAGGCATACAATTAAACACATCCTTAAGAAAGCTCAAAATATTAAAAAATATGGAAATTGCAAGCTAAAGTTTAAAAAATGACAAAAATCTTAATACCCAGTGTGTTCCCACAGATTATTAAAGAGACCGCATTTTAATATTTAATATTAATCACCGCAACTCAAAAAACTTGGATTCTGCATCTGTAACAAAATATTCAGAATGACTAAAAAGTAGAAATTAACCTTTATCTGTTTATCTCATAACTTCCCTCAGAATTGTACCTAAAAACTTTAATACTGTATCTTATTCATACAACCATAAGCAATCCACAAAATAAAATATATTTTAACAACTCAAGAACATATGAATACCAGATATATAATTTTAGGTTTCTCTATCACTGTAGTATGTAAGCACATCCAGATAGCATTCTTTCTTTACTAAGCAAAATAATTTAATGTACCCCTAATTAGACTAAAATCATTAGAGACAAAAGCTACTGTATGAACATAGAGTAAACATCACTATTATGCCAGATGAAAAAACTACGTCTAGTACATTAAAACAGGAGCTATTTATGTCATAACTTGATACTCCAAAACAAATAATAAGCGCCAGTACTCAGTTATCCAAATGTATGATGTTTAAAAAGGACATAAGGGACCTGTCGAATTCCTAATAAAGTGAAAGAAAAGACTAACCTTAACTTCAATAGATGTTAAATCAGGCCCTAAAATAGTAAAGCAAATCCAGGGGTAGAGCAAAGGTCATTTGAATGCTGGTGATTTAAAAGTTTTGTGTGTGGATAAAATCAGTGATAAGGTTGGTGTCAGAATTGTTTGTGTAATCATAGCAGCCTTAAATGAAACTTACTGGTATTTATTTGGTTTCTAATTTAATGTAGATAGTGTGCCCATGTGAAAAAATACAAACAGGCAAACGGACACATTTTGCTCTTGTTGATGCTGATTTCAGTTATATTGCACCTGTGGCTATGAGCAAAATTTGCCTCAAAGAATACAATTTCAGTATAATACTACAGAACCAAATAAAGTGTCAGTAAAAAAGGGGTAAAACGGATCTAGAAATATGAAATAGTACAGTAGGTGGAAAAACATTGGGTCTGGGGGATTTAATATAAGTTCTGAAACAACTCAGTTTCCTCCTTCCTCCAGATGATTCTGAACACTGCTCTGAGAACATTGGACACGAGATGCTTTGGGGAATAAAGAATCACTCTGTCTGTCCCCACATCTGTTTTATGGTACGGACCATGTAGCGAAGTTGAAAGATCAGAAATTATCTGGAAAAAATTATGTAGCCTTTTTGTGTTGCTTTTCAAATAATAATAGTCATAATCCTGTGGAAAACTGTAGGAAGTGTCAGAATTGACAGCAGGTATGTGTTTTCTGCACTTGCACTCTAGATTTCTGGCTCATTATTTCCATAGCATTGCTTTTTTTTTTTCTTGTCATTGAACATCCTCAGGAGGGCTTCTGAATTTGGTCCCTATCTCTTGTGAAGAACTGATTGATTGAGGGTGATGAAACAGCTATGATTGTGGGAGGGAAGAAGAGAGAGACTATGTGTATATAGAAAATTGGCAGAGTAGGTAAGTGGAAGGAGAAACCTTTATGTAAGAAAGAGAAGTGGGAAATGCACACACATGAAAAAAACAAACAAACCCAGAGCTGATTAGTAGTAACACATCACAGGATGTGGGGACAGTGAAAACTGCCAGGATAATTGCATACCTTTGGGCAGTATGGGTCATGAGACCAAGGTCCAAGTGTATTCAGCCACCCACACCAGAGGAGTCATACTATATAAGCTTATTTCTTGAAGTGTTTTTCATTTTTTTTGTAATCGAGTATTGTTTTTAAATATAATGAGGACAAAGTCTCATATTTGAAGTTGTAATGGGTGTTGGTCAGTTATAATCAGGTGTTGGTCAGATTTATTATTTTATAATTATTTTATCTATTTTATAGATCTACAGAGAGAGAAAAAGCACCTGTTAATAAGTGACAACAAAAACTCCTGTTCAGATAAAACAATGCTTGTATCCCCTCACAGTCTGTTTACCTGTTATTGTATTGTTACTGTATTAGTATCAAATTGAAACAGGCTATACAATTTTACCTTTTCTTATCAGAGCATCTTTTTATTAATCAGTGAAGAACATGCTTACCCATGGAGATTTTGGTTACAAGTCAGTCCAGAATATTTTTTTAAACTACATGGGTTTTTTTCTGTTTATTGTTGACGTTTTATAAATGTAATAACTCACTCTGAGTTAGTTACAATAGTGGTTATAGTGCAATTGTATAATCAGGAAAGTAACTATGTAAAAATGCCACTTTCTTACTCAACTGATCTTCCTGTGTGTTCAAGTCACATCTGTTGGATTTACTGAAAATTTTTTTTATTTATTCCTATTACTACTTCAGAAGCCATGCAGCTAAGAGAAAATGAACTAGGTTCTATTCTGCCTCATTCAGCAACAAAACAGTCAATTGCATTCTAATTCCAGAGCCAATTTTTTTCTCAGTTACAACCTTGCAATCCCACTGACTTCAAATACAGTATTGTTGATCCTGGAGGTAACTGAGAGGGAAAAGAACACTTTATTTTTAGCTCTCAGGCTATTCTTGTGATGCTGACAATTAAAAGATGTCTTTACTGACCCTACCTGTAAATTGAGCAAATTTGACTTGGAAATCATTGAGAGAGAGTAAATGCGTGCACTGGAACTATAATTTTTACAGATTCACTTTTCTGCTTATAGCTACACTTTATCATGTAGTTAGAAAAGTGAATCTCTAAAATGATATTTTGCATGTTTCAGTGTTTGGCCAGTCTTGAAATTAAATATGTTCAATATTAGTTGTCAAGACTGTCGGTCAATTTTTAGCTCATCTGGCTGATAACCCATGAAATTGTTTCTTATACATAAGCTTCCACTGATCTGGATATCACTCATAATCTAGACCTGCTCTTTCTAGCATGGAGGCAGTCTGAGTTTTGTTTCCTTCCTTCCTCCTTTGAATTCCAAGTAATGCTGTTGGATTGCTGCAACACCGCATTCTGACCCATGTTTACTCTGCCTCCCTTAGAGAGAACAGCTTTAGGTTTGCTGCTCTCCACAGCAGAAAGCTTTAGTATGAGAATTTTCTATCACAAACCATTGGGAATGTCAGATGAGTCACATATCTGTAGTTGCAACTTGTTACCTTTCATTTTAAGGCAGCCTGAGGATCCTGTATATTTGAATATACATGGCTTCCAACTCAGAGTATGAGTAATGCAGTGGAGCCTTGCCGTGCATTTTATTACACCTTCCACTGACTTCTCTCAGCAGTGCAGCAGAGATATCTAGCCTATGCCAGCAGGTCAGCTCCCTCTGTATGTGAGTGTGTCCCCTAGCTCAGCCTGCCACACTCTTCACTGACTTCCTTCAGCAACTCAGAGTGGCCTATATCACCAACTTGCTAATGTCAGTAGGCCTGCATTTCTTCTGGCTCAGAGTATGTCATTGTGATTTAGCCCTGTCTGCCACTGGCTTTCCTCAGCCACACAGCAAAGTGGTCTACATGTACCATTGGCCTGCCTCAAACAGCAGACCATCCAAATACTTGGAAGCTGTAGGAAAAAGTATGCCTGATTTTTTTTCTTCTCTCAAGCTCCTCAGTTTGTGTGCCAAGATATCCAAGCCTAGGTTGCCACCTTATTGGTCCCACTGGAAGTTCTTCACAAATCAAAGCAGGAGAGTGTGGTTTAGTAGCTCATAGCAGTGGACAATCTAAATGTAATTCTGCAATGAAAAGGTTGGTACAATGAGTTGCCAAAAGTGACATAGCTATGAAGTCACTACAGAAATCCTGTTACATGTTTTCAAACACCAGTATTTATACCACCCGTGGTAGTCTCCTATTTCATACTTCACTTTGGTGGAGGATATTCCTCCATCCCTTCATGTTGGTCCTGGATTAACAAATAACAGTAGAAGCAGCAGAGTTTTCAAACCGCCTTAAAGGTTTTTGAGCTCTGAGGTAATGAAAAGCTCCTTGAAACCAGATTCCAGGTCTTGAATTCAGGGCCCTCAAGTGGCAAATTGTGGCATAATTTCAATACCTGAAGCCTAGATTGTCCCTCTGGAACATAAACACAACCCTTAAGACAGAAGAGGCCATTCTGTAGTTGGAACTCAATCATTTTGGGTACCCTCATAGTTCAGGATCTGGCAGATCTGGGTTGCAAATGGGTCATTGGGGAGTAGAAGTGGCTGGAGGACATCAGACTGCTGTCAGTTGTCCCATTGCCATAGTTGGACATCTTGAGCATAGTAGCAGAAGGCTCACTGCCAGGTGCGAGATATTCATCTTTGTGAGATAGGGTATCTGCCTTGCTGTTTCTTGTCCCCTGTTGATAGGTTACAACAAAGTCGAAGTCAGTGAGGAAGAGAGACCAGCAGATCTGGCATTGGTTAAGGCATCTTTCAGTCTGTATGTACTCCAGGTTCTTGTGGTCCATCAGGACTTGGACCAGGAACTAGGCTCCTTCTAGGAGGTAGCCCCACTCCTCAAAAGCCACCCTGTAGAAGGTTTGTGCCGGGGCTCGACCCTCCTGGGCAGGAGGGGAGCCACACCGACTCACTACTGGTGGAACAAACAAACAGTTAGTTCAGGGGGCTCAGGCCCTCAGGCAGGGGCTGAGCAAACAAACAGTTAGGGGGCTCAGGCCCTTTGGTGCAGGGGCTGAGCAACAATACAACAGTTCAGGGCTCAGGCAGGGGCTGAGCAAACAAACAGTTAGGGGGCTCAGGCCCTTTGGTGCAGGGGCTGAGCAACAATACAACAGTTAGTTCAGGGCTCAGGCCCTCAGGCAGGGGCTGAGCAAACAAAAAGTTATGGAGCTCAGGCCCTTTGGTGCAGGGGCTGAGCAACAATACAGCAGGTAGGGAGCTCAAGCCCTCTGGTGCAGGGGCTGAGCAACAATATAACAGTCTAGTGATTAGGATAGGCCCAGGACCCTATGCCTGAGCGTTGGGTGAGGGGGAAGCCTGCCAGCCGTAAGCGGGGTGGCAGGGGGGGACGCAGGCCCACCCACTCCACTGCGTCCCAGCCCGGGGCCCTAGCAGCGGCCACTGCCGCTGCGAGTCAGTGGGGTGTCCGAACCGAAACACGTTGACATCAGCTCATACGTATTACAGTCTGACCGGGGTCGGCTACCCCCGGGCTACTTCCAGGTTCCCCCTCAGGGCCTACCTCGTCCGTGGCACCGGGCCCAGTCCAGTCCACCAGCATGGGTTCCTCTCGGCCGGGGCTTGGTGGCAGGTCCGGCAGCTCCTCAGGGAAATCCGGCCAATTGAGCTCGGGCGGCTCCTCCGGGTAACAGCAGGGCCGGAGGGGCTCCGGTGGCGTCTCGCCTTCGGGATTGGTGTGGGGGAGTTCCACCGGCTCCTCCCAACGACGGGAGCGGACGGGCTCCGGTGGTTCCTCCTCATAGTGGGCTCGGGGTAACTCCGGCCAGTTAGGGCCACGGCCTCGGGCCTCGGAGGTCTCCCGGCCGCGAGCTCCCCGCCGTATGTCTGCTCCCTGCGGTGGCTGGGGCCGCACTGAGCTCTCGCGGCCGGCTTTTATACTTCCTGTCCCACCCCTTGACTTCCGGGGGGCGGGAACAGGTGGCGGAGGCTCCGCCCACTTGGGTGTCTGTAAGGGCACTCCCTCTGCTGGGCAGGAGGGGAGCCACACCGAGTCACTACACACCCTGATAGCCAGTAGCTCCTTGTCCTAAACATTGTAATTTTTTTCTGCTGGGATTAGCTTCCAAGAATAATAGGCACAGAGTGGAGTTGGTTGCGGGGCCCCTCATATTGAGTTAGTATTGCACTTATGGCAAAATTTGAGGCATACAACTGGCCTGCAGTAGGCTGCTTGATTGGCTATGCTGCCTGATTGGTTGGAAGAGTCATCAGACCATCTTTTAAATCCAAAATAAGCAGTTGTTCAGCAACTGCTGAAAGCATTCACCCACGGCTGTGATAACCCCTACTCTGCTTGTTCCAAGCTGTGCTCATGCTTTGTTTCATCCTTGTCCCAGCCCTGTTCCTGCCTCAGATTCAGCCCTGCTCCTACCTTGGCCCCAAATTTGCCTTACTCCAGATAACCCGGCTCTGATTTCTGACTCCGGCTCTGAACTTTGGCTGTGGCATCTGGCCTGTTATTCCAGCTCTGATCCTGAGCTCCTATTCCTGGCTACCAACTGTTGCTCTAACAACAAGGCCTGACCACTGCTCCAACCACTGCCGGCCCCCTTACTATCTTTTTACTCCTCAAGTGTATGCTTCACCGTATTTGTTTGTCTCCTTTTGAGGTACAACTATCTTGGATAACAGTAAGAAAGTTGGACCAGTCTATTTCTTTCCCAACTGTTACTAGAAAAACCTTTTTTGGATGCGAAATGGGTTTTAAAATCTCTCAGCACTGGACCAAAGAGTGGAGAAAGTTAGATGCCTTATTCTACCTTCATGGGTGTGTCGAAAAATTCTTCAAGGTCCCAGTATGTTATCTCTCAAAAATCAAACTAAGATTAAGTGTGCAAAGCATCCACTAAGTCCCCTCCTGGGAGCATCAAAGTTTATTCTGTTAGGAGTGCCTCAGGGTATGTCTACACCACAATCAGACACCCTGCCAGCTGACTCGGGGTTGCCGGGGTCAGGCTGCGGGGCTGTTTAATTGCAGTGTAGACATTCAGGTTTGGGCTGCAGCCCAAGCTCTGGCACCCTACCAGCTGGTAGGGTCCTAGAGCCTGGGCTTCAGTCCAATCCCAAACGTCTACACTGCTGTTAAACAGCCCCTTAGTCTGAGCCTGAGTCAGTTGGCATGGGCCAGGCATGGGTTTTTAATTGCAGTGTAGACATACCCTCAGATTATTGGGATAAAAGGATTTACAGTGTGGCCACTTAAGATTTGAAGTTATTTCCCCAAGTTCTATTAGATTGACATTCTCTCCTCAAATTATGCAGCCCTTGATACTTTTGGCTTACCTTAACCTAAACTAAACAAGCAAATAATAAAGTTAATATTACAAAAACTAAATGAATAAAATACATTATTCATTTTTGTTTTACCTGTAGGGATTTACATTGACTTGTATTTGATGTGTTTTCCCTCTTTAGGAATTGGCTTTTACTGCTTGCTACTTGCCATAAGTACTGTCCAGGCCATTGGATGCTCATGTATGAGAAAGAGAAAATTAATTTACTTAACCTGTAATTTTTATTTCTCATAATGGAAGGGAAGCACTGGTATGGGTAAACCCTCCTTTTACATTAAAAGGTTATTGATAAAATTGAGTTTGTAGATGTAATTCCGTTAATTCTACTAATTGTGCCATCTACAGTGATGTTAATGTTTTCTGCCTAGTTTATGTAGTTTCAGCATTAGAATTAATCTCCCTGGGTCAGAATGCAGGACTATAGCAGCCCAATACATGAAATCTGAACTCAAAAAAAGGAAAGAAAACAGTCTAAAATGACTCTATTGGGGTGGAATGAACAGGTCTAGCCCATGAGTAATATCTAGAGCTCTTGGTGCCTTCCAATATAAGAAACAAAAATTACAGATGAGGGAACTAATTTTCCTGGTCTTTCTTATTTCTGCTACCTGTATCCAAATGCAGTGAGACGTTATATGGTATCTGAACAAAGCTGTCTTCAACATGTAGTATTTGTCAAGTAGATCTCTCAGCAGTACAACTTTTTCATTAGTACTGAAAGAGGCCAATCTGTACCAGCTAATATCACTTTCATCTTTCAATTTAAATTAATCAAGCAGTTGTTTGTTCTTGTCACATTTGTTTAGCAATCCACTCTCAATATATATATGAACAATTATAAAAGTGATTTGTCTGCATGCTTCTGTTTGTTTGTTATTATTTAGAAATGTCACTAACATGATCATAAGTAGTAGCCTTTGAAATGCGAGGGGTACAGGCCGCCCCTAAAAATGTGTCCCGGCCGCCCTAGCTCACCTCCGCTGCTGCTGCCGCTCGCGCGCCGCGGCCGCTCGGGGTCTCCCCCTCCCTCCCAGGCTCTCAAACCTGGGAGGGAGGGGGAGATCCCGAGCGGCCGCGGCGCGCGAATCAGCCGTTTCGCGCGCCGCTGCTCCCCCTCCCTCCCAGGCTTGAGAGCCTGGGAGGGAGGGGGAGACTCCGAGTGGCCGCGGCACGGGCACCGCTTCTCCCCTCCCTCCTAGGCTTGAGAGCCTGGGGGGAGGAGGCAGGGCTGGGGATTTGGGGAAGGGGCGGAGTTGAGGTGGGGCCGGGGGTGGGGTAATTAAAAAACGGGGGGGGGGGGGCAAAATTGTTTTTGCTTTGGGCGGCAAAAATCCTAGAGCTGGCCCTGCCTGTACATTGCCTATTCTACACACCACAGCCATCCAAGCTCTTTCCAAGGTTTGTTTTTTTTTCCTGTTGGTTACAACATTTTGGATGAAATCTTTAGCTCAGGCCTGAGCCAGGCAGTACAGGAATCCACAATTGCTATAGCTTCACCATTTCAGTTTGTTCCTTTAATTTCATCCATCATTTGGAAGTTTCCCAGAAGTCGCTGCTTTTAGCCTCAGTGCTTATCCTTATAAATTAGGTGCTTCAGCAGTCCCATTGTGCTTTGGTTCCACCACAGTTGTAAAGTATGCTGTGTATGGATCTGCAAAAATAGTTCGGTCAAAAAACAATGTTGCTGTGTTAAACAGTAGAAAAGACAAATGCGATGATCAACAATTTCATGCACTCATTATCTTTGCAACGGTTTCTTTGCTTAATGTTTATACCTATCCTATATGTATGCTTGCTGAATATATGAGTAAAGTTAGAGGACTAGATGGCCGAAGAGAAAAAGGATGCTCACTTCTTATTGTGATACTAAGTTTTTTAATGGATGATAAATGTAGAGGCTTCTGATTTTATCTCTCTCTTAAATTATCAGCTTTTAGCCTGAGAGAGAGATGCGATTCTGTCACTGTAAGAAAGCTACATGGGCAGTAGGTCAAAAATAAATTGTTAAAAATAATATATTTGAACTTATTTTCCCCCCACCATGTTGTTCTCACAGCTCAACTCATCTCACATGCTGCATTTCTCCACTCCGAGAATTTCAAGTCCCATCCTCTGCACCCTGAGCCCTATTGCCCATCTATCCTCCCACTCGGACCCTAAGAAAGAGGCTGGGTTACCCAGGAGTCAATCAGCAGAGAGCCATTCCTCCTCTTCCCGCTCAACTGGCCGTAGGAAACTTCCTGTCATTCCCAGTGGCAACAAGTTTCCCCCTGTCATTCGCATCTCAAAAGCACAACTCCAACAGGTGAATAAGTCTTCGTCTTCATAAAAGCAACTGCACTATATCAGTCATTTGCTAAGTTGTATGGTTCATAGCTGCTTTGCAAAACACAGTAATATGGAGGTGCTAATCGTGCTGCTATAAAATTTCTCTTGTGAAAGCATATTGAGAAGATCTATTAAAGGAGCACCCAGTGTACTTCATCAAAGAACAGAGTCAGAAACATTTCCTGAGAAAGATAAGTTATTACCAACTAAAGAGGTAAAAATAGAGTCAGAAATACTTGCTAATCTTTCAGAGAACAGTTAGAAACACCTAGTGGTTATTTCTTCTGGAGAGGATATAGGCAAGATCACTTAGGGATCTGTTGTTTGGGAAGTCATGATCAGGAGGTCCTGTAGATCTACTGTTACTGGTGAGGATAGATTCAGGTTCCTCCAAGGGATTTTCAGTGGGAAAAGATGGGAGCATAAATCAAAAAGTGGATTCTTGGTTTAAAAAATAAAGCCAAGAACTCTCCATTTGTGAAAATGGGATCATTTAGGAACATTGATGAATTGTGGGGGGAGGAATATACAATTTGGCCCTCCTGGAAGGCTTTCAGTGGAGAAAAATAGGATCAGGAACCACCAGTGTGCTTTCTTTGGGTATCTGTAACACTTAATAATCTAAAAACATTCCATTGCTTCCAATGGATAAAATAAGGTTGGGACCAATCAATGAGAACTGCTGTGGGCAAAGTTAATAGGGAAACTTGTGTCCTTGTTCTGTGCTATGTCCAATTTTTGCAGCTTCTTTCCAGTAAAAAAGAGATTAGAGTTCAGAATTATACTTTATGTGTCTCATAATTTATGTTGTGGTTACAAAGATGTTATTTGAGATTTGCTGAGCAGCTTTAGCTTGCAATGACTATTAAAGCAGTTTGTGACATAACATCGATTACACATTGATCCAAACATCTCATCATTCACCATTACACCATAAATGTTTAATCTAGTCTAAAAAGAATTTCCACATTGTCTTCTGTTTTCTGCATATTTATTATTATAAATAGCATATATCTAATGTTTATTTTTTTCTATAAAGCATGCACAAATATATTGATTTGTTTAATGGTTAGCTTCTCTCAGTAGTTTAATAGGATCGATGGCTGGTGATGACAAGACAAACAGTGCTGTAGGTATAATTATGTCCGAATTTTGTCAGCTAATCCAATAATCAGTGTTTTCTCTCCAGCACCAAGCTTTTTTTCATCTCCATATAGAATGCTAGCCCCTCTTCCTAGCTGGACCCCAGATGCTTGGAAATGGGCAAATGTGCTGTCAGTTAGAAAATGCCGGTACCAGATACGTGGTATTGTGAAACACATGGGAAGCCAGAATGTCCAGTTCCTCATGATGGTTGAACTGTATTTACTAGGATATGAAAATGTTAGTGAAATAAACTCATTAAAAAGTATGCTTTAATGCTATAATGTTTCTTAGACTTGTTTTGTATCCCAGGATGTAGATTGGCCTCATTTTCTTAAATGTGTGTGCACAGTTTAGCTTCATTTTTTTCCATCACAGATATAAAGTATTGCAAGTACAGTTAGCAAATTGGTCAGGCTGGCTCTCAGGTGGAGAAGGAGGAAACTCTTTTCTCCTTGCAGTGAAGCTCTGTTAGAGTCCTGCTAGCAGCAACTATGTTTAGACACATTTGTAGCTAAAATAGTTGTTATCCCTTTGTGGACAGGGTTGTAGGCCTCCCTCTAGATTGTAGCGAAACGGTGTCAGAATTATGCTTAAATAAGGGTTTTCCCAGAAAGTTGCTAATATAGTTTCCTTGGATAAGAGTAGACAAGGTTTAATCATGATAGAAACTGTAAGGATTTTGTCTAGCTCACAGCTGGTAAGTTTCTGTCCATGAGTAGATTTAGTCTTTGCAAAGCAGGAAAGGTGCATTGAAACTAAACTACCTCCTTTCATGAAAGAGACACTGCCAATTTAAAAATAACACTTTTGTCTGAAAATTGTCTATCTGCTGTGTCACGTAATGTAAATGAAAGAAATTAGGAAGTGGAAAAATATGTCTCTATTTTTTCATTTTTTTACTTTGTGCATTTGACAACACTTATGACCGGATTTTCAAAATAGCTCAGCACAAAGCAGCTCTCATTGGTGGTTGCTTCTGGGCACTTTTGAAAATCTGGCCACTAGCGTCTGTTCACCAATAAAAGTTTCTTTGTTGAAAAAGAAACTGTCAGTCAGTTTCCCCTGTTTGTGTGGATAGGCAATAGAGGAGAGAGAAAAATTCTCAGAATAGGAAAATGTGATTGTAAAATCAGACATTTGCAGGGAGACCCAAAGACACACATAATACCTGCAATTAGGGTGACCAGATGTCCTGATTTTGTAGGGACAGTCCCAATTATTGGGTCTTTTTCTTATATAGGCTCCTATTACCCCCCACCCCGTCCCGATTTTTCACATTTGCTATCTGGTCACCCTACCTGCAGTTACCTTATTTTTTTAATTAAGTGGGTTTCAAATTGGTGGTATCCTTTTATAAACAGTTGTGGCCAACAAACTGTCCTCTATTGCAGACAGGTCTTTAGAAAGTTCTCTTGCTTGTTTAATGTGTCCAGGTGATGCATGCAACTGTTTGGCATGTTGAAATGTAGTGCTGCAGGGTTTGTTTTTTGGTTGTTTATTTTTTTAATTCTGGAAAATGGAGAAGCTCTTCAGGCACTTTTATCACATCTGTCTTTGGTTCAATGAAAAATTCAGATTTACAGCATGTTAAGTTAGCTGTGCCAGGATAGAGGCTTTCCAAGTTGTAAATTAATGAAGAAACAATTAAGGGCAACAAGACAGTTAGTGTGAGCCTGTTAATTTTTTATAAGTGTGACGGGTTTGGGCCCTTTGGGGTGTCACCTGATGTGCTGGGATGCCACTGAGTCAGCCTGTTCTGCCAGCCTGGGTCCCCTTTACCTGGCCTTGCTGGGTTAGGCTCACAAGCCTCTTCCAGTCAAGCACACAAGCAGGGCCCCCAGAGAGACAGATGTCCACCTTCGAAAGATTCAGCCCTAGGGGCTTGCTCCAACACTCTGGTGCCCACTCCCTTTATGGGATACAAACCCAAAGGTTTTATTAGATTTGCCCCCTCCCTCAATGTGGAGAGAAATATGCACAACTTCTTGTCGTCGTTCCCCCCCCCCCCGCTAGAAATTACATAAACTGGGTTATATTATAAACAAGAAATAAATTTATTAACTACAAAAGGTGAATTTTAAGTGAATATAAGAGATAACAGAACAAAGCAGATTTACTTCCAAATAAAGCAAAATACGTAAACTAAGCTCAATATACTTAAGAAACCGGTTACAAAATGTACCCTAAATGTTATTTTAGGCAGGTTGCAAAGTTTTTGTGGTTCAAAGTTGCAGTTATATTTCTTTTCAGACTGGATCCCTGTCTCAGTCTGGACTCCCCCCCTGCCTTCGCTTCAGCAGTCTTTCTTCTTGGGCAGACAGGCTTTAGCTTTAGCAGTCTTTCTTCTTGGGCAGACAGGCCATGGAGAGGAGGAGTCCTGTTTGCCTTCCTCTCCACCCTTAAATAGGATTTACATAAGGCGGGAATCCTTTGTTTTCCAAACTTGCCCCTCCCCCCCCCCTTCCAGTGGAAAGTTACAAGAAGTTACAAGAAGTCCCAAATAATGTTTAGTGTCAGGTGACAAGACCACCTGACTCTATAGTATCACAGCATTCATGAGTCAGCCGCAGGAAGGCCAAGCCTTTTCACAGTCCTTTGTCCTCGCTGCTAGGTCTGGCTTTTCCATTGTTGTACCTGAAGTGTTAGCAGTGGGCGTCACCCAAAGTAGCATAGTTGAAATACAGATATATAGTCAATATTCCTAACTTCAGATACAGAAATGATACAGGCATACAAATTGGATAATCACATTCAGTAAATCATAACCTTTCCAATGATATCTTACAAGACCCATCTTGCATAAAGTACATCTCAGTTATGTCATATTCATATCATACGCATATTTTCATAAAGAATATGGAGTGAAACGTCACAATAAGTACTGTACTACCTGCAGTGAAAGCATCCATTTTCAGTGACAAATTCCTCTGGTCCATTTCCCCCAACCTGCAGCTTTCTCTGATGGCAGCACAAGGTCAGAGTGAAGATTAGCAGAGTAAATAGTAAAAGTAACAGCACTTACATACAGCCATTACTAGCTTTCTGTGTGGAAGGACAAGCCAAATATAGGAGGAAATGTATGTGTGCCTAGTGGTAGAGTAAAAAAAAAAAAAAAAAAAAAGCACCATGTAAAATGATGTTTTATTTTTTTACTGATATTTATAGTTCCTTAAACCCACAGTCCTTCCAAGACCTCAGTATCTGAGGGAGCAAAATTCCACACCTGCACATCTAGCCATCCCATCTATCCCTATTGTAATCAGTTTTAATGCTAGTCCCCAATCACTTCCAAACAACTGTCATGTGGTACATATTCTTTGCATCATAAATCCATTATTATAGGTAGGGGGAAGGCTGGGAAGTAAAATTATATATGGAGCTTTTCAACTCTAGATTGCCAGTCTACCTTGGTAGCCAAAAATTGTTACCATCTGATGGCTCAATTAGGCCCAGATTTATAAGGCTATTTAGTCATTGCTGCGGTCAGTGTTGCAGTGCTTAAGTGATTTAGGAGCATGTCTCATTTTAATAAGAGATTTAGGCACTTAGGAACCTAAATCCTATTGACATATGTGAAATGAGTAGGTAGTTATGGTCCTGTGCTTAGTGGTCTAATACATCATAAAACCATTATTCTGCCTGTTACTGATTGATACACTTGTTGGCAGCTTGCCAAGGACTGTCAGACTTAAAAAAATCACATTTCTGTCTGAAAATATTTTACCTTCTGTTGTTACAATTAACACCTAAGATCACTAAAACTGAAAGAGATTAGACAATTTTTTTTTCTGTTTTTAGTTTGTTTACTTCGTGAATTTACCAGCACTTTCTGCATAGTCAGTTCTTCCCCTGTTGTGTGTCTAAGTTTTTCACACAGCAAAAGGAGTGAGAAACCATTTTTTACAATAGGAGAATGCCGTGTTTTCCCCAGGAATTGAAATTAGGGGGGGTGTTCGAATTTACGGGGTGAGGTGGGGGGTCAGGGCCGATGAGGGGTGAGACCGTAAGGGTGAAGGTGGGCTATATGGCACCATGGTAAAAACTGAAAAATGTTTCATGACCATTTTATTAGATTTAACTCATGTTTTAAAATGATCACACAAATTAAAGTTGGCTACTCAAGCCTTCTATGAAGCACTACATCTACATCCTTCTTGGTTTCTTGTTATAATTTTGCACAACTCTGTTAATGAACTTCTTGAATGCAATGCATTCATCTTTGGTGGCTTCTCGTGTGTCCGGTACTTCCATTCCTTCAATTAATATGCTCATTAGTTCATTCACATGATCAGGCAGAAGGCTACTTCTTTCAGAACACAAATTTCTATTCAGTGATGAAAAAGAACGCTTGACTGTAGCTGTTGTGACTGGAAGTAGCAAGAGATGAATTCCTACTCCTTTCATCCCAGGAAACATAGCATAAAGATTGGGTCGAGCAACTAGTGATGATAAGTCAAATCTTCGTTCATTTGTCATATGATATTCCACTCTGTGTTCAAATTCTCTATTCTGTCCTGAGCACATGGCAGCCCCATTGCTGGTAGTGCCTCACTCCACTCAACTGTCGGTGTTTTATAGGACAGGGATCTGTAAAAGCTACGTAGAGGTTGAGTAGAATCTAGAAGTCGCTGTTGTAGATTTTTAAGAATCAAGTCTGTGTACTTTTTCAGTTGTCTTAACAAACACTTCTTGTCCTCTTCACTTAAGGATTCAATATAAATGCCTTCATTAGTCAACTTCTGGACTGAAGTCTTTGCTTCTTCCAGTACTTTTTCAATGGATAGCTCTCTGATTGATCCAAATGTAGCTTCTATTGCTGGACAAAGATCTACTACTGTTGTAGCAGATGCCTGGATGGCATTGTTTAATGACCCAAGTGGTTTCAACAGTAGACTTACAAGAGAGAGAATGGCAATAGTCTTCTCTGAACGTAGTAGCAAATGTAATCCACCAGCCTCACTACTTAGATCCATCCCATCTTGGTAATACTTTCCAAAGCCAGTAATAACGGCTGGAGTAATTTTAAGACAACAGCCAAAGATTGCTCATGAGAAAGCCAGAGGGTTTTCCCAGGTTGGACTAATTTGAACTTCAGTCCCAGTGTATCTTCTATATTTTCCAAGATATTCAGTCTTTTTGGACTCTTGCTGAAAAAAGAATATAACGAAGACATTAAATGTATAGCTTTTTTAATGTCTTTTGAAGAGTCAGCAGCTCGTACTAGTGCTAGTTGGAGTAGATGGCTTCTGCAGTGTGTATAGGAGAGATTAGGGTTACACTTTTCTCTGAGAAAAGCTTGTACTCCACCATGTCTTCCAGAGAAGTTTGCAGCTCCATCAAATGCACAAGCAACCATCTATTTGGGGTCCAATTGACAAGCATTTAACTCTTCTAAGATGTGGGTTGTCACAGATGCAGCCGATGTGTCTTCTATAACTTGAACATCTAGAGATGCATCTACTGGCCTACCACTGACATCAAGATAACGTACACAATGACTTAATACTTGATGCCCATTTGCAACTGTGCATTCATCAGCCATGTATGCATGTATTCTTCACTTTTTCAACTGTTGAGTCTTTCACTGTTGCACCACATGCTTCTAGCCAGTCAGTTGAGTTTCTTGCAGAAAGAGAGTGAGCATTTACTGGTCTTGTTCAGAACCAGTGTTCAACTTCAGGATGAACAAGTGACAATGGACTTAACATTGGCCTCCAGTTTGTAGTGTGTGGTATCTCTTGCTTAAATGGAAAGTATGATGCCACAGCCAAGTTTGTTCACATGAACTGTGTTGTGTCTCCAGCATTCTTAACAGCCTCATTAACACTCACTGGTGCTGTCCTTGGTCAGTGGAGACTCAGAGTTCAGAGGTGCTTTCACATGTGTTCACCTCCTAGGTGGGGGCAAGAAAGCACCTTGCTCATTCCTCCAGCTTCTCACTGTTCGCTCTGGCCACTGTTATTCGTTGTGCCACCGTTCACTCCATCGCTCCATTGCCAATGGCCCTGCACCGTCACCTTCTGCTGCCACCTGCCACTGTGACCTCTGTGAGTTGGTCTCTTGAGGTTCCACCAGCTCTCAGTGATTTCAGCTGAGCTCTCAGTGAGCTAGTGCAGACTGAGCCGTCTCTTCCACAGAAACACTGTCCCACAGAAGATCTAAGCACTTAGACCTGATTATCAGTGATTTCAGCTGTAGTGGTCACTTAACAAAACAAAAGATTATCTATGGAGCCTAATCAGCTCTGTCTTTAAACAGTGGAGAGGGGCAGGTCAAATAGTACTTGTGACTCAGGCAGACCATCAAGCAAAACACCTGTCCCCACCCTCTTTCTTGATGCCCTCAATCAGCACAGGCTAAGTACAGTTCTACTGCCCTTTACTCATACAATAAGAATAACAACATTTCATTACCCCCCTCCCCCCGCATTCAAAGTGATTTGTAACCCAACCCCAGCCAAAATCTATCACTTGGGCAACACAGCTCTGTTTGCTGGATACCTAGGTAGAGGTGTGAATGTAAATACAATCTGGTCCTGAAGCCTTTCCCCCCAGCCCCCAGCTCATCACTAGCTGTCAAGGAGAGCTCATTTAGACTTTGCTTACAAATCATAATTTGAAATTATTAGGTTGGCCAACATCACCGAAATGAATGCACTGACATTGTCATAAAAAACAACAGCTGTATAAGGAAGCTAGTCTATGTTCATACTTTTCAAATCTATTATACTTTTTCAGATACATGTATTTTATCATACACTTTATATGCTTTTAAAGTGTGTATTCATGTTTCAATTTCAATTGAAATTTCCAAACAATCACAAAATTGGCAGCACTGCATGTAACTAGTTCATAAAACTGGGGGTTGGGGAAATTCAGGGGCAGGGGTAGGAAAATCCCTGGTATAGTGGTAAAACCACAAAAATTGGCAGGGGGGTTAGGTGGAGATGTCTGGTACCTTAAACTAAACCTAATTTTTGCAAACTGACTCAATTTCAAGTTGTTATTAATAATAGTAATGTATAGGGATACAACCCTATTCTTATACATGGACTTAGTTGGGTCCAAAAGGACACTGTTTACTACATATACGCAAACATTCAAGACCTAAGTACAAGCTCTAACCAGTTTTTGACAACTTCTAAAACACTGAACATGATGAGTGCCACTAGAGGGCTCAAAAACTATTTAGAGGGATACTACCTATTCCTATACACTACAGTAGTCCTGATATTTGTATTACAGTAGCACCCAGAAGACCAAAACAGAATCAGAGCCCCACTGATATAAAATTGTATATTAAATACAATATAAATATTTTTGAAGACACGGTCCTATCCCTGAAGAGCCTCCAATCTAAGAAAGTTGACAGTGTCCCTTTAAACATGGAGCTTTATACATGTTAGTGACCACCTGTGTTATAATATGACTTGATCTTGCCAGTGTGGTTGGGACCTAACCATGTTATAACTATGTCAAAAAGCTATGCTCTGCCCCTGGCCTTGTATCCACAGAGGCAAAGCCATGCTGCATTATAGTTGGGCCTCTAAAATGTTTAAGCGCTGTGCATATATACACATTTTGTATTGCAGACTGGACCATATAGTAATTTACCATTGAGGTAGGAGGAACTGGGCTCTAATCACATCTCTAAAGGCTTGTGAATGGTGGGGAGAAGTTAAGAAAACAACAAAAATACCTTCCCATTTTGGATTTGGTGGAAGCCCTAGTGTAGACAAGACTCCTGCCTCCTGAATCATCTTCTGAAAAGGACATTGACTAAACATGGTGGTAAAAATGCAAGAAGCAGCTGAAGCCTTGTCCTTATTAGAGCTCCCACTCCTGCTAACATTGGTTCAGCTTATTTAAAAAATACATAAACACAGAGAATGAAAGATAAGAGAAAAAGTTACATCTTCAAAAAAGGAAAATAGAGTATGAGAAACCTATCAATATCAACAAGCTCCTAAAGATGGTGTCACTTCATATCAGATTTTCAAAGGAGCCTTGATCTAGATTCTTAATTTTCACCTTTAGTTTTGTGTGTACAATAGTTTTAATGTTACAACACACAGAATTTGTATGCAAATTGCATTTGCATATGCTGATCAAATATCCTGAGATCTGCTTAATTAATGCCTGCAAATGCTGTTTCTGTTTACAAATTCTCTCTTTATGCACAAAGTAGTTGTGAGCAACAAGTGTAAATTTAATGCCAGTCCTACAACTGGATCCATGAGAGTGTGTCACTTCGCAAAGTCCCATTTAATTTAATAGGGCTCAATATAGATGAATGGGCCTGCTATCTGATTGAAGGATTTGGGGCCTTACAGACCTCTTTTTTTTTTTTTTTTTTTTTAAGTTTTGGCCCTTAATGTTTTGCTGCTGAAGGTCCATATTTTACATTTTTGTAGCACACACAGATAAAACAAAAATAGCTGTGTAGAGGAGCAATAACAAAAATTTAAAATGAACTCAAACCAAAACTTATGAGCACCAAAATGTTGGGGTGTTTAATATCTGAACCAGGATCTGAAGTTTGCAAATAGCCTCTACCTTTATATTTGACCTGACCACATCTCCAGATCTGAAAAATCTTAAACCTTTTGGAAGGCATTCAAAATCCAACCCCAAGTTTGCTGCTTGAAACCAGCACTATTAATGTTTAAAAGCAGTTTTCATGTGATTGAGTGCCAGGGTTTATGTGCACTCTCATGACAAAGAAAAACTAGAGTTAATGGGGTCCCTCTCTGGGTTTAAAAAACAGAACCATTTTTTTAATATTCCAAAACAGATATCCAGTTTGGAAAAGTGCAGCTCTTTAGAAATGAGCTATAATATAGCCATGGACAGGAAAATCAGAACTTTTCTGAATAGTGTTATCTTATGCTTTTAATGTTTCTGATAATTATACATTTCTTTGCTGGAGAAGGAACTAATAAATTGCTTAACTTCAGAGGTATATTTTGTATATAATGAAACCATCTCGGAACTAAGGAAAAAAATATATATTGATACATTCCACACTCACTGCAGTTACTACTCAACTTGTTTAAGATAAAAATTCAGCTATATAAGTAATATGTGTTTTAAGCAAACTAGCTCCAATGATTTCTCATTTAAAGTAAAGTAAACCTTTTAATTTCAAATTGACAGTATCTTCTATTTCAGCTATAAAGCCTCTGTGTGTGACTGAGGGTACGTCTACACTACGGGATTAATCCGAATTTAGATAATTCGAATTTGGGAAACAGATTGTATAAATTCGATTGTATGCGGCCACACTAAGCATATTAATTCGGCGGTGTGCGTCCATGTACCGGGGCTAGCGTCGATTTCTGGAGCGTTGCACTGTGGGTAGCTATCCCATAGCTATCCCATAGTTCCCGCAGTCTCCTCCGCCCATTGGAATTCTGGGTTGAGATCCCAATGCATGATGGGGCCAAAAACATTGTCGCGGGTGGTTCTGGGTATATCCTCCCCCCTCTCCAGGAAGCAATGGCAGACAACCGTTTCGCGCCTTTTTCCTGGGTGAACAGTGCAGACGCCATACCACGGCAAGCATGGAGCCCGCTCAGCTCAAGACAGCAGTCATGAACATTGTAAATACCTCGCGCCTTATCGTGAAGTTTATGCTGAACAAGAACCTGGAAAACCAGGCGGCGAGGAGCAGGCTACAGCAGCACGGCGACGAGAGTGATGAGGATATAGACATGGAATTCTATCGAACCGCGGGACCCAGTGCTTTGGAGATCATGCTGTTAATGGGGCAGGTTATAGGCATGGAACGCCGATTCTGGGCCCGGGAAACAAGCACAGACTGGTGGGACCGCATAGTGTTTCAGGTGTGGGACGATTCCCAGTGGCTGCGGAACTTTCGCATGCGTAAGGGCACTTTCATGGAACTTTGTGACTTGCTTTCCCCTGCCCTGAAGCGCCAGAATACCAGGATGAGAGCAGCCCTCACAGTTGAGAAGCGAGTGGCAATAGCCCTGTGGAAGCTTGCAACGCCAGACAGCTACCGGTCAGTCGGGAATCAATTTGGAGTGGGCAAATCTACTGTGGGGGCTGCTGTGATGCAAGTAGCCAAGCAATCACTGAGGTGCTGCTACACAAGCTAGTGACTCTGGGAGATGTGCAGGTCATAGTGGATGGCTTTGCTGCAATGGGATTCCCTAACTGTGGTGGGGCGATAGATGGAATCCACATCCCTATCTTGGCACCGGAGCACCAGGGTACCCAGTACATAAACCGCAAGGGGTACTTTTCAATGGTGCTGCAAGCACTTGTGGATCACAAGGGACGTTTCACCAACATCAACGCGGGCTGGCCGGGAAGGGTTCATGATGCTCGCGTCTTCAGGAACACTACTCTGTTTAAAGGGCTGCAGCAAGGGACTTACTTCCCGGACCAGAAAATGACCGTTGGGGATGTTGAAATGCCAATAGTTATTCTTGGAGACCCAGCCTACCCCTTAATGCCATGGCTCATGAAGCCATACACAGGCAGCCTGGACAGGAGTCAGGAGCTGTTTAACTACAGGCTGAGCAAGTGCAGAATGGTGGTAGAATGTGCATTTGGCCGTTTAAAAGGTCGCTGGCGATCGCTACTAACTCGCTCTGACCTCAGCCAAAGAAATCTCCCCATTGTTATTTCTGCTTGCTGTGTGCTCCACAATCTCTGTGAAAGTAAGGGGGAGACCTTTATGGCAGGGTGGGAGGCTGAGGCAAATCGCCTGGCTGCTGATTACGCGCAGCCAGACACCAGGGCGATTAGAAGAACACACCAGGAAGCGCTGTGCATCAGAGGAGCTTTGAAAACCAGTTTCATGACTGGCCAGGCTACAGTGTGAAATTTCTGTTTGTTCTCCCTTCATGAAAACCCGCCCCCTTTATTGACTCATTCATTCTCTGTAAGCAACCCACCCTCCCCCTTCCCCCAGCTTTCTTTCAAAGGAAATAAAGTCACTATCGTTTAAAAATCATGTATTCTGTATTAAGTGATTATAAACATAGGGAGAGAACGAAGAAGGTAATCTGGGTGAGGTTTGGGAGGAGGGTAGGAGGGAAGTAAAAGGCCACTGAACAAATTCAATATAATGACAGCCTTTTGGTTGGGCTGTCCACTGGGGTGGAGTGGGAGGGTGCACAGAGCCTCCCCCCCCCCCGCGTTCTTACACGTCTGGGTGAGGGGGATATGGAACATGGTGAGGGGGGAGGGAGGTTATACAGCGGCTGCAGCGGCACTCTGTCATCCTGCTGCCGTTCCTGAAGCTCCACCAGACGCCGGAGCATGTCCGTTTGCTCACGCAGCAGCCCCAGCGTTGCAGCCTGCCACCTCTCATCTCGAGCGTCCCTCAAGACCTCACGTTCGCTGGCATCTTTCCTAAATTTAGATACAGTGTCCTTCCACTCATTCAAATGAGCTCTTTCATTGCGGGTGGTTTCCATTATTTCTGTGAACATGTCGTCTCGCGTCCTCTTTCTACGCCGCCTTATCTGAGATAGCCTTCGGGACGGAGGAGGGAGGCTTGAAAAATTTGCAGCTGCTGAGGGAGGGTTGAAAGAAAGGAGAGAAGTTTTTAAACTGATACATTTTACAGAACAATGCTTATACTCTTTCATGGTGAAAAACACTATTCACATTACATAGCACATGTGATTTCAGTACAAGGTCGCATTTTCCATCTTAATATTGAGTGCCTGTGGCTTTGGTGTTAGAGATCACAGACGCAGGTCCGGGCAACAGAATTCAGCTTGCAGGCAGCCATGGTAAGCCATTGTCTTTCGGCTTCTGCGCCCTCCTTTCCCACATACCAAGCAAAGCCTGTTGACTGCTGCGGTTTTCCTGTTTAACCTTCAGCAGCAGAAAACAAACTAACCCCCCCACCATCCAATTCTCTGGGATGATCGCTTTATCCCTCCCCCCACCGCGTGGCAGGTATCAGGGAAGATCCCTGCAGAAACCAAACTAACCCCCCCCGCCCCTCCCTCCCGCCATGAATTCCCTGGGATGATCAATGTACCCCTCCCCCGACCGGGTGGCTGGTAACAGGGAAGATCCCTGCTAGCCAAACGCGAAAAGCTCAGGGCCAATTCCCCCCCCCTGTGCTTGGCTAACTGCAGGGAAGGATTTCTTTTCAGCCACAGGCAAACAGCCCAGTAGGAACGGCCACCTCTGTCCCCTTAATTAAGTTCCCGTATTTCAACCAGGTTACCATGAGCGATATCACTCTCCTGAGGATTACACAGCAAGATAAAGAACGGATGTTGCTTGAATGCCAGCAAACACCGGGACCATACGCTGCCAGGCTTTGTCAGGCAATGATACCAGATTACTTGCTGCAAGCATGGCGTGGTCAAGTGTCCTACCATGGAGGACGGAATAAGGCTGCACTGCCCAGAAACCTTGTGGCAAGGCTTTTGGAGTACCTCCAGGAGAGCTTCATGGAGATGTCCCTGGAGGATTTCCGCTCCATCCCCAGACACGTTAACAGACTTTTCCAGTAGCTGTACTGGCCGCGAATGCATCCCAAGTCCTCAGGGCAAATTAATCATTAAAAAACGCTTGCTTTTAAACCATGTTTTATATTTTAAAAGGTAAACTCACCTGAGGTCCCTTCCATGGGGTCATGGTCTTGGCTACTGGCTTGGGAGGCTTGGGAGGGTACTTCAGTCAGGCTGAGAAAAAGATCCTGGCTGTTGGGGAGAACGGAGTGCTGGGTGCTCTCTGCAAGCTCGTCCTCCTCCTCTTCCCCATCCGCAGAATCCTCAGGTGTAGCTGATGAGACTATCCCCGACCCGGAATCCACGGTCACAGGTGGGGTAGTGGTGGCGGCCCCCCCTAGAATTGCATGCAGCTCGGCGTAGAAGCGGCATGTCCGCGGCTCTGACCCGGAGCGACCGTTTGCCTCCTTTGTTTTTTGATAGGCTTGTCTGAGCTCCTTGACTTTCACGCGGCACTGATCTGAGTCCCTATTGTGGCCTCTCTCCATCATGCCCTTGGAAATCTTTTCAAAAGTTTTGGCATTTCGTCTTTTCGAACGAAGTTCTGCTAGCACTGAATCCTCTCCCCATATAGCGATCAGATCCAGTACCTCCCATGCGGTCCATGCTGGTGCTCTTTTTCGATTATCAGCCTGCATGGTTACCTGTGCTGATGAGCTGAGGTATCTGTGGTATCTGTGGTCACCTGTGCGCTCCACGCTGGGCAAACAGGAAATGAAATTCAAATTTTCCTGGGGCTTTTCCTGTCTACCTGGCCAGTGCATGTGAGTTCAGATTGCTGTCCAGAGCGGTCACAATGGTGCACTCTGGGACAGCTCCCGGAGGCCAATACCATCGAATTGCGGCCACACTAACCCTAATTCGAATTGACAAAATCGATTTTGGCGCTACTCCGCTCGTCGGGGTGGAGTACAGAAATCGATTTTAAGAGCCCTTTATTTCGAAATAAATGGCTCCGCTGTGTGGACGGGTGCAGGGTTAATTCGATTTAACGCTGCTAAATCCTAATTAAAGTCATAGTGTAGACCAGGCCTGAGTTAAAATATATTATTTTATCATTTTCAGTGTCTTATTTTACTTGGTTTGCTTCTTAATTAGAAAGGCAGAGTAGGTAGGTAAGAGTTATGAAAAACCTTCCTTTGGGAACTAATTAACATCTTACTGGAAGTTGTTAGCTATTCTGTAAAATCTAGATTTAAAAACACTGAATAAAATATGCTACTAAAAGTGTGATCTGCAGTTGCCCATCAGTTGATTTTGCAACAGAATCCAAAATCTTCTTTTATGAAGCCAGTAGATTCTAACTTTCTAGAAGGAAAAGCAATGACTTGGCCATCCTTCTGGTTATATTATAGTCTCCACGTCAGTCATCGTTACAGAAGGATGAAAGCAACCATGAGGAGAAAGGAATTTGGCGACTATAGAGATGAAAATGGAAGGTTGAAATTTTGAAGGTGAAAGAAGCTTAGGATCCCATCCTTTCAGGCCTTTTGAAATTAGGGTCAAGTGAAACCCCAGACTTGCATGTTTAGAGACCTGTCCACGGCACTCAAGAAAAATATTACAATACCTGGGCTACTTTTACCATAATTCTATGACAGCAGGAGATCCTGTAATACTATTATTATAAATGCAACTGCTTCCCAGTGCTCCATTAACAGTAAATACATGCTGTACCCATTTTATAATTTTTAATACATTTTTCCAGAAAAAGATTATAATTTTGTGAGTATCTCATGTAGTCACATGGATACCTATTAACCACTTGTTATAATGATGTAACAAATATTCTCTAAAAGCAGTTACTCATTTCATTTCATTTAAAGTGCATTTATATTAGGTCACACAACAAAAGCTTCCTTAATCTGGAGTTAAGATTGTACATTTGTATCAATAACTAAAGGGAGAAAGCACCTTAAAAGAACATTGCTGTTTTCAAACCACAACTGTAAACTCAGAAAATGTTACCTTCAGGTAAATCTATAAAAATACCCCCCTCCCCCAGCTCCCACCACCCAATATATTAGAAAATATGGAAATACAGAGTTATCACAAACACTCTTTACTCTGACTTTATATCCTTCCCTCCTCTCACTCTGTGATCCCTCTATGTAAACTATATGTATACAGAAATAGGGTGTAACCTGGCAGAAGGGAGAAATCAGAACACAGTTGCTCAGAATACCATGTTCCTCTCTCCAAACAGGTGTAACTGAGGCTAGATAAACCTGCAGTTTACAGTTTAAAATTACTTCTGCTCTGAGTAACATTAATTTACGGTACACAGCATTTGAAATCTCAACAGAGGAGTGGCATGCAGCTGGGATGGAGCAGCCAATTCCAGCATAGCTACTGTGCCAGCAGTGTTGACAGTGCTATATAGTTTAAATGGTGAAAATCACAGAGTTAAGGTTACCTGATGACACCACATGCCCTTCCTTAACTCTGCCTCCCAGAGTTGGCAAGAGCCATGGGAAATTGTCTGCATGCACTCCAGTTGCTTTCAGTGTTTTAGATGTAGATATTGAGAACAGTGGAGGCAATAGGTGGGACAGGTTGATAGAGGTGTGTTTGTGATACAAGGAGATCTGGGGATATTTTGAGGAGCTTCACAGAGCTGTGATTATGGCAGTGGTTCTCAAACTGTGGGTTGCGACCCCATTTTAATGGGATCGCCATGGCTGGCTTAGACTTGCTGGGGTCCAGGGCCAAAGCCAAAGCCTGAGGGCTTCAGCCCTGGGCAGTGGGGCTACGGTTACAGGCCTCCTGCCTGGGACTGAAGCCCTTGGGCTTCGGCTTCAGCCCCCCAGCATGGGGCAGTGGAGCTTTGGCTTTGGAATCCCCACTGCCCAGGCTGACGGGGCTTCGGCGGGCTCAGGCTTAGGTCCCCCTCCTGGGGTCCTGTAGTAATTTTTGTTGTCAGAAGGGGGTCGTGGTGCAATGAAGTTTGAGAACCTCTGGATTATGGTATGGGAAGATCTGGGTCTGAGTCCCCCCATGTGTGTTGTCAAAAGAAAGATGTGCATGTGTACCTTGAGGTTCCCAGTCTGCATCATTTCAGTACAGAATTATGTAGGTTGTGTCACTAGCAGAGCACTGGGATCTTCTTGCTAAGGGTATTGTCAGAAGTAAGGTGGGACATGAGAGCAGTCAGTGTATTAAATGATGGGCAGGGGAAAGTATAGCCAGGTGGAATCCTGTGTGCAAGTGTGAAGAGGTTGTAAAAGGGTATGAAGTGGTAAATTTTACAAGTATGGTGCTGGGGCTCCAGGCTTAGTGCTTGAGTGTAGGGCAAGCACAAGTAGCACCTGTCTATTACAGTGAAAAGGCAAAGTGCAAATGTGTGTGTTATGGCTATTGTTGTGTATTGCTCAGAGAGGGCAGCGTTAAGGTTGTGTGGGCATTTATCTTAATTCTGAATTTCCTGGTTTTCAGAAGTTTAAGTTGCTGAACTTAGATGTTGTGGAAGGGCATGAGCTATCATTTGGCAACCTTAACTCCATGTTAACAAAGCTTTTTGCCATTTAATTTCCTAGGTTTTATAAAACAGAAAGAGAAATACTTGTTGGTGGGAGTTAGTGGTCATTTAGGCAGTTGTAGTTCTCACCTAGGCTTACAGTTGATACACTACTGTGGCTAGATAATAATCAAAAGACCTAGGCTGCATCTACATTGTGGACACTTTACTGCAGGGGTGGTCAACCTTTTTGACCAGAGGGCTACGTCTGGGTATGGAAATTGTACGCCGGGCCATGAATACTCCTGAAAGTGGGTTTGAGGTACAGAAGGGGGTGAGCGTTCTGGCTGGGGGTGTAGGCTCTGGGGTAGGGTGAGAAATGAGTTCAGGGTGTGAGAAGGGGCTATGGGCTGGGGCGGGGGGTAGGGGGTGAGGGCTCCGGCTGGGGGTGCGGGCTCTGGGGTGGGGCTGGGGATGAGGGGTTTGGGGTGTAGGAGGGTGCTCTGGGCTGGGACTGAGGGGTTCAGAGGGTGGGTGGCGGATCAGGGCTGGGGCAGAGGGTTGGGGCACAGGGGCAGGGGGGTGAGGGCTCTGGCTGGAGATGCAGGCTCTGGGGTGGAGCTGGGGATGAGGGGTTTGGGGTGTAGGAGGGTGCTCCGGGCTGGGACTTTTTACCTGGTTTACCTGTGCAGACAACATACCACGCCAAGCATGGAGCCCGCTCAGCTCAGCTCAGCTCACCATCACCATATGTCCTCTGGGTGCTGGCAGACGTGGTACTGCATTGCTACACAGCAGCAGCTAATTGCCTTTTGGCAGTAGACGGTGCAGTATGATTGGTAGCCTTCATCGGCGATCTGGGTGCTGGCAGAGGTGGGGCTGACAGACGTGGGGCTGCATTGCACACAGCAGCAGCCTCTTGCCTTTTGGTAGAAGATGGTATATTACGACTGGTATCCGTCGTCATCGTACTGCAGTGGCTGTCAATCATGGGCACCGGGGCAGACATGCTCAGTCCTATCAAACTGTCTTGACGATGATGGCTATCAGTCGTAGTATGCTATTTTCTGCCAAGCGCCCAGTATTTTCTGCCAAGCACCCAGAAGATGCCGAGGGCTATCAGTCATGCTGCACCATCATCTGCCAGCTTAAGATGTAAAAAATAGATTTGTTCTGTATTCATTTGCTTCCCCCTCCCTCCGTGAAATTAACGGCCTGCTAAACCCAGGGTTTTGAGTTCAATCTTTGGGGGGGGCCATTCTGTGTGACAGTTGTTTGTGTTTCTCCCTGATGCACAGCCACCTTTGTTGATTTTAATTCCCTGTACCTGTACGCCATGTCGTCACTCGCCCCTCCCTCCCTCCCTCCGTCCGTCAGATACTAGTTTCGCGCCTTTTTTCAGACCAGACGCCATAGCACTGGGATCATGGAGCCCGCTCAGATCACCGCGGCAATTATGAGCACTATGAACACCACACGCATTGTCCTGGAGTATATGCAGAGCCAGAACATGCCAAAGCAAAACCAGGACCAGCCGAGGAGGCGATTGCAGCGCGGCGACGAGAGTGATGAGGAAATTGACATGGACATAGACCTCTCACAAGGCACAGGCCCCAGCAATGTGGAAATCATGGTGTTACTGGGGCAGGTTCATGCCGTGGAACGCCGATTCTGGGCCCGGGAAACAAGCACAGACTGGTGGGACCGCATCGTGCTGCAGGTGTGGGACGATTCCCAGTGGCTGCGAAACTTTCGCATGCGTAAGGGCACTTTCATGGAACTTTGTGACTTGCTTTCCCCTGCCCTGAAGCGCCAGAATACCAGGATGAGAGCAGCCCTCACAGTTGAGAAGCGAGTGGCGATAGCCCTGTGGAAGCTTGCAACGCCAGACAGCTACCGGTCAGTCGGGAATCAATTTGGAGTGGGCAAATCTACTGTGGGGGCTGCTGTGATCCAAGTTGCCACGGCAATGAAAGACCTGGTGATATAAAGGGTAGTGACTCTGGGAAACGTGCAGGCCATAGTGAATGGCTTTGCTGCAATGGGATTCCCAAACTGTGGTGGGGCGATAGACGGAACCCATATCCCTATCTTGGCACTGGAGCACCAAGCCACCGAGTACATAAACCGCAAGGGGTACTTTTCAATGCTGCTGCAAGCCCTGGTGGATCACAAGGGACGTTTCACCAACATCAACGTGGGATGGCCGGGAAAGGTACATGATGCTCGCGTCTTCAGGCACTCTGGTCTGTTTCGAAAGCTGGAGGAGGGGACTTTCCTCCCGGACCAGAAGATAACCGTTGGGGATGTTGAAATGCCTATCGTGATCTTTGGGGACCCAGCCTACCCCTTAATGCCATGGCTCATGAAGCCGTACACAGGCAGCCTGGACAGTAGTCAGGACCTGTTCAACTACAGGCTGAGCAAGTGCCGAATGGTGGTGGAATGTGCATTTGGATGTTTAAAAGCACGCTGGCGCAGCTTACTGACTCGCTCGGACCTCAGCGAAAAGAATATCCCCATTGTTATTGCTGCTTGCTGTGCGCTCCACAATATCTGTGAGAGTAAGGGGGAGACATTTATGGCGGGGTGGGAGGTTGAGGCAAATCGCCTGGCCGCTGATTACGCGCAGCCAGACATCAGGGCAGTTAGAAGAGCACAGCAGGGCACGGTGCGCATCAGAGAAGCTTTGAAAACGAGTTTTGTGACTGGCCAGGCCACGGGGTGAAACTTCTGTTTGTTTCTCCCTGATGAACCCTCCGCCCCCCCCCCCACCCGGTTCACTCTACTTCCCTGTAAACCAACCACCCCACCCTCCCCTCCCCCCTTCGAGCACCGCTTGCAGAGGCAATAAAGTCATTATTACTTCACATTCATGCCTTCTTTATTAATTCATCACACAACTAGGGGGATAACTGCCAAGGTAGCCCGGGATGGGTGGGGGAGGAGGGAAGGAAAAGGACACACTGCAGTTTAAAACTTTAACTCTTATTGAAGGCCAGCCTTCTGATGCTCGGGCAATCATCTGGGGTGGAGTGGCTGGGTGGCCGGAGGCCCCCCCACCGTGTTCTTGGGTGTCTGGGTGAGGAGGCTAAGGAACTTGGGGAGGAGGGCTGTTGGTTACACAGGGGCTGTAGCGGCGGTCTCTGCTCCTGCTGCCTTTCCTGCAGCTCAACCATACGCTGGAGCATATCAGTTTGATGCTCCAGCAGCCGGAGCATCGACTCTTGCCTTCTGTCTGCAAGCTGACGCCACCTATCCTCTTCAGCCCGCCACTTGCTCTGTTTATCCCACGATTCAGCCCGCCACCTCTCCTCTCGTTCATACTGTGCTTTTCTGTAGTCTGACATTGACTGCCTCCACGCATTCTGCTGTGCTCTGTCAGCGTTGGAGGACATCTGGAGCTCCGTGAACATATCATCCCGCGTCCGCCGTTTTCTCCTTCTAATCTTCACTAGCCTCTGTGAAGGAGAAACATTTGCAGCTGGTGGAGGAGAAGGGAGAGGTGGTTAAAAAAGACACATTTTAGAGAACAATGGGTACACTCTTTCACGTTAAATTTTGCTGTTCACATTACACAGCACATGTGCTTTCGTTACAAGGTCGCATTTTTCCTCTTATATTGAGGGCCTGCCGGTTTGGTGTGAGAGATCACTCACGCAGTGCCAGGCAACAGATTTCGGCTTGCAGGCAGCCATGGTAAGCCACAGTCTTTTGGCTTTTTTAACCTTCTTAACATGTGGGAATGGTTTCAAACAGCAGCGCCCTCATTTCCCATATCAAGCACCCATTGGGTTGGCCATTTAAAATGGGTTTGCAATGTAAAAGGAGGGGCTGCGGTTTCCGGGTTAACATGCAGCACAAACCCAACTAACCCCCCTCCCCCCCCACACCCAATTCTCGGGGATGATCACTTCACCCCTCCCCCCACCGCTAACAGCGGGGAACATTTCTGTTCAGCAGAGCAGGAACGGGCACCTCTGAATAAAATGTCCCCTTAATAAAATCGCCCCATTTCAACCAGGTGACCGTGAATGATATCACTCTCCTGAGGATAACAAAGAGCGATAAGGAATGGATGTTGTCTGCATGCCAGCAAACACCGGGACCATACGCTGCCATGCTTTGTTATGCAATGATTCCAGACTACGTGCTACTGGCCTGGCAGGGTAAAGTGTCCTACCATGGCGGACGGGATAAGGCAGCCCTCCCCAGAAACCTTTTGCAAAGGCTTTGGGAGTACATGAAGGAGAGCTTTCTGGAGATGTCCCTGGAGGATTTCCGCTCCATCCCCATACACGTTAACAGACTTTTCCAGTAGCTGTACTGGCCGCGATTGCCAGGGCAAATTAATCATTAATCATTAAACACGCTTGTATTTAAACCATGTGTAATATTTACAAAGGTACACTCACCAGAGGTCCCCTGTGTGCCCTCAGGGTCTGGGAGCACGCCTTGGGTGAGTTCGGGGGTTACTGGTTCCAGGTCCAGGGTGATAAACATATCCTGGCTTTTGGGGAAACCGGTTTCTCCGCTTCCTTGCTGCTGTGAGCTGTCTACATTATCTTCATCCTCATATTCCTCGTACCCCGAACCCGCTTCCCTGTGTGTTTCTCCAGTGAAGGAGTCATAGCACACGGTTGGGGTAGTGGTGGCTGCACCCCCTAGCATGGCATGCAGCTCCGTGTAGAAGCGGCATGTTTGCGGCTCTGCCCCGGACCTTCCGTTTGCCTCTCTGGCTTTGTGGTAGGCTTGCCTTAGCTCCTTAATTTTCACACGGCACTGCTGTGCGTCCCTGTTATGGCCTCTGTCCTTCATGGCCTTGGAGACCTTTTCTAATATTTTGCCATTTCGTTTACTGCTACGGAGTTCAGTTAGCACTGATTCATCTCCCCATATGGCGAGCAGATCCCGTACCTCCTGTTTGGTCCATGATGGAGTTCTTTTGCGATCCTGGGACTCCATCACGGTTACCTGTGCTGATGAGCTCTGCGTGGTCACCTGTGCTCTACACGCTGGGCAAACAGGAAATGAAATTCAAACGTTCGCGGGGCTTTTCCTATCTACCTGGTCAGTGCATCTGAGTTGAGAGTGCTGTCCAGAGCGGTCACAATGAAGCACTGTGGGATAGCTCCCGGACGCCAATAACGTTGAATTCCGTCCACACTACCCCAATTCTGACCCGCTAAGGCCGATTTTATCGTTAATCCCCTCGTCGGAGGTGGAGTAAAGAAACTGGTTTAAAGGGCCCTTTAAGTCGAAAGAAAGGGCTTCGTCGTGTGAACGTGTCCAGGCTTAATTCGATTTAACGCTGCTAAAGTCGACCTAAACTCGTAGTGTAGACCAGGCCTCAGTGGAACCAACATAATTTATATTGGTACAACCAATTTTATACCTGCCATAACTGTCTACACTAGAAGTTTTTGCAAGTATAGCTATACCAGTATAATTATATTGGCAAAACCACTTAGTGTAGAAAAGCCTGATTTACTATATTGATCTTGGGCAAGTCATTTAACAGCTCTCTGTCTCAGTTTTACCATCTATAAAATTGGCATAATTATACTTAGCTATCTCACAGGGGATTAAATTTTAATTAATTAGTGACTGAAGAAAGGGGCTATGCAAGCGCAAAGTATTATTACTTATGATAATTATTTTTTGTCTTAAACTAGTTATTGTTCTCTTATGTCTGCTAGAGCACAGACCCTGAGATTTCCCTCATCACTGAATCAGACAGGTTGATGATCAATCACAATGAAGTATTTTTATGCCCTTTAGAAGTCCCTCTTCTCCGGTCTCTTTATTTTTTATTCTTAACTCGCAAGTGGGAAGTCTGCCTCCAGCCATCTTGTGGCTACTGTCTTGTTTTGTTTTTATTCATGGATTCCAAGCCTGTGTAGCCTCTTTCCTTGGCTCCTGCAGTCATGGCATGGATCAACCAATCATTCTCAGTGGCCTAGGCTAGAGAGGAGGTTGTGATTCCAGAAGAACTCCCAATGTGATTCCAGAAGAACTCCCATCCTCTTCAGTAATTAGCAGCTGCATCCAAGTTGTTTCACCTGAAAGTTGTGTCTAAGGCTACACAACTCTGCACAGGTCCACTCTGGGTTTTTCTGCATCCTCTGCTTCCTTAGAATCTCTTTGAGGGTTGGAGAGAAATGTTATCACATTCAAACAAAATCTCATCTGTCAGCTAAAAGTGTCTCTCAGAAAGACTGAGATTTAGTCAGAAGTGTATTCACCACTATGAAATCTGAGTCCTCCTTGGGAAAAATGGATCCTAAAGGGCTCCCTTTATTGCTGGTGGAAGGAAATCAGGATGAGACACTTCCCTCTCACCCTTCAGTTCACAAGATTATGGAAACACTTAACACATCTCTAAACTTCCCAAGGACTTTTCAGGCCAGTGGTTCTCATCACCTAAACTTGATTCAGATGTTATGTCATGCTCTAAGCCTTGCTTGTGGAATCTAATGTCTCACCTCAGAAAAACAAAAGGAGTCAACACCAGAAAGATTTTTTATTTGAATGCTTTAAAGTTTTCCATTGCATTTTATTCCTTGCATACTCAGTTCTGCCATCTGCTGGTTGTAAGAGGTATGGCAGGATGAGGAAGTTTTTGTGGTTTGGTTTTTTTTTAACATCCTTTCCCTGAAAAGTGAGAGAGGCTTTTTCTGTTTTGTTTTGTTTTTCAAGTTGTTAATAACGTTAGTGACTTGATCCATGATTCCGTCTACCTAGCAGCTAACATTCTTATCTTGTCTTCAATAGCTTGCAGGGCTTTGTAGATTATAGACTATGGGGGAAGTTATAGCTTCCTAAATCAGGATGTGAGTCCTCCTTTTATTTCGTAGGGGTCTAGATTTTTTAATGAGATTTCAGATTCCCAATCTCTCTGAACTTTCAGATAATAAGGATTCTCTTCCAATCCCAGCTTCCCAGTGTAAGAAATCCCAAACCCTCTTTTGCAGGTAAGAGTTACTATTTTCCATCCAGAAATCTACCATGAAATATGGACCTACGAAATCCCTGTTGCCCTTTGTGATCTCAGTAAAGGACTTGTAATAAATTCTTCTGATAATCTGCTTTCATCAAACCCACAGGCACTGGGGATGGACAGTAAGGAGGAAGGATTTCCAATTGGTTGGCTTGTGAATTTCCTCACTGAGTTGTGTTCTGTCCATCGTGTCCCAGATTTATATTCTCAGATTCCTCCAGTTTCCTCCTCTCCCCAAAGGTAGTGACATGTCACCTTCCTCTTTCTTTAGCCAATAAGGAAGATTTTCTTCAGAGGTGACCCACTTCTTGGAGGTCAGAGCCATCATCTCAGTGCTAAGGGAACAATATTTTCTAGGAATTTATGTCAGGTACTTTATAGTCCCCAAAAGAGCTGCATGGGGGACAGATTTATCCTGGGCCTTAAGCAAAACCAAAATTCAAGATGGAATTCCTCCATTCCACCCTGACTACTAGAGACCAAAGGATATCCTGCTTCTGTGATGTTAATAAATACTTCCCTCCACATCCTTATAGTCTCATCTGATCTAATAGGTCTAAGGTTTCCTCTGGATAATTGGCTTTTTAAATAATGCATCTTTTCTTTTGGTTTCGTGTCAGTTCTGCAATGGGGTATTTAAGACCCACTCTGAGACAGAAGGGGTTAGGGACCAGATGACTCACCCCTGCCACACCTGCAGAGTTTGCGCTAGCTATAGGAGGATCTTAAAAGGGAGCCAGACAACTCAGAAAGAGGGGGAGGATGGTTGAGGAGGAGAGACCTATCTCATGAGCTCCTGAATAAGGATGAAGCTGGAGCCCTGGCTGTAGAGAGTTTCTGCCAGTGACAGCTATCCCAGGCCCTACCAGGAAGGGCTAGACTTTCCCTAAGACTAGGGAAACCTTTGCTCTAGCTTCTAGAGGATCATTGGTAAGGCATTTGACCACACCATGAACCAAGGAAGCAAATAGTAGTAAGTGGCCTTGGGAGGCAGCCCTGAAACACTCTGGGGTGTTTGCTATCACGGCCTCTCACAGGGGTCTGAGTCAGAGCCCAGTGGAGAGGGAGAGCCCAGGTTCCCCTACCAACCACCCTTTTCGTGGAGGGGGCATAAACTCCTTCCCATCCCTCCCCCTGCTCTTGGAGAGAAGGAGAGGATAGAGATATTGTAAGCTCTGTGTCAAGGACATGCCACCCACAGGGGCTTGGAGGTGGGATGAAGACCCTTTCTTTTGTGGGGAAGTTGAACTATATATATTTTGTTGGACTCTGTTACCTCGGAAGGGGGTGAACTCAACTGATGACCAGGTGGAATGGCTGAATCACTACCTACCAAAAGTGGACCTCCCCAGTGTTGGACTGATTGCTGGTGAGGGATGCTGAAAACGGAGGAGAGGTGGAACCCAGGGACCAAACAACTATGCAGCAACACTGATAAGCCCAGTCCCCATTACAAGCTCCTTTGGATTTTATTAAAGCCATGTCTGAAATTGCAGCAGCCTTGTTCAGGAAAGTCTTCTGCATGATCAGCTATTTAAATCACTTGCAAATGTGGATAAAGTCTAAAGACCAAGCTCTGAGGAGAGTCAGTGGGACAATGGGCATTTTTGACCTGGGTTCATGGTGAATCACAAAATGAGTGCTTCCTTTCCCTCTAAGCACTTGAGCCATGTGGGTTTGCTAATGAGCTCAAGGAAGGATATTTCCATTCAAGGAGAGAATTGTGCAGCTATAAACCATTTAGCAGTTCTAATTCTATGGTCCTGCTCAGTCACCCAGAGAGCTGTTCTCTCCTTTTTCAGCATGATGGTATCCTGTCACATATTGCTCTTATCTGGTGGCAAAACCAATAAGATCTGTTGAAAGGCTTCCCATTTCAAGGACAAAGCAGGCTTCACATCACAGCCAGTGTAGCCTGACAGTACAATTCTGTTGACTCAGAGAGTACGCTCAGAGAGAGATTTTCCACACAAACAGACTTGAACTAAGGATGGTTAAAATATCACTACTGTCCTTTTGGAAATCGATGAAGGGAAAGAATATTCTCATAAAAATAGACAACACAGTGGTGGTTATCTCTCACAGGGGGCACAACAACCCAAGTCTTCTAAGAGAAAGCCATCTTTCTCTTCAGATAAATGGAAGAGTACTCAGTAAAACTCTCTGGATCCCAGGTGACTTGAATTGCCAAGGAGACCGCTTGTTAGGTCAAAAATATCATCAAGGGATTGGTCTCTTCAGATAAAATTTTTTCACAAGATTTCTGAACATTCGGGACTCCCATCTATGGACCTGTCTTCAGCAAAATAAAATATTAAGCTGTTTTCATTACTGTGGCATGTATCCATTTCTAGGGCCTCTAGAGTATGACACATTTGCCATTCCATGGAACACCAATCTTGTTTATGATTTCCTCCTGTATTGCTTGCTTGGAAAATACTTAAAAATAAAAAGGCAGTTCTTCACTGGACCCAACTGATTCTTTTGGCTTTGGAGAGGCCACGTAGGACCTTCTTTACTGACCTTCTGAGTCTCTCTCTCAGGTGGCTCAGTTTCCTCTCCTCTTGTGTCCAGATCTGCTAAAATATGGACAAATGTTGCACCCAAATCCAGAAGCCCTAAATCTCACAGCCTGGTTTGTGACAGGGCACTTCTGAATGTGTTGAGGATTTCTGATAAGGTGGGTCAAACTATGCCCCTCTCTCACAAGAGAGCAGATCCTCCATTGCCTGCTATTTAGTATAGTCTATTTTCTCAGCATGGTGTAGGGCTAGAGGGTTTCATCCAAGAAGGCCAGGGTCCCATTTGTCTTAGACTTCTTTCAAGAGGGTTTTCGTAAGAGTTTAGCTCCTAGTTCCTTAGAGGTACAGACATCAGTTCTTAGTGCTTTAAGGAACTCCATGCATGGAGGAGGGGAGGGTCCTTCTTCTAGTATCTTTGGTCCTCACAAAAATCTCCTTTCTTTAGTTCCTCCCAGGTCTTGTAGCCCTTTTGAGTTTTAGTCTTATTTTCAAAAATTATATGAGAGCCTCTATTGCATCCTTTTTAACATTGTTGTCATTCAGCTTGCACTTCCTGAACCTTAAGGCAGTGGCTTTGACAGCAATCATCTTTGCTTAGAAGGTAGGGGGGACAGCAGCTCTATTTCATGCTCCTGCATATTTGATTTAATTTGGACCAGGACATTGTTTGGCCTATCTTCTTTTTCATTTCTAGGAAGAAAATTCTGGCAAAACCTACCATCAGAGGGTTCTGAAAATGTACGTGACTGAGCTGGATTCTTTTAGAGAGAGTAGATTCATTTTTGGTCCTGCTTGAATGATCTAGAAAAAAACTCCAAGTTTCTTCATATTTCATAGCTAAATGGATCAAAATCTGCTTCCAGAGGAGTGTACAGAATAACAGAGATCTCTTCTCTCCTCAGGATTAAATCACATTCAACCTGCACAGTCTTTAGGTCTCCTAGACAGAGAGGAGTAAATAAACTTTTATAAAGTGACTAGATGGCATTTCCTCCACACCTTTACAAAGGTGGGCTGTATGTTCAGGTGAACAGCTCCAGTTTTCAGACACAGAATACGTAAAGATGTGATCCCTTAGAGAGATCAATCGGAGACAGAGAGGGAATGGGAGAAAGAATTGTCTCATTTTCTTGACCCTAATGTCCTTTGTTCCTTTTCCTTTACACCCTGAGTGCTTGCTAGGGTATTGTTGTTTAAAATGCAAGTTCTGTGCAGTAGTGGACCCAGTCATGGAAAGGCAAATTTTATTCCTACTTCCCCTTTGCTTTTTGAGATTGGATCAGTACAGCACAAATCCCCCCTCCCACCTGAAAGATCCTGCATTTTTCCTTGAATCCTGGAGTAAAAAAAGCGCTTCTCACTCAGAAATGGAGATAATGTTTCTTTCATATTAAAGACTCAAACTAAGATAAGAGAAGAAGTGAGGACTGTCCCCTAGGGTGTGAATACTTTTTGGTTTGATTGGTTGTCAACATGCCATTCTGATTCAGTTAACAAGAAGAGCCCAGGACTGTGCATATTGATCCAGTCACTGAAAGCAAATTAGCAGGTAAATGAGAAAAAAGTTTCCCTCTTGCTGCAGAAGGACTCCAGACATCTGAGTGTGGGTTTTCGCTTGCTCCGTTGATCCTAGCAAATCCTCTGTAAGAACAGTAGATACAGCTTAATCAGTCCCATTTGGGAATTCTTAGGATGCCTTCTTTGCTGGGCTACTTCCTGCTTTCTCTCCCTCTGCACTCAGTGAAAACCCCACTTTCTCTGCCCTAAAAGTAACAGAAAAAATGCTTGACTCTCATGCTGTCTGTGGAACTACAAAGAACCTGCTTTGCAAATCACTGCTACTCTGAGACCAGCTACACAGTGGTGTATAAAAACCACATTGCAAGCCAGACCTCCCATTTCTAGCTTGCCCAACCCAGCCTCAAGCCCAAATATGGAACAAAAACCCAAAAGTGAGGCACATTAGAAAATCAGTGTAATAAATCTCAGAATGATGTGGTAATAATTTCCTTAACATAAATAACATTAATTTCTGTAACTTCAGTATCATGATGCAGCATGGCTAATGTTCCATATTTTTCCTGTGAATAATTTACAACATCAGTTGGATGTTTGTATTTGATGAAAGTAAGTTTGACCCTATAATGATGGATGTTTGTTACATGAGGACTATTAAGAGGATGTACAAAAGGAGTGAGAGTCTCCATGCAGCTGTTGAATTCAGATTCCCCAACAGGGTGCATGTCACTATCAAATCCCAGTTTGCTTGTTTTTCATGGAAGTAGATTGAATACCACCAGTATTAAATGTGAAATGTGTTCCTGGGACCTAATGGGTGAGTTTGATTTTACCAGCCAATGGTGTCACTATGCTAATTATGCTAAAAGCCCTTTGAGCTCTCCAGCACTTTAAGACTATTTCTGCAGCAAGTGCCAGTGAAGTGTCTGTGATATAAAATTGCAGATTCCATGGCAACTGTCATCAGCTTCAACTTCCAGCAGAGGTGAATCTAGGAGGCTTTTGTGGCCAGACTCACATTCCATAATCATTTCCACTGCTGATGAACATTACAAGCTCTGACTATATGTTTATACACCATGGTGACTCAGTGGGAACTATCTGCTGCCTTGACCAAAAATCTCACTTCTTTAATCCTAGCCTATGAAATACTGTTCATCATCTTCCATCCCTGACTGCAAGGTCTTGTAATTTTTATAGTATAGCTTGTTAAGGATTACTTTTTACTATGAAGTTGAATGTGTAAAACTTTTATAAAAATATGCAAAATTGTATAAAAATAACAAACAAAACGTAGTTTACTCCTTAGGCTGGCTCTGTTCTCCAGCAGGGTTCTTGGTGAATGTGACCTTTTCAGCAGAGATAATGCTTGTTTTCACATGCCATACATTTTGTCCAAGGATGGTAGAGAATTTTATTTTCTAGTTCTGTAAATCAAATGTCATTTATGAAATTAGCTGTTACTTTTCCAATATGAACATAATGATTGATGGGAACAATAACACTTTGAACATACAGTATCAAGTCTGCATTTTAAAGAATATGATCTGTATAAGATGATATTCCTATCTTTTAATTTTTCCTTTAATTTTCCAATATAGATAACAATACCCAGACCATCAGTGGCATCCACCCAATCTGCCTCTGAGAGCTTTCATTATGGCCACCAGCTAGAGAAGAGGGACAGAAACACTCATCCTATGGAACACACTGTGGAATTTTCCTCTCCTAAGGAGAATTTGCCTGGATTGGTAGTGACAGAGGATGCACTTCCCACTAGTACCAGCAGAACAGATCTGGTACTTCAATTAAATCATATCAGCCATGAGGTGCTTGAGAGGGAATGGCACGTCAAAGAATGTGTCAGACTCATAAACTGTGGCCAAAAGGACGTACTTGAACAATGTAGCAGTAGGGAGGAAGAAAAAGAACCTGGAAATCTCGCTGTAGAAGCTGAAGAAGGAAGGCTTCCAGTGGTTTCTGAGGATGCCCTAAAAATGTCTCACAAAGGGCAGAGTTCTTCTCCACCAGGGAGCTCAAAATTAGTGGAGGGGAAACCTCCAGCTGCTATTGAATCTGCTGATGAATCACAGCCAAGGACTTCCTGCTTGGTGCCAAATTCAGATGCGAACTATGAGGTACTGAAGTCAGCAGCAGCTGAGACATCAGAGGTTTCACCATCAAGAGTCATAGACCTATTTGCTGATAGACCGGAACATCAACTAGTAGTAGTGCAGGAAAATGGTTTCCATGATAATGAAGAAATTGATTATAGTGAAGACTTGGAATGCCACCAGATGGACCTTACTACATTTTTTCACCAGGAGGGCAAAAGAGAGAAAAATGCCCCCAGAAATGGAGAGCTGTTCCATTGTATTTCCGAGAATGAGAGTTCTCATCAATCTAAGAAAGACGTGGTTAGGTCACCCTTTGTAGTCAGACAAAGTCGCATACCAGTTTTAGCACAAGAAATAGACTTGACATCAGAGTCCACTTCTCCTGTTTCAGCAAAGGAAAAGCTTCTCCTAAAGAAGGCCCATCAGACAGATTTGGTCAGGCTACTTGTGGAAAAGAGACAGCTCAAGTCTTTCCTTGGTGATCTCTCAAGTGCCTCTGACAAGTCACTGGAGGAAAAAGTGGCTGCTGCTCCTGTACCATTTTCAGAGGATGACGTCTTATCCTCCTTTTCCAGATTGACACTGGACACTCATTTGGGCAGACAATCTGAGGATGGCTGTTTGTCACCAAGCAGCTCTCAGTCCAGAAAGAGCAAGATTCCAAGGCTAGTATCCTGGGCTACCACTGATCAAGTCACCAGTTCAACCTCAGCTCAATTCTTTCCTCGTCCACCCCCAGGAAAACCACCAACTAGGCCTGGGGTAGAAGCCAGGTAATACAGATGAACTAGAAATACGTATTTTATTTTAAAATAGCTTTGATCTAGCTTGCAAAGAGTATTGTCTGATTGTCCAAAACTTCGGTCATTTGTAAAATGATTTCTTTTTAAAAATCCTGGATTTGAGTGATCTGACCACAAAAAAGCATTTGAGAAATATCTTAACTGTTTTTTTAAAAAAGCTTTAGCTTTAACACGTCAGTTAGATATTAATAATATCTTGAAGTGTTACAGAGGGATGTGACAGCCTTCCAGTGAACTCTCCGATAGATACGGATAGCCAGAATTTTCAAACCTGGGTTCCTAAAGTTATAGCTATATTTAGACACTTAAATAAAAATGACCTGATTCTCAAAAGTGCTGAACACTCACAAAACCCATTACCAAAGCACTCTTATTTAGAAGCCTAACAGTTTGAAAATTTTGATGAACAATATTTAGACATAATTGGTTAGGATCAGATCATGACTGATTATGCACAGGAATGAAAAGGAGCACAGAGAGGATCCCAGAAGCTCTTCTTCACCCCTGGACATCTATGCATGGGCAGCCATAATCCTGTTCTGTGTATGAGTAGACTACAAGTATAACGGGAGTGTAGGTGTCACCAGTGATGCAATACCCTCTGAAGGAAGGTGTAGTAGGATGGCTTTGCCCTCTTCCACACTGACAGACTGCAGCCACAGTGGGTAGACAGGGAGTGTACGCTACCCCTCCAAAAAAGGAGTTGATAAGCACCGCCCTTCAGTATGCTCCTTCCAGTATTATCAGTAAAATAAGTATGCCTGTATGCACTTTGACACCTCTGTCTAGTACTTATAAACACATTCTTGTTATATGTTGGGGGTTACACAAACATGGGTACTGTGTCCATTTGAACTGGACACAAACCAAAACCCTAGATCCAGATACCTCTGAACTTTAGGTAAGTTCAGATCCAGATGTGAACTCTGCAGATAAGGCCCATCTCTAGTTTCTACTTATATTATGTTTGTGTATATTCATTGTAATGGACAAAGTACAATAAAATGGTGGAAATAATCTTTCTTCATTTCTTTTTAAGATTACGCAGGTACAGAGTTCTAGGGAGCAGCAACTCAGACTCAGACCTCATTTCTCGTCTGGCTCAAATCCTTCAGAATGGATCTCAAAAGCCAAGGAGCTCCACCCAGTGTAAGAGTCCAGGATCGCCACATAGCCCAAAAACGCCACCCAAAAGCCCTGTCATCCCTCGACGCAGCCCCAGTGCCTCCCCTAGGAGCTCTTCCTTACCCCGTACAGCCAGTTCTTCACCATCCCGGGCTGGACGGCCCCACCATGACCAGAAGAGTTCATCCCCACACCTTGGGAGGAGTAAATCGCCTCCTAGCCATTCAGGCTCCTCATCCTCCAGGAGGTCCTGCCAACAAGAGCACTTCTGCAGCAAACCAAGCAAGAATGGTCTAAAAGGATCCAACAGCTCCTGCCACCACTCCCCAAACACTAAAACCCCCACAGGAAAGAGCAAATCGGCTAGTAAACTTAGCAGATAGGAACTGAGCCTTGACAGGTGTAAAAGCCTTCTTGTAATTTGATGCATGTTGTGTCTGTGTACTGTGTATTTAAACAAAAAAACCCAAAAAACAAAACAAAAAAATCAGTGTTGAATCCTCACTTTCAAAAGAAAGTATACATATGATAAATTATTTGACAAGTCCATAGTGTGTAAATGAGTGGCCAGGCATTGCCTAATGACAGGCAGCAAGCAGATCAGGGAGGGTGGTAGAGGCCAGAGAAGGACAGTCAAAGCTGTGTGGAACATTTGAAGTTAAAATTATCTCTAAAGTGAGTGTTTTAATAGGGTTTTTTATTTATTTATGGTTTTTATGTTGTATACTTAGGAGATTTGGCCTAATTATTTAAGGCCTTTCTCAAAGAATATGTAATAGAACCTGAAACATCCGGTTTTATTTCCACAATGACACCACCACCTCTGAGACAGGTACTGCTCAGGCATTTATTTGTAGAATTTTAAATAAGTACATTATTTGGAAGATGATATTTCTAATTTGTGAGTCTTTTCAGTGTCAGGCTGTGAACATCTCTTTCTGAGTCATTCAGTGTCCATCCCATCCACCCCCCCCCCCAATGGCACAGATTCCTCTATCTAAAAAAAATTACACACTTCACCTGTTCTGTACACTGATGACATTTTAAAAATAAGTTTTAACGTTTTCTGAGTTTTATAGTGATATTTTGCAGGGCATTTGTCTTTTGTTAGTATCCAAGAACCTTTAAACATCAGTCATGTTGCTTTTTTCCTTCTGGATCCATGGTTCTCCTCTCCAGGCCTGTATTATGTACATTCTGGAGACAGTCATTCCAATCTGAGTTATGGGAGAAAGAAGGAAGAGTCTTCAGGCTGGAGGGTTGTTGCAGACTTACCATATACTGCTGTGTGTATTTGGTCAGAAGTATGTAAACCTGTTTGTCTGAAAGTTTGTCTGAGTGCAAAAGAGAGCCTTTGTTACAACAATCATTAGCTATGGACCACTTAAACCCTTATTGACCTTATTCACAATGTTGCTGTCTTGACATTAAACCCAAGATGGCAAAGCTGAGAAGTAGTAGAGAGAACTACAAACTCAGATTCATTTTTTACCTTGGAATTTAGTTTAAGTCTAGAAGATGAACTGTATGTGTGTTCTCCGTGCTGAAAGGTGGGTGCAGAGCCTGTACACTTGCTAGGTTATAGACATGAGGAATAAAGGCCTTCATGCCCACTTCCTACAGAATCTGAATGAGAATATTTGGCAATATAACCAGAAAGAAAACAAATCTCAGACAACTTCCCTGTTGGGATTTTTGTCTTCCCTTTTGACCAAATTTCTCTTAGGGAAGCCAGACCCCTTCTCTGTGAATAAAGTCCATGGTGCCTATTTTCCCCAAACAATTTCCTTTAGTACTCACTTAATATGCTGTAGAGGATCATTGTAGGACACTTTAGGGGTACGGCAGCTTTTACTAATGTTCAGAAATGGACAGTGGATCAGAATAGTTTAAAACACAGGAGTACAAGTCTGAAAGGGATACATTAGCATCCCAAATGCTACCTGTCCCAGGGGTGCTGGATGTGTGGAAGCACTGTCAGTTACTGATCTGCTTGCTGTAGTCGTATGCCTTTCTAGCCAGCATCTGTGCTTTTTATTTAACCTCTGTTTGCTGCCAAACTCTAGTACCTTTGGATTGAAAAGGAAATATTTCCTCTCTGAGCTAACACATTTCTAATGCTGCATCACGGCTGCCCTGGAGCTGCACTGAATTTCACTTGTTCTGTCAGAGTGTGTTGGGATTTTCTTTTTCCTCCTGTGCATACTGTTTTCCATAAGTAATGTAGCACAGTGTGGAACCTTAGTTTAATTCAGGTTTCAAGCACTGCAGTGGAATGCAATAGGTAGGGCATACCTGCTCTTTCTGAAGAAACTATACCATTGGAAAGGTTTATTCCTTTGTATTATATTGTATTATAGGTACTATACTAATGATTGCATGTCCTCATGGTAAATTATATAATATAAATATTTATAAATATATATATATACATATGCTTATATAAATTCACTTACTCTTTCTCATTCTCCATTTGTAATTTATGGACCACAGATGATGCAGTTCTTTTTCTGTTGCGTGTCTGAATACTCTTGGCGTTGCATCTCTCATTTCCTGAAAATAGTTTCCTGGCATCCACAAAGTCAAATAGCCTTGATGCCTCAGTACAGGGCTGAAGGGTTGTTGATGTGTCAGGAAGCCAGTGTTTTGTGTCTCAGCCTTTTCCTTTTATTTATATTTGTTGTGTGTTTGTCTGTTTGTCTGTTTGCGTGTGAAACAGGAGCACAGACTCAGAGGTACTGTATCTTTGATTATAAGATAGGATTTGTAATTACTGTTTTTTCATTTCACAATGTGCATTTTTAAGCTGCAACATTGCTCATGATACAGTAGCAGTGACAGTTAATGAATACCTAATAGATGACTATGAGAAAAAAAATCAAACCCTGTCTTTTCCTTTTTGATTTCCTTACCTGTCACCTTGCAGTATACACTAATGAGAGTTGGATCCCATTGTAGACATCTCTCCCCAAGGCTCTGCTGATACTGTCTCTTAAGGCAGTGTGGCAGCTTATGATAATTTTTCATTCTCAATTTTCTGAGGAGCATTCACTTTGGTCTTTGAGTTAAGTCCTATATGAGTGAGGTGTATGGGAGTTTTGGCATTAACTTCAGTGAGGGCAGGTTTGGGCTCTGTGCCCTTCCCCTGAAATATTGAAAATAAGGTATTTACATTTTCTCCCTGGTATAGCAGGATCCGGAACCAGGTAATCACTGTTATTGTAAGAATAGTTTGTTTTACAGGTGAGGGGAGACATAAAACTCAAGATATTTTCCTTCTCTCTGCCAGAGACTAAAATATATCCATATTTTTCAATATTACGTACTAATGAATAAAACAGAGAACATTGAGCTTGTAGAAATATATTACTATTTGCACTTCTTGCCAATACAAAAAGAGGAACTACATCAGAATGGGGGAAAGCACAAAGCAGAGGATGGTGCTTTTGGCATTTTCAGTGCAATGATGGTAAAAGAACTTTATGTCCCTGGTGGTGGCTCACTGCAGATTTGGGTGACAAACACAGATTTTGTAGCTGGTTAGAAAACTACTGAGTTACTAATAGAAGCAACTTTACATTTATGGATAGGTCAAGACTATAGCCTCTCTTGTACTTTTCTTCCTACTTTACTTTGTTGGTTATATAACTCCTCCCCTGTAAAGGTAACAAAATTGAGTATTATGAACTAAACTATCAACAAATGTAGCTATATAGTAATCAAGCCCTGTTTAATTGCCGTCCTTGTAATATTTCTAGAAGGGCCTCTGTAATCATCAGTGACCCTATAAAGAATAAATCCCAGCAATGTAAATATATAAATTATTATACATTTAATTCCAGTTGTTTAAAACACTAAAGGACAATGGCCCCTGTGTAAAGTCTAAGTAACTGGCTTTGTGCACGGAAGCTCTGCCATGCTTAGAAAAGGGAGAATCTTCCCCAGGGCCCAGAGAAGCTGCAACCATTCTGCATGGTTTGCAGAAGCTTCCCCTTACACTAAGGTTAGTTCATGGACCCACTGGCTATACCCTCCTTCAATCCTAATCTCCATTTCTATAGAGAGAACTGCCATGCAGCCAAGACATACAGGGCTTTCAGATTCCTCCTGCACAGTTCCTCTTCAGTATCCTCCATGTGTTCTGAAACTGTGGCAGTTTCACTGCTTTCGGGGGTCTTTTGTGGCCAAGTGGGGGAAGTTGGGAAAGGGTCAGAATTTCCCCCTGCCTAAATGACTGCCAAGCCCTCCAGAGCATTTTTTCCACAGCTGTCAGTATGGATCCCTTAATGTATTAAATGAAATAAAATCCAGCATTTGATATTTCACTTCTAAATAACAGATTTTTATGCTGCTATTTTGCAAGGTACAGTGAGCTTAGTTTGTAGTTTTTTAAAATGTATCTTGGTATTGGCAAAACCTTTTCATGGTACACTGACAGCTTGTTTGATTAACTATAGGCAAAATCCTGCCCCTGACTTAATGAGTTATGCGACATGCCGGAGTTGGCAGAGAGAAGGATGCTAAGCATACATCTGCCACTAGAGCAGGGCAGGGTGGATCAGGGTGGGCATAGGTAACATGCTGGTAGGTGAACTGTGCTACTGCTCTAAAAAAGGAGCAATACTTAGCCCCAGCTAACAGCATATTTGTTAGCTGGCTGGGTGAGTGTGGTGGGGCAGGGTATTCCCTGTAGCCAGTAACCATATCCTCTCTGGGAACTACAAAGCAAAATCCTGTCTTGATGTTTGCACGGGTGAGAAACAAGCTCCCTACACCCTCACCTCACAGAACACTCATGAAGCACAGGGCTATCTCTTGTCCTATATGTTTAAAAGTGAGCTGATGGGCTTTTCATCTTTCAAGGCCTGAGTTCTGAGAGCTCCATTCCATGCACTGCTGGGGCATTTGTGATCATTAACTATAGCAACGGAAACACTGAATTTGGTCTTTAAGAGTAGTTCCATTCACCTTCCATTTTTTGGATAAAAGTGTGTGGGAACTACCTTAGCTATTGCCTCCTCTTTGTTAGAATTCAGCTGCCAGAACTAGCTGAGGCCCACTGTATTTTCATTTAGTTTGACCTCCTCCTTGAACTACCCGTACTTATCCCTGGCCTAATTGCCGCACCAGCCCCCTTCCAAATTACAGGCATAATCCTACAGTCCTAATTTGGGCAAAATGCCCATGCTCCCTATAATTGCAGTAGGATTTGTGGCTGTGGCTGAACTGTAATGTGCTATAAAACCACATTCTTCTCTCCCTCCCTAAAGTAGAACTTAGGCAATGTCTGACTTATATTACAGTCTCCCTGTCTGCCAGCACCCTTTTCCATAATGAATTGTACATTTTCCCCAGAACTCTAAAGGACATGAATGCTAGTAGCAACATCAGCATGAGAATGAAGAGCTGCCAGAGGGTAATTATTTCAATTTCTTAGAAGTGAGTTAGTGGCAAAGAACTGGTGCATGCCTCCCACTACTGTTTGATAAAATATTTTTTTTCTTTTTGTTTCACCTAAAATATTTTTGCACATTTCATTTCGGTGACAAAATGAATCTTCCAAAAATGAATGGGAGGAATGAGTAGCAATCACAGTCCAATTGATTTCTAGTCACTCGGGTATAAAATAACAATTTGCTTTCTTATGGGCCTGATCCTGTGAAGTGCTGAATGCCAACGCCTGTTGACTTCTGTTAGAGTTGAGGATGCTCAGCAACTTGCAGGATTAGGCTCATAAAGTACACACTGTCATTCCAAATGTCTTTTGGTTCATCTATGCTTCCACTGTAACACAGTCAGGGGACCTGGTTACTATATTGATAAAAGCTGTAGTACTTAACTATGTCCCTGTGTTTAACTGTTAAAAGCTATGGATGGCCCTTACTGTTACTGGAGCTTTTAGTATAATGCCTAATCCTTTCAGGTATCTCTTTGGTGCAAATGCAAGGAAACTAGACAGTGAACAAATGAATCTTAAGGAATACTTACAAGTCACCACAATATACATAAACACCCAATCTGTACTTTTCTGGCCTCCCACCTGAAACACAAACACACAAATCTCTTTGGGAAAAATAAATGAAATAAGGGGGAGCTTGGATTGTGTAATGACTCGTACAACCTGGGTTTCCCACAGCACGCTGTCTAAAGCAGAGGAATTTGTATAATCACAATCACAGCAGGCTCTATAGTCTTATGCTTTAAATCATTTGTCTTTATTTTAATATTGAGTCAGATCTCCCTTTAAGACAAAAATATATAGAAGTTTATTATCTCTAGGTACTGTATGTTAACTTAGTGGCTACTCCATTCAAGTTTTAATTTATATTTTGACTTTCATTCCATTCATTGTCACTAATAGTGTCTCTTAAGGGTAACAATGACAAACCCCTAGTACTTGCAATCTTTCCTGTATAGTATGTGCTGTTTTTTGTTAGCCAGTCACTTTCCAAGATGCTCAGCATGCATGCCAGATAATCATGGGAATGACTTTCTCCCTTTGCAAAAGTTGTTCATGGAGGGGAAAATTATATTCAGAAATTAATATGTGGCTGATGCATAAAGCTAGCACAAGAGAGTGTTCTGAACTGCAAGGCTCAGATATTGACCTGAACGTTCTCAAAGATTCATGGTATCTGGAACCTTTGTTTTGGTTCAGGGTCCATCTCTCATTAGAGCTAGAGACTGTGCAGTGCAAAACTTGAGCTTGAATATAACAAAGGCTTTAACTGAAATGCTGAAATAAAGAAACCCTGCTTATATACAAATGAGTATATGATGATTCAAATGTTTTGCTTCTTAGGCCTTCAGCAATATCCTTATCCAATGCAAATGTTGGCTTATATGATCTATAAGTTTTACTGTCTACTACTTCCATTCCTCCTGCATATGGGTAACTTAGATCTTGGGCTGGTCCAGCCATTTTCATGCAAGTGAAACTCTCATTGAAGTCAGTGGAGGTTTTGCCTGTGTATGGACTGAAGGAATGGGTCCACTGTGAGGATATTTACAGTTGCTGGTTATTTTATTTGGAAAATGAATGTGTTGTGGCCACTGTGCAGACTTATGCCCCCTCCTCGTTTATTATAGCAACTGCTGTGACCAGGGGTGCAGAGCACATGGTCTCAAAAGCAATATCATAAACAGGCTGCCCATAAGCGGGGTTGACCACACACAACTCTCAAAAGGAATTTAACTACCTCCAATGGGAGTTGCAGGTGTTAGCCTCCTTTCAGGATCAGTTCATCTGTGAACTGGCCAGTGTATAGGGTGCTCTAACAGCAGGACAGTTTGCATCTTCCCCCAAAGATACAACGTGGATGGGCCTTGTCTTCCCATGTATGGAGAATGGGAGTCGTTTGGGGTTCTCATAAACCCCTATCTACTGCATGGCAGAGCAAAGTCATGATAATTTGACATCGGGGAGGTCAGCCTTTTTTTAAAAAGCTGTTTCACACCCCCCGTGCCTCCACCTGCCTGACAGAATCCCAGAAGTAAGTTGCTTGGAAACCTTCCCTGCATTCATACTACCTTCCCTGGCCAGAGAGCAAGGTTCCAAAGTCTTCCTCTGACTTCTGATTTCCCCTTTGAATTAGCCCAGACACAAGCTGTTATGCTGGCGCTGGCAGCAACTGATTTTCAACTGCTTTCCTACAAGTATCCAGTCCAATAAATTAAGGAAATCACCAGCAGGGCTTAGAGACAAGTAGTGAACTTCTGAATCTGTGAACCGTTGGCTGCTAATCTAAAATCTTGGAGCAATACCACAAAGAAATGAAAATCTGTAAATCAACTAAAGATAGAATGTTCAATGAATCCAATAAGAAGACATTTAACAACTCAAGATTAAAAATCTATGGTATAATTCATTTACGTTTTCCCCAGAGTTTATTAGTTACCATTGTGAGGCAATTCTTGAGAGTCCTCCAGACTCTCTTGCCCTGTACTTGTCCCCCACCCCCACCCCCAATGAAATCTTGTAAGCCATTTTTTTTCTTTTTGCTCAGGCATCCAAGAACATAAGTTTTGGCAGAAGAGCTAATGCCCTTGTAACGGTCATTTGTATATAAAGGTGTAATTATTTTTTTCCCATTTGTACCATATCAAGGCTTTGTACAATGTTTTATGTTCTGTTTTCAAATTATTTTGTATTTTATTTTTATAAACTGGTTCTAAATAAAATATTCATTCAGCATGCAAAACTGCAATCCTTGACTGCCTATGAATGATGAGTTTACTGTTTATAAAGCTCCTAACCAATTATTTTTATAGCCTATTTCTTGACTGTTGTAACTCTGAACTTACAAATGGAGAGAAGCAGCACCAATTGTGTTATGACATACTTTTTTGTTTCTTTTTGTTACATAGAAAGTACACAGTGGAAATTTGTTGGTACTAGAGCAACAGTGAGATGTTCATGTTGCAAACTGGAGTGCTCCTACTGATTCAGCAGCCTCATACCCTGTATTACAGTAGAAAGGGTAGATACTTTAGCTTTGTTCTATTTCTTGCCCCACACCCTCCATCCAACCAAGCAATGATTCTGCTACAGATCAGGTTCAGTGTGGTAAAAATATGGCAGATTCCAAATATGACATTCTGAGGCCCGGTCTACACTAGGAAGTTAGGTTAGTATAACTACATCATTCAGAGGTGTGAAAAATCCACATCCCTGGGCGACACAGTTAAACCAACCTAACCCCCCAGTGTAGATGGTGCTAGGTCGATAGGAGAATTCTTCCATTGACCTACCTACTGCCTCTCAGGGAGATGGATTACCTACGCCATCAGGAGAACCCCTCCCATCACTGTAGGTAATGTCTTCATTGAAGCGCTACAGTGGCATAGCTGCAGTGGTGCAGCTGTGTTGCTGAAGCAGTTTATGTGTAGACACAACAGTCCCCTTGGTTACCTTCCCTCCAGTCAGAAATGTCTCTGTGGTCAGTGTCTTCATAGAGTGATGGCAATTATTCTCCGTAAGATAGCTGGCTCCGTAAGATGGTCCTGGCTGTTACTGGCCTTGCAGCCCCATGAGGAGACCAGCCTCATTTGTGTACAAAATATGTGAGCTGCAGCAATTAGGGAAGTGAAAGAAATAAGGCTGTTGTAGAATCCAGACAATTTTCAGTAACAGTGTTACCAAGTCACTGGTTGGTCTGATTAATGTTAATAATAATAATAATTAATGGAGATATCCCATCTCCTAGGACTGGAAGGGACCTTGAAAGGTCATCGAGTCCAGCCCCCTGCCTTCACTAGCAGGACCAAGCACTGATTTTGCCCCAGATCCCCAAGTGGCCCCCTCAAGGATTGAACTCACAACCCTGGGTTTAGCAGGGCAATGCTCAAACCACTGAGCTATCCCTCCCCCCCAATATTACTTCTGATATTCAGAGAAGATTTTCCTCCTTTCATATCTCTCTGGTAAAACAGGTACAGATAGGCTTAATCCCCTTCAGTGGTTATATTTGCCAGTAACATACGTGCATTTCTCATTCCCTATATGCTATATGTCTGATTTGTTACATGGCAAAATGGAATATTTTTGGTGAAGTCCACAGTGGCAGGGAAAAATTCCATCAGCGCTATTACAGCTGTAGCACCATCTACGTATGCTATGCCAGTGTCATGCTAGGTAACGGTAACACAAATTAAGAGGCCAGTCCTGACCCCATTAAAGTAAATAGCAATACTCCACTGGCTTCCACAGTAGCTGGAACAGGCCCTCACCTATTTTCTTTTATGCAAATAATCTCAAGTCACTTCACACGATAGGAAGCATAAATCCGGAATTCATTTACACAGTAATAATCCCAGAAAATGATGATGTCTTGGTTTAAAAGCAGGAAGGAATTTAGTGGCATGCTTCAGGAGGGAGAGGTTTCCCAGGCAGGCCTGCTGAAATGAACATCTTGGATGTTGTATATTAGATCAGATGAGCACATAAAGGAATGACCGCTCAGGCATATAATGATGGGGTCAAAATAGCAATTCTATACACTCTGTACTGGAGCCAATTTACAGATCTTTCACTGCTCAAAACTTGGTTTAAAAGTGGATCATATCACAAGTGAAGGAGTTTGGTCTTAATCTGACCCCTGATTAATGTAAGTAAATGACACAACTACTATAGTGTCTCTCTGTATGCCTCGGTCATCATGATCACATTGGAGGTACTTGTCCACCTACTGTTCCTAGAGTCTCAGGAATTCCACAGCACTTGACCTACAAACATTAGCTGTTTCTGAACTGAAAAATCCAATTGCTCATAGCAGGGACTTAAACTTCAGGGTGATAAAGGCCCAAGCTAGGCTCTACCAAGCAATGTTGCCACAGAGCAAATGCAGCAATTCAACAATTGGAGAAATGGACTTGAAAGAATGTTGAACAGTTAAGAAGTGGCTTCTGTAGTCTGGACAAGTTGGCAGTCACTGCCCAGAATGATTAGGTGAGCTTTAGAGCACAACATTTCACTAATCTAACTGGAATGTTACAGAAGCATTAATCACTACTTGTCCTAAAAGAACAGAAGAGAGGCGAAGGCTGCTTTTCAGTTAAAGGAAATACAACTTGATGAAGCCCACATCTCAATGAGTGGAATCTCAATATGCAAACTCCCAGCATGTTAATATGTGCACATCAGGCAAACAGGAATCCTATGTTATTCCCAAGCAATAGGAAGCTTTTAATATCACAGGACTCAGAAATTAGTTTTGGACAGGGTCAGTTTAAGAAAACCTGGTAAGTGATTAGTAAAATAGTTGTACCTATCACCTGCAGCAACTGCTTTTGTGAAGTAAAACTTCTCAGAAGCCAGACTATTCCTTCGTAGAAGGTACCTCGCCTGTATTAACCCCCATTGTAGATGTACTGTATGCTTGTGTTACAATATAATCTTGCATACTGTACACAGACTAGGGCAATGAGGAACACACACCAGCAATATTACTACTGCAGGTTTGCTTTTAATTAGGCAGCAGCTGCCAGATTAAAAAAAATATATACAGGCACTGAAGTTAATATAAAGGAGAATAAAAGGGAATCTTTTCATCAGAAGTAAAGGGAAACTAATGAGTTGGAGAAAGTAACGCAATAGTTTCCAAAGGTGATGACAAAAGAACCCTACTTTTGCATTTGTGATCCTAGCATCTAATACTGATAGAACACCCCTAAGCTCCAAAGTCTAAACCTCTTCAACCATGGCGCCAGCAGGTAGCACGTCTTTGTGCTGGTGTAGGGTAACAGTCTATCCTTGTCTCAACCTTTGGTTTCTTTCCTCCTGCTGTAGAAAGCAAAGTAACTGCCAACAGTAACTATTGTGGGGGATAGAGGGTTAGTTAAGTGCCCCCCCCCTTCTGTATAATATTAGCTGGAAAAAATGTCCATGGGAGTATTTAATTTTGACACTGTATGCTCTTGTCAATTTTTAATTTTTCAGATGTTTCCTTTCAGTCATCTGGATAGTTTGTTTGAGATTCATTCTTCAGCAATACTTGAGGAGCTGCCAACTAAAATCACAGAGCTCTCAACATGATCAGGCCCTCTTCTATACAGCTAGTCCCAAATGCTGGTTGTGGGGACTCTGTACGGGCTATGCGACTGAGATTTTGCTCACCTTGAGGTAGCAGTTTCACAGGCTGTAATAAGGGGATGTTATTTTGGAGCCTGAGGAAAAATCCTTGCACCACTCCCAACTGCTGGAAGCTGATGATATCATCTCAGCTTTATCATAATTTAAAGCAAAGGGCTTCATCATTTCCTCAGGATTAACAGAAAGGTATCTCCTTAAAGTGCGGTACTACTGTCACAACTGATTGTAAAAATGATGTCTTCTTACTTAACAGAGCCACATGCTTTCTCCGCTGGGGGAGGGGGGGGGGAGGAGGGGGAGCTGGACTCTGTGGGTATGTGTACAGAGCAGGCATATATACGAGTCACAATTATTTAAGAAGAGCTGTTAAATAGCAATAGTTTCCCCAATTTTGATATTCAAACTAAATGCATTGTCATCTGTAGAAATTAATGCAAAAAGCAGACTTTTGTTCTTTCTATCCTTGGCTCTTATTTGCTCCTGGGCTGGCATTTAGGAATTGTTTTCTCCTCAGACTCTCCTTGCCCCCAGGATGTAGTATGGAACTATCTTTTTCTTCTATGTTTGTACAGTGCCTAGCACAATGTGGTCCTGATCCATGACTGGGGTTCCTAAGTGCTATGATATAAATAATGATAAGGAAATGGAAGATCTTCTACCACTTCCACCCAAATAGAGGCCCAGCAAATGGAATTTTTTCAAGAGCCAGGAGAGAGCACTTGCTCTACCCCAGCCTAACCAAACCCTAACTAGTATACTCTGAGTAGCAAGTCTACTGTCAGTTCTGGACAATATAGGACATGGGTTTCTTTTCTCTTTCAAACAGTGTGACATTTGTCCCCAGAAAGCATGCTGTCTCTGTTGAAGACAGAACCTGGTGCTAAGCTATACCAGCAAAGATTGTTCCATATTGAGAGCAGGCATCACTCACCAGAAATGAATTTTTTTTGCTATATTTCTCTTTTTAAAAAATTGTGTGACAAATAGCCTCCACTTTCACTGCAGCTAAGCAAAATGCTTCTGCAGGGAAGGTGCATCTGAAGAGCTGGAAATGAACAGTGACCAGATGGATCAATGCTGGATGAAATCTGAGCAGCACATTCATGGATCAGCAGCTCTGTGGCCTAGTTCTATCCCATCTCCCCAGGAGGTAAAGTTGCCAAACCCTGGGGATACCTTGCACAGCCCAGATTTTTTTTTTAAAAGTCTTTTTTAAAATATAATAAAAATAGCAGATACTAAATAAAGTCAACTATTTTTGCAGTTGGGTTTAAAAAAAATACACAACTTGTGTAACTAACAGATTCTGCTTCGGTTATTCAATAACTGTAACATTACCTTTGCACCCCACTCCATCATGCCATTTATGTTCAAAAAAATCACATTAACCCAAAGAGGATACAGACAAGAGTCTTAGTCAAAATAAATTTGATTTTTTTTTTTTTGAAAGAAGACGGTGAAGAAAACAGAAGAGAGACATTAACCAACTGCAACAGTTAGTGTTAACAAATGGGAGATTGGTAGTTAGTGTCAAATGCCACCTAATGTGAAACTTTCCCCACTGGGGAAAAAAAAGCAGGAGGCAAGTCCAGTTTGCGCCATTATAGTCACAGGGTGGAGCAGCGCATACAACAGCACCTCTAACATCAGTCACTTTACACATATTCAAGTTTTACACATCTGCAAAACAGAAATAGTAGCAGCCATTTGGATGTTCTTTCTTAATGGTTCTCAGGGGTGGTCTAGGAAATTCCGAAGGGCCTGGTTCTTGAGACATAGAGCTGGAACTGCAGCTGCTGCTTCTGCTGCTGCTTCCAGCCACCTGTGCTCTGCCTCTGTCCTCAGCTGGGGAGATCTGGGGAGACCCAGGACTCAGGTACCCTGCTGTGGTCTGAGTAGAGGTGGTGGCATAGGTGGTTGGGCCAGTGTTGTTTTTCACATAAACATTTTTGATAGCCACCAGTGTGTGTGCCATAATACTGAGGCTGTTGCTGAGATCTTGCATGCCTTGCTGCAGCAGCCGAAGGTTGTGGTTGACACTGTCAAAGCCAGACTGGATCACCTGCATCTGGTTCTGCTGGATCTGCATTAGGTCCTCTTCAGTAATTTCATTTTGGTCTGTCTGAGACCGGCCTTTTGTTTTGGCTTTTACTTTCCCAGACAAGCCACCCCCAGCTGTTCCCAGAAAGGGCAGTTGCTCCTGGCTGGGTGGAACCACAGCCATGTCCTCAGAACTTTCTTCCGGCTCCACTACCTTCACTACTATTTCCTCTTTTAAATTCATCTTCTCAAGACAGGGTTGGTGGGATGGACCAGGATCATCTGTAAACCCTAAAAGGGCATGGAGGAGGGGAAAAAAACAGAAACAGGAGTCAACAGACTTCATTATCTCTGTGGTCAATCAAACCTCTGCCTGCCCAGTGGGTACTATTGGCATTTACGTGGTAGTTAATACTTCTGCTGTCAAGACCCTATAATGAAGACTTGTACTGTATTATCCCCTACACTTGTAGCATAGGTATCATCTCCTTTGATAGGGAAAAAAATTGAAACATGCTCACTGTAAATGACATAGCTCTGAGCGATGCAAATCTCAGATTGAAATCACTTACTCCCCAATAGATCAGCCAAAAGCATTTGCTACAGAAGAGATTAAGTTCATTCCAAGCTCCTATTTTCCTCTCTCCCAGCTCAGCACAAGAAACCCAATATCTGCAAGGCAGAAACAAAGTGACATCCTATCTGAATTGCTCCTCCTTGCCTGAAGTAAGATTCACTGCACTAAAGCTCATACCTTGCAGACCCATGCACAACAGGGTGTAATTTACCAGTTGGCTGCAGTTTACAAAGGCTGGAATTTGTATGGTGGAATGCAAGTGAGTGGAAGGAATGATCCAAATTTGCACATGTGCAGGTGGGTCTAATGCACCACATCCAAAATACGTCTGTTCACTTTTCACAACGTATCATGCAAAACCTGCTAACAGTTCAGCATCTATGTGACTTAGGTGAGAGGAGAAAACCACTATAAGCAGAAATTATTTTGAAAAAATGGGTTTGTTGTACAGTACAGCGTCCTTAACTTGCACACAACTGGGACCTCTAGCGAATCAGCAAGTAACTGAAGACTTTTTTTTTTAATTGTTGAAGACAAGGATCTGCTTCTCAAATCATGCTGTGTTCTTTTCTTCTGACAACTATAATTATTTGTGACTTGATACTTTACACAGTCTACCCATAAGGCCAGATATTGTTCTATGAGGTTTTTTCCCCCTCTTTGAGGCACAGAATGAGAAGGTGAACTGATACTGCTTAAGACCCTGATCCTTACATTGCTTACCTTGACTATTAAGAGTAATCCCACTGAAATCAGTGGGACACCTTACAGGAATAAAGTTAAGCAGGTAAATAAGTATTTGCAGGTTCAGAGACTAACAATGCACTTTGCAGCTCGATGTGCTGAGCATGAGAGAAACAGATTTAATACAAATAAAAAAAACCACCCCATAATGTAAATTAATTCTTCACACAAACAAGATATACATCATGGCCCCTAAAACACTGGAAGAGGGGCACCTCCCTGGAACAGAGACTGGCATAAGCAAGCACACGAAGCTTCAAGCCTAAGGCTGCCTGGGGTAAGTCCCTCTTACATCTGTGTCATTTGTACATTACACAACTGTCTCATGTGAGTAAACGGGAGTTGTGTGTGTGTGGGGGGGGGGGCTCAGTGCTGCTCTGGATCTGTCTCTTAGGATGCACCTCAGGGACAGGCTGCAGACCAACATCTACCAGTGCTTAAAGTGAGGGAAGGAGTCACACGGGGTCACCGACAGGGCAAAAAAAAAAATCATCATTAAGAATGAACCGGGTCACTGAGGGCTGGAAGGAAGCCGCGTTTTACCAAAGCTGCTGCTCCCAGCTAATGACAGGCGCCCCCTTTCAGCGCTGAACTGGGGGAAATAAGTACCCCACCGCGCAAATGCGGAGCCCTCCGGGCGCTGCACAGAGGCTGAGCTGGCCCCTCTGCGGGAGGGATGATCCGCTCTTCTGCTCAAGACAAGTGACCCGGAGGGGCTAATCCCCCAGCTCCATGGCAACGCCGACTCCCGCCGCGCCGGAGGCCCAGACCGGCGATGGGGGGCGGGGGGGCAGAAGGCGGGACCCGGCGGGGGGCGTGTGGGGCTCCGCTCCCCCCTCACCAGCCCCGGAGCTCACCGATGTCCACCACGGAGGCTCCGGGCAGGTCCAGCGTGTCGATGCCGCCCACGATGGGCACGGCCTCGGCGGGGCCCAGCGCGGAGCCGTAGGCGCGGTGGTGGTCGGGCTGCGGGGTGGGCTGGGGCATCTCCTCCGTGCACAGCAGCAGGCCGAGCCCGCCGGGGTGGCCGGCGGGGCCGGAGCCCTGCGAGAGGCGGCAGAGCTTGCTGCGGTCGCGCCGCTTCAGGTCCCTCCAGCGCTTCTTGAGATCCTCCACGTCGCGGGGACAGGCGGCCACCGGGTTCACCTTGTGCCGGATCAGCTCCCAGACCCGCCGCTTCTGGCCCGGGGAGGCGCGGCCCGGCCCCGCCGCGAACAGCAGCTGCTCGTGCTTCAGCACCTGCTCGATCAGCACCTCGGTCTCCGCCTCGTTGAAATTGGCCTTGCGCCGCTTGGGCGAGTCCTCGGCCATCATCCTCCCCGGCGGGCGGGGCCCGCGGGCCGCCGCGATAGGTGCGCGGCCGCCGCTAGGCCACAGCCCGGGCCCTGCTCGGGAGACCAACGCCGCGCACGAGAGCGGGGGACGCGCAAGCCCCCGGCGCAGGCGCCCCGCGCCCCGCTTGTTGACATGGGGAGAGGGCGGGAGTCGGTGTCCGGGCGGCCCCGCCCCGCGCAGGGAGCCGGCGCGCGCCGCTCCCCAATGGGAATCCCCGCTGCGACCCGCGTCCGCCCCACCTGGCCCCCAGCACCACCGGCACAGAGCGTTCTAGCCCCGCCCCTTTCTGGCGTCACAAGCACACCCCACGGCGCAAATCTGATCCCAATCTCTTCCCGCCCCAGGCCCAAGTAGGCTAGTGGCGGCGCCGTCCCCGCCCGCGTGGTACAGCATTCTAGCCCCGCCCACAGCTGGTGTCCCCCGCGCTCGGGGGCAGGCGGGGTCTGCCCCCACCCCCTGCCGCAGTCGCTCCTGTCCGCGCGCCGCGACGTGCGTTGTGCGCCTGCTCGGCGGGCGGCCGGGGCCGGGGATGGCGGCTGTTTTGGAGCTGCTGTTGCGGGAGGAGGTGGCGCCCGGCGCCGTGGTGCGGTGGCTCGACCACGGCCCCAGCCACCGCCCAGCCGAGGTAACGCGCAGCCCAGCAGCGTTGTGTGACGCCGCTCCGCCCTCAGCCCTGCAGCGAGGGGCCTGGGCCCGCTGCAGCCCCGACTCCCCGGCCCCGGCGGGCCAGGAGTCCTTGTGGCGTGGGGCGGCTGGAGACTGGCGTCTTGGGCTGCAGCCTGGCTGCCCCGGGGTGGCCTCTGGGCCACACGCCCAGCCCGCCGGGCGCCGCTCGCCTGAGCACGGAGCGCTGCTCCCGGGGGCTGCAGGGCTCCCTGCGCTCTCGGGCCCCGGCGTGAGTCCAGGCGTACCGGGCGCAGCGTCACTGGAGGGGCATCCTGTGGAGGGGAGGGAACCTCGTGTCCTGCTCAGCACTGATCTGAGGGCAGCCGAGGGGCCAAGGCGGGGACCGGGGCTCTCCACGGCGCAGGGTAACTCATGAAGTTGGCACCCTGTGTGCTGAGCCCTGGCGGTGGACAGTGCTTACAGCGGGCAGGAGGAAAATAATGCGGGAGGAGCAGCGGCGCTGGTAAAGAAGTGCTTGGGGCGTGTCCCTCCTCAGCAGCCCCGCCCCACTAATGCCTATATAAATAAAGTGGCAGGTGGGTGTGATCCTCTGCGCCCTCCCCATCCCCCCGCTTTCAGCACTGCCCGTAGTTTCCATGAGCTGTGTTAAGAGAAGGGTAGCTAAAGTTACGTTTTACATTAATTAGGTACAGCTTTTTGTTTCTGGCAGTTTGCCAGTCCTGGTGTGACCCACAAAACTGCTTGGTTATTATTTTGGTCTGTAGCCGCTGAGGCAGGCTTGGCCGAGTGAGAGCTGAGCAGGGAGTCCAGATAACCTCAGCCTGAGCTACAGATCCAAGTGTATGTACAGAATACTCACACAATTATCTTGTATTCCTGAAATATGGCTATGCCTGTAGTTTGTGAGCTCCATCTGCTGGTTTTGCAGCAAGCTGTTATCAAACGCTATTTTAAAGGCACATTCTATTAACATCTTCTTATCAACCTGATAAGCTAAGTGAGATCTAGCCTGGTTATTTACTTGAATAGGAGACTTCCAAAGAAATCCAGGTTGCTGCAGGAAGAGAGTGGCAATTTAATAGATGGCACTGATCCCTCTGAGTTAGTAAAAAGAACAGGAGTACTTGTGGCACCTTAGAGACTAACAAATTTATTAGAGCATAAGCTTTCGTGGGCTACAGCCCACTTCTTCGGATGCATATAGAGTTAGTGCTGACTAATTACTCCAGTGGAGTGCTTGGGTACTGTGCTGCTGTCAGTGCTGTCTCTTGCATGAGATGTAAAATGCTTCATTAAAATCCCTTGGCATTTTTCATAAGTTAGAGGTGGTAAACACTATCTTTATCAAAGGCCACCTCAGGTAATTACACTATTTCTCTTAGCTTCCTTTCTAAAACTGTTGTATAGCATTGCTGCTGAGCAGGTGCCACTTTCTAATGCCACAGTTACTGTGAATCAAGGAGTAGCTGAATTGATAGTAGTAATTGTTAAATACATTTACCTTTGTGATGTGTTTAGAATCTTTTTGGGAAGAAAAGTGCTGTATAAATGTAGTTTAATTATGTGATTGTAAATAAAAGGTGCCACCATGGGAGAAAAATCTATATCCTGTGGGAAAGAAGTCAAATCAAAAGACACTCACTGCAGTTTTGAAATAAAAATTAAAAAAGCAAGGGGAAAGAGATACAAATTGAGATATATTGTGAAGTCATTGTCGGTGCAGCTTCACCAGCTAGAAGAATATTGCTTAAAAGGGAGATTAGAGGTCTAGTGCGAGGGCACTGGACTGGGAATCAGGAGACCTGGATTCTATTCCTGGCTCTCCCCTGCCTTTCTGTGTCTCCTTGTATGTGTAGAGTGCCTAGCAGTGAGTCTTGGTTGGGGCCTCTCGGTTCTGTTGTAATACAAATAATAAATAAACGTTGGTTGTGAGTGATTGTGTTTTTGGGATTGTATTTGAAAACAGGCTTTGCACTTTATAGCATTTTCTGCTTAAGGACTTCAGTGTGCTTTACAAATATTAACTAACCCTCACAGCTGTCTCACTCATTAAGACACTACCCCTATGAGGTAGACAAGTAATATTTGCATATTCTTAGATGTTAAGGCCAGAAGAGAGTATTCAATCATTTCGTCTGATCTCCTGTATAACACAGACCTTAGAATTTCATCTAGTTACTCTTGCATTGTGAGTACATTTTACAGGTGGGAAACCTGATGGTCTGACAGGGTAACTGTCTTGGTGAAGGGTGCAGTCCTAGGATACATCAGGTGTGGTATTTCTAGTAGAGATAGGGAAGTGTTAGTATCCTTATACAAGGCACTGGTGACACCTCATCTGGAATACTGTGTGCAATTCTAGTCTCCCATATTTAAGAAAGATGAATTCAAACTAGAACAAGTGCAGAGAAGGGATACTAGGATGATCAGAGGAAGGGAAAACCTACCTTACAAGAAGAGACTCGAGGAGCTTGGCTTGTTTAGCCTAACCAAATGAAGGCTGAGAGGAGATATGATTGCTCTCTATACATACATCAGAGGGATAAATACCAGGGAGGGTGAGGAGTTAAGTGTCAATGTTGACCCAAGAACAAATGCGTATAAACTGGCCATCAACAAGTTTAGGCTTGAAATTAGATGAAGCACAGGCGTGGACTTTGTGATTTCCCTGGGGAGTGCTCGACACCCCCCCCCCCCACCCCCAGCTCTGCCCCAGACCCCGTCCCCACTCCATCCCTTGCCGCACACCCCTACCCTGCCTGTTCCACCCCACCTCTGCTCCTCCACCCCCCAGCGCCTCTTGCATGGTGCTGAACAGCTGATCACCAGCGGGCGAGAGGCGCTGTGGAGGAGGGGGACGAGCTGATCAGCACAGCTGCCAGTGGATGCTGAGCACCTGCTATTTTTTTCTGTGGATGCTCCAGCCCCAGAGCACGAAATCAAATGAAGGAGGAGTGAAGTTCTGAAGCAGCCTTCCGGGGGAGGTGGGTGGGTGAGCATGCGTGTGAGAGAGAGAGAGAGAACCTAACTGGCTTCAAGACTGAGCATAAGTTTATGGCGGAGGGGATGGTATGATGAGACTGCCTACAATGGCACGTGGCCCATCTGCGACTGCTAGTAACAAATATCCCCATTGTCCAGAGATGGGACACTAGATGGGGAGGACTCTCAGTTGCTACAGAGAATTCTTTTGCAGGTGTCTGGCTGGCAGGTCTTGCTGATATGCTCAGGGTTCAACTGATCGCCATATTTGGAGTCGGGAAGGAATTTTTCCCTAGCTCAGATTGACAGAGACCCTGATGGGTTTTTGCCTTCCTCTGCAGCATGAGGCACGGTCACTTGTTGGTTTGAACTAGAGCAAATGGTGGGTTCTCTGTAACTTGAAGTCTTTAAATGATTACTTGAGAACATCAGTAACTAAGCCAGAGGTTATGGATCTATTACGGGAGTGGGTGGTGAGGTTCTGTGTCTTATGGTGTGCGGGAGGTCAGACTAGATGATAGCAATGGATGCTTCAGGCCTTAATATCTAAGTCTAAGGGCATTTAGCAAGTCTGTATCAGAGCTGATAAAATCCAGGTCTGTTGACTGTCAGTTTTGTGCTCTAATTAGTAGAGACATTTTTGGAAAACAATGAACAGTGGAAAAGCAGAGAGAGACTTTACAGATTTTTCTTACTTGAGCAGGAAACTGAAATTCATTTGCATTCTCAGCCAAATCTCCCAGCATGTGCTTCTTGAAGGGCACATATATGAAGCAAAGGAAGATACCTCCTCTCCTAAGAAAAAGCTCCATAAAAATAAAGTACTTGCTGTCTTCTGAAATTCCTGCTTTCCATTTCACCAGGGTCTCACTTAGGGAAATAAAGCTTTTCCTCTTTGGATAGGGCCTAAGAGAGGAGAGCACAAGTATGACAATGTGGTTGCCAGGTCTCAGTACAAAAAAGAATTAGTATCCAAGAGAGTTCTTCTGGCAGTGTGTCTAACTTTGCCTAGTTCTGTTGTGAGGAAAATAGAAATGTGATGCACTGAAAGAGCAGAGTGACTTTTTTTACACTGCATACAAGGTTTTACAGTATTATAATAATTTTTAAAAGCCGATGGTAGAATTCTCAGATAATTTACAGATGTTACCCTTTTAAGGATTATGTTCCCATGAAGATTTAAAATATATTAATGTTGCATTTTTATTTAGCTTTCTTGAATATTAGTTTTGTGCATCATAAAAGTTGCAGCATACTATATTTGGAGCTCTGTGATCTCACAAGTGAATAATATGACTTCATTAAAATGTAGTAAGAGCTTTTCTCTTCTGTTGTGTCCTGCACGTGAGGATATCAAAGCATTATACAAACAATCATTTATTTTTGGAGCACCCTCTGAGGAAGTAGATGGTATTAGTAGGGAACTGGAGCACGGAGAAGCTACAGGTTTAATAAATTGTCCACTAATTTTGTTTGCCTCAATTTTTGGCACTCTACTTGAAACATTTTAAAGGGGTCTGATTTTGAGGTTCTGATCACCCACAGCTCTTAATGACTAGGTGCAGTGGTGGGTGCTAAGCATTTTTGTCAGACAGGCCCCAATTGTTTCCAGCTGGGCAGCCAAAATTAGTGGCTGCTTTTGAAAATTTGGGCCTGAGGAATCATTGTCAGACTTGGGAATTCTGTAGAACCAAGAACTCCTGAATCTGTTCCTTGCTGTAACTACTAGAGACACTCCCTCAACTTAAGTGTTAGAATCCATGATGAGGATGAATTTGTGCCCAGTATTTGAGAGAGAGAAACAAATTGGAGTAAGTCCACGGGTATCTTTATTAATGTTTTGTTCTCTTTCCTTGCAGGAGAACCATGTCCATGACAAGCTGGTACCTCATAGTTTGCTTCAGAAAGACTTTGTGCCTTTCCTGTTGAATTTTTTAAGGGAACAGACTAGTCAGATCTTGACCAATGGGCCCTCTACCCCTGCTAAAACCCCAAATTCTAATGTCCTCAGGAGCTCAGCTAGCCATGGGAGCCAAAAGACAGGGTCAGAAAGGAGGGCAGGCAACTCAGCAGGGTCATGCAGCAGCCGAATGCAGCTCTTTTCCCAGAGGACCCCTGCTAGCTCCTGTACCCCAGGTGCTAGTTTTCCCTCCTCTGCTGCATCAAGTGGCTCTTCTGCCTTTACTGGGTCAAGCTTGTCTGGCCCCGGCAGTGATTTCCCCAGCACCAGCCCAAGCTTTGGTTGCAGCCCTGTGTTCAACCACAGCGAGAAACGTTCATCTCAGAAGGCCAATTTGGGCAGCTTCCTTATGCCCACACCAGATGTCCAGCCAGTGAGGCGAGGCAGAAGAAAAGGCAACAATTCTGCCAATGCCGCTTGCCGGCAAGTGGCTCGGGACATAGGGCAAAGCCTCACTGAAGAGGAGGATGGGAAGGGTGACAGCACATCGTTGAGTGGCGGGAGGAGGAAACGGAGTGAGGTGGGTCCTACCTCAGCCAATTCCCCACCTGATCAGCTGAACCTCAACAACTTGGAGGAGTTCCCACCCATGAGTGCTGCTTCTGGCTTGACAAAGTAAGAGCAAGTCTTCCTTGTTGCACTCTTATTTTTCTGATCGTGCTGGCAGCATTAAGTACTGCAGGTTATTTATTGGGAGCAGCTGACATTGTTATCTCACAGGTAATAATATATAGGTGATCTTATACCGTCTCAGTTATGAACGTTTTGTAATAGATTGCAGGTTGGGGGCTGTTGCTATGCTGTGCAGCCCATGTTTCTCAACTCACCATGCTCCCCCCTCCCCAGTATCCTTCTGAGGCTCCTCTAGGGCAGGGGTCGGCAACCTTTCAGAAGCGGTGTGCCGAGTCTTCATTTCTTCACTCTAATTTAAGGTTTCGCGTGCCAGTCATACATTTTAACATTTCTAGAAGGTCTCTTTCTATAAGTCTATAGTATATAACTAAACTATTGTTGAATGTAAAGTAAATAAGGTTTTTAAAATATTTAAGAAGCTTCATTTAAAATTAAATTAAAATGCAGAGCCCCCCGGACCGGTGGCCAGGACATAGGCAGTGTGAGTGCCACTGAAAATCAGCTTGGGTGCTGTCTTTGGCACGCGTGCCATAGGTTGCCTACCCCTGCTCTAGGGGCTCATCTTCATTAGGAAATCTTACCATTAAACACAGTTGTGAAGAGTTGAGACAGTGGTGATGTGATGCTGAGCACACCTTTGTCCTTGTTTGCCATGACCAGTGAGTCACAGTCAGTCAGCATTATCTTGACTCTTTACAGTTGTATTTAAACATGATAGGGCTTATCCTCAATATGAAATCCTAGGTGGCTCCTCTACTTTGCTGCAGCTGTCTGGAACAGCTGCTGGGATGGCAAACAGGCATTCTGAGACCTCTGGTGGCAACAGCATTGTCAGGTGAGGCATCGTATGTCTCTGGCTCTGTGGTGGCGGTTAGAGGGAAGTGGGTCCCCTGTGGTAATGGGCTGGGTGGATGGTTGGCATGTGGGTTCTGTTTGGTTTTTGAAGTGCATGAGTTTCCTCTGATTGCTAATGATCTCTTCTAGCTGGGCTGGCTAGGGGCGCAGCTCTTCCTGGTGGTACAAGCTGTTGGCCCTTTTTTCTCTCTGTCTGTCTCTCTCTCTTTCTCTTTCTCTCTTTAATGAAAGCTAAGATTCGCTGCTAGGTCTCAATAAAGGAGAAATCAGGCCCCTTTAAGGTCTCTCATGTTTGCCACCTAAAATCACTTTCGAAAATTTAGGTCATGGCTATCTGTAAGAATCTGAAGGATATGTGATTCTGAAAGGCCTCTTCAGATCAAGGCAGGGGCTTCTCCGGCTAGACTTAGCTGAATGTAATGTAGGTCTGGCCCACTAATCTTAGCCACCTTAACTCTCCTTCTCTTTAGTAGACCACAAAGTTCATAGGTTCAGAATTCCGAATAGTTGCTACAGTAGCTGATGCACAGCTCTCCATACCACAATGTAGGCTACCAGATTTTTCTTCCTGTGAGTCAGTGGTCTCTTTCTCCGTGAGGGGTGGGATAGGGAGTACCCCCTCTCTTTCCAGGAGGTATAGTTACAATTGAATCTGTACTTAGCAATTCCTGTTAGGCCTGGTCCATCTACACTGAGGTAATATCTTCACATACACCCCCCCTCACCAAAAATAAATAAATAAAAATAAAAAATAAAAAAATTAACCACCTTGCAGGGAGAGTTAAGCTTCTGCTGCCTGGTCTGTGCAGTTCTAAAGTCAGTTAATTGAAGTGATTTTAGAGCTGGTTAGAACTCTTAGTTCTCTTGAGAAATAGGGTCCCACATGGAGGGTGGGGATTTAAAGATGGGAAATCCTTATGATGCTCTGTGAGATGGTTTTGGCCTGCAGGATATGATGCATTTCCATCACAAGCAGTAAGTTTCAAGCTGTGCAGAGTGTGACTGATGTGAAAAGTGTGAGGAGACCGGTCAAATATAAGTCTGGAAGTAACAGTATAAGTAGTCTTTTGAGGTCCCTAGCAGCTAACATTGTAGCAGGCAGCAGATTCATTGGGAAAAGAGATGTCAGTTGTAGAACACTGATTTTATCATAATTTCTACATTTTATTTCAAATGACATATTACTGTTCTATGGAGCCTTTTCCCCAAGAATCTCACAGCACTTTACAAATCTTATGCCTCACATCACCCTCGTGAGGTGGATAAGCAATATTGTATGGATAGGTAAACAGAGGTGAAGAGAGATTAGGATTTGTCCAGGTTACAAAGCAGGTTGGTGACAGAGGCAAAAATAGAAATCTGGGAGTCCTGACTTCCAGTGATCCTCTTTGGCCACTATGTCATGCTTTCATGAACATTTTGGGACTATATGATGAACTATATGATGACTATATGAAGAACTGATGAGCAGCCAGAACTTGGTATATCCTAGGTTAGCAGTCTTACAGTGTGGGTAGATAAGTTGAGTAGTATCCGTTTTCCCCCATAGTGATCATAGTTACTTTTAAGTCACAGCAGTGTAGTAGCAAGAAATACGTTGTACTTCATCAGGATCATTGAAGTCTATATTTGTAGGATGTACCCACTGTTTGTCTACTGACCGGGGTAAAATCAGCCACCCTGCCAGATGCAATTACGGTTGCACTGTATCTTGATTCTCTCCTTCCTTATCAATTTTACACTGGCATCAAAATCCTCTGAATGAGTTTGATGGATTTGACTGCTATTTTCTCTCTTGATGATCAGTTTATGCTTCATTTAAGTGGAAGCCTCTCTTAAATTGTTGCAGCAAAAGCAAGCCATCAAGACGAATCAACCCAACTCCAGTGAGTGCTGAGCGCTCCCACTCAAAACCTAAGATATGTTTCACTTCCACACCAGTCAGCCAGTCTCCAGCTGCTCGGTTTCCACCTGGGACCAGTCTTGAGACCTTTGCTGCCATCCAGGAAGGGAACGTTACCTCCATAACTGGGAGCAGCCTTCAAGAGGAGAGGGAGATGCTGAAGAAAGAACGGTACAGTATGAACAGGGGTGGGGACACATCTGCAGGGGTTCATACCTCTCCCTTTATTAGGACATTGCCAATAAGAAGTTGTAAATTAACAGAAAATATCCAGACCAGATACTAGTTGTTTAATCAAAAATTGACCTAAAAGCAGATGAGATGAAAATGAACGTGGTATCAGACTAACAAGTTTTCAAATTCAGCCTTCACTCTGCAGAGTAGAAGCACACCTTTAAGTGAAAAGTGACTCTTGCATCATATTGGTCCTGAATTTATTGTATTTCAGTTACTCCTTATTGCATTAATGTAAAGTTCTGTGGGTCAGACTGCACCCTCAAGCATACTTATGTAACACCATTGTCTTCAGATGATGCTCTGTTTTACCTATGCAAACCTACTGAAAGCTAGTAGGGTGCGCAGAGATGTAATGCAGTGCCTATCACCCCATTTTAGGAAAGGGAAAGCTATAGGACAGAGAGGTTGAGTGACTTGCCTAGGGTCACACTCTGAGCCACAGCAGATTTAGAATTTGAACCCAGTTCTCCTGAATTCCAGTTCTGTGCCTTAACCACAAGACAATCTTTTGTCATTAGGTGGAAAATAGATGTATTAGGTAATTTAACCCATCTCCTGTATGGAAACTGCATTAGACTCTGTAAATGTTGTGATCAATTCTTGTAGGAATCCCAGCAAACCATACAGTGAAAAGAAATCTTCCTGTGTTGAATGTGGTGTGTGTCATCTTCAGTTCCTCTGTAAGTCATTGACTTTGAATTTCAGATGCAAGTTGCTGCACCAAACATCTTCTCCTGCAGGCCTGTCTCTGGATCCCAGTACACCTACCAAGCCTAATTACAGTTGGAGTGGAAGCCTTGCTACTGATAGTCAGCTAGTGACCTGTGCAGATCTCAGTAAAGTTTCCTGCAAGAAACAGCTGGAACAGCTGGCTCAGCTCTATTCAACTTGTATAGCAGGTAAAGAACTGGGAGTAGTGAGATGACCATGGCATGGAATATCTTCTTTAAATACTTACTATTTCCAGAATGCACGGATGACTTAATACAAGTGAGTGCTGCCTGGAAAAATAAACAGAAACCTCCCTTCTGCTCAAAAGAGTATATCCACTCCTCACTGGACAGAAGCCTAGAAAACAAGATGGGCCCTACACAATTCCCTGAACCCCTCAGCAGACTCGAACTGTATTGGCCCAACTGGAAAAGTGAATACCAGAGGCCAGGACTCTTCCCTGACAATGCTTATTAGGTTGAAGTAGTTTATAAGCTGTTTTAAACTGTTACCCATGGTTTAACTTTTGGGGGAAAGGAGGTAAAACGCTTTCTATAATGCACCTACCCAAATGCGCATGTCTGTGTATCAGCATTGTTGAGTCCTGTATGGATCAGCTGAGACTGTAAGCTTGAGATTTGATTATCCTCATTGTTATCTTGATTTATTAACATAGACTAATGCTGAGTATCTAACCATTTTATCTCACTTCCTCTTCCAGAAAATCTGGTTCCAAATATTTTCCTGGAGCTCTTCTTTGTCCTGCAGCTGCTAACATCCAAGGGCACAACTTCTTCGGAAGATGGTGAGAATGACCTGGAATTCAATCAAGGATGTAAAGGTCAGCAATGCTCTTGAATGGACACTAGGTTGTTCCCAGGCCTGGTTATGGGATACAGAGCATATCACCTCTGATTCAAGGGGTTCAAATCCAGCTTCAGGGATTTATTGACCAAAAGTCATTACACTGAAGACTTCTGAGGCCTGCATTAAGTGAATTAGCATATCTCAGTGAGTGGTATGGAATATGGCATTCAGGTAGTGAACAAATAAAGAACCCTAAAAGCTTAGTTACTACAAAGAGACCAGTGTCTACCCTTGATCTAGTATAACCCTCCTGTTGATATGAGGGGATGTTCCACTATGGAGTGACAGGGGTATTTAGCCCGAAACTTATAGACCAGGCCACCAAATTAGTTTGACATTTGGAATGAATGGGTGTTTTATAATCTAGTAGGCTATTGAAAACCAGGTTATGGTAGCTCACTGCTATTGTCTAAGAACTCCATATTTACCTGCTAAAACGAATTTTCAGAGAGAAGAGTGATTCACCAGATTTCCTCCTCCCATCATTTCCTTCAAACCCAGAAAGACCATTGTAAGTTTAAGGTCTAATTCTGCCTAGGGACACGTGTGCAGTTCCCATCAGTGGGAATTGGACACAGTTTTTTGGCAGATTTGGACCTTACACTAAGTTAGTTGTCAGATGGATTTTTGGGTAAGCTGTGCAAAGAGTGACTTCTAGCTGAGAATAGCTCCTGTTGTCTGTTAGGAAAAGGCTCCATTTTTGGCTGCTCTTACTGTTCTGTCACCTACAGATCTGAAGGACCCCGGCTGGTCTTGACTTCGGTAGCACAGTGCACCCCAGCCACTGTCTGGAGGAGTCTAATAATTGGTTGTATTTGCTCGATGTTTTGGCCCACAGTTGGCAGTCTGTGGACATAGTGCTGCCAATGTGTTCATCCTGTTCCAAATCAGTTTGGATTGATTGTTTCGTCAAGGAGGGGATGGATAGAATCCCATTGATGCTGTCCCAGGAGTCCACATCTGTCTTGTAAGGGCTCACTCCATGTCTAACTCCCATTGACATCAGTGGAAATTCCATTACTTCCAGGATTGACCCTTAAGAGAGAAGCAGCCTCTTGTCCAAGGCTGAGATTTAAGGAGTTAACATGAACTCTGATCTAGTTGATTGCCCACTGCTAACTAGAAAAGGTGGATAATTTTGTCCAGCAAGAACGCTGGTAGTTATACCGATTAAAATAAGAACGGCCAAACTGAGTCAGACCATGGTCCATCTAGCCCAGTATCCTGTCTTCCAACAGTGGCCAATGCCAGGTGCTTCAGGTGATCCATCCCCTGTCGCCCATTCCTAGCAAACAGAGGCTAAGGACACTTCAGAGTACGGTTTTGCATCCCTGCCAATCCTGGCTAATAGCCATTGATGGACCTATCCTCCATGAACTTATCTAGTTCTTTTTTGAGCCCTGCTATAGTCTTGGCCTTAACAACATCCTCTGGCAAAGAGTTCCACAGATTGACTGCGTTGTATGAAGAAATACTTCCTTTTGTTCGTTTTAAACCTGCTGCCTATCAGTTTCATTTGGTGACCCCTAATTCTTGTGTTATGTGAAAGAGTAAATAACACTTCCTTATTTACTTTCTCCACACCAGCCATGATTTTATAGACCTCTATCATATCCCCCCTTAGTTGTCTCTTTTCAAAGCTGAAAAGTCGCAGTTTTATTAATCTCTCCTCATATGGAAGCCATTTCATACCCGTAATCATTTTTGTTGCCTTTTTCTGTATCTTTTCCAATTCCAGTTATCTTTTTTGAGATGAGGTGACCAGATCTGCACAGAATAATGGCAATCAAATATCAGGCTTCAGGGCAGGCTCCAGATAATTGCCACAGAGATCAGGAAGAATCCTCCCCTCTCATGCAACATTGCACAATTGGCCAACTATGTTAGAATGGGGTCTTTTTAATGGGGTGTTTTGCCTTCATAGAATCATAGAATATCAGGGTTGGAAGGGACCTCAGGAGGTCATCTAGTCCAACCCCCTGCTCAAAGCAGGACCAATCCCCATACAGATTTTTGCCCCAGATCCCTAAATGGCCTCCTCAAGAATTAAACCCTCAACCCTGGGTTTAGCAAGCCAGTGCTCAAACCGCTGAGCTATCCTTCCCCCCTACATGTCAGGTAATGGGCACTCATGGAAGGAGGATGCTGGTCTTGATGGACGAATGATGTGACTGGGTTTGGTAATTCCTACATCCCTCTCAATTAATTGCATTAGATTTTTCTATTTAGCTTCTGAATTTTCCACCAATTGTTGTTAAATGCTGTTTATTTTCAGATGCAGTAGAGCGGCAGCATTTTCGAAATGTACACAACTGTGTTTATTTTGCTGTGCAGGTCTTGGATTGTCAGTTTGAGTAAGTTGAACCTTTCTCTTTCTTTGTGTGTAGGTGGGTTGTGTGAGAGAGCGAGAGGGCGAGACAGCGTGCATCTGGATTTCACTGAAGTCATTTTAGGGGCATGGTATTGAGTAATTTGTGCAAAGTCACGCACTGAGTTAATGACTCGATTGAATTAGAAAACTAGGACCTTTCTTTGTGGTGGCCTCTACACCATTATGCTTCAGTATAAAGTGTCCCCACAGGGAAATGGTGGGTTATGAGGTAACACATCCAAAATGCAGTTGGAATTTGGTGAGACTGGTGTTTTGCTTCAGATGCCACCACAACAGAAAAAACTCAGTGGACTTTTTCCTTCATGTCACCTCCGTGCGACTATGGCATTTGCAGTGTGTCCTGTTGATGCTAGTAGGATCCAGATCCCAAGTGGCTAGTGGTTAAACCTGCATGTTTTTTGTAAAATAAATGTACACTTTATTTAGATTTACTCTCTCAATGTTGTGTTCCATGTGTGTTCTCTTTGCAGAATTATTTCTCGTTTAGAAAAGGGGACATTGAAACTTTTGGCTGAGAATGAGCGGATTGCATCCTTTTCCCCTGGCTTGCATGCAAGGCTTATGAAAGTTTATGAAAGCAGCACAGCCAAGGTAAAAAATGAATAGTCCTTAGAAAGTTGAATGTATGAAATTCCAAGGGGTTGCCAGTAATATGCTTGCCTATCTCTCCCTTGCCACAGTGAGTTTGATGGTTCTGATATCAAATCCTGTTCATCCTGCTCTGGGGCTTCATTTTTCAATTTCTTTGGAGACTATGTTAAAACCACCCTTTCCTGTCCAGATTGAGCCTGTGCATTGCTAGGGCCAGTGACCTGTAGCTGGGGATTCCTTTAACTTGTATTCCAATTAGGGTGAAATCCTGACTCCATTGAAGTCTGTGGCCAAACTCCCAGTGAATTCAGTGGGGCCAGGATTTCACTTTTACCCTTTTCCCTGTGGTGAGTCTGGAGGAAGGAAGGATGGCCTAATGGATATGGCACTGGGCTGCGACTCAGGAGGCTTGGGTTCATTTCACAGGTCAGCTACAAACTTTCTCTGTTGTTTTGGGCAAAACACTTAATCTACTCTGTGCCTCAGTCCCCAATCTGTTTTAAAAAAATTAGAATATGGGGTTGTACTTCCCTGCCTGAAAGCAGTGTTGTGGGGATAAAATCAACTGATGATTGTAAAATGCTCATGTGATGAGGGCCGTATAGATAGAGGTAGCAGATGTGATGAAGCTGTTTTACTGATTGAAGGGATTCTTTCTCTTTCAGAAGAGGGGAGGAGAGATGATGACATAGGAATCACCAGCTGTTACTCTCACCTTCTCAGAATCCCTGTGTTGAGCTGACGTGCATTAAATGATTGCACAGGGCTCTTTCCCCAGCGCAAGTGCCTGCTAGTTCTGTTCTCCTCGTCTCAGGAGAGTTCCTCAAAAGTGATAGGAGATGCCCCCTTACCATCCTACTGAGTGACTGTCTGTGCCTGTGCCTTTTCTGCACTAGTGCTGACCAGCAGTTACTCATTAATGGTTAGGAAATGGTTAGTGTCTGAACAGCTTGACTGTGGTAATACCTAAGTTCAAGTTCATTTCTTTTTACCCTTCCAACTGTTAGGCTGTGTGTCAAATCAGAGAATTGCATTATACTAATGGACTCTGTTATATATTCAATAGGTGTCCCTCCTGCTGCCTTCATCTGTCCAGTCCGTTTCTTTCCAGCCAGAAACGGACAATCGTTCTAACTTTCCAAGTGACAGGGCTTTTCATATATTTAAGAAGCAAAGGTAAATGTTCTCCAGTTTTAGTGTGTGTGGGGTATGTTCTATCCATGGTCGTGAACAATTGGATGCCATAACATCCAGCTATACTGTGTACATATACAGCATAGTGGGGATAGTCTTAGGGATGTTTTGCTCTAAAAACACAGGCCTTTACTATTTACAGGGAGTAAGGACTTAATCTCTTTAAACAATGGAAGTCTAAATTCTGCAGAAGTTGTTGACATGGAAGTACAGCACAACGCAGTGCTGGTTCAGCTCAGCCTTTGGAGCTACTCCTTCTGTCTCTTTTCTATTTTGTGGGAGAGTAGGGGAGCGTCTCCTCTCGACTTGTTCTCTTTTTCATGTAGAAGTAATTTCATGTGGTTCCTATTCTCTTTGCTTCATTGAGGGATCCACCACACAGGTTCATCTGCTTATCTGACCCTTACCCTACGAGTTCAGTCCTTGAGGGGGCCACTTAGGGATCTGGGGCAAAAATCAGTACTTGGCCCTGCTAGTGAAGGCAGGGGGCTGGACTCGATGACCTTTCGGGGTCCCTTCCAGTTCTATGAGATAGGTATATCTCCCCCCAAAAAAAAAATACTCTGTCTAATAATGGGATGGGTGTTTTGGTCATGATGCCTGAGCTCAGGCAGAGCACCTGTCAGTGGTGGGCTGCAGATTGAAACTAATAATCTCAGTGGTGATGGTCACTGCTGCAAAATGGTAGGATACATGAGGCTTTGGAGATGTGACTTTTATTCAGTTTGGAGTGTATTCAATTAGGGGATATCTTGTGAACTGTTGGCTGGGCATCAGTTGATATTGGTTCAGATGCTGAAGGCCCAGGACTTGACCTGTTTGCATCTTTTGTTCAATAGGGACATCTTTTATGAATTGTTGCGCGAGTGGGAAGATAACCATGAAAAACCAGGCTGGGACTTTGAAAGAGTTCTGGGCAACAGGATCAGGTAGGATACTGGTGCTGCAGCTCTGGTTTGCTAATAGGAAATCCAGTAAAAACTTATTTTTGTCCCTGAAGCCAGTAGATGCACAGAAGGCACAGAGCTAATTATAAAGAAGATGTTGTTTTACAGTCTCATGTTTTGGAGCAGAATAGACTCATAGACTAAGTTCAGAAGGGACCATTGTGATCATCTAGTCTTATTGACCTCCTGCACGTGGCAGGTGACAGAACTTCACCCACCCACTTCTGAAATAGACCCCTAACCTCTGGCTGAGTTACTGAAGTCCTCAAATCATGGCTTAAAGACTTCAAGTTACAGAGAATTCACCATTTACACTAGTTTACACCTTCAAGTGACCCCTGCCCCATGCTGCAGAGGAAGGCAACACCCCCCGCCCCAGGGTCTCTGCCAATCTGACCCAGGGGAAAATTCCTTCCCAACCCCAAATATGGCGATCAGTTAGACCCTGAGCATGTAGGCAAGACCCACCAACCAGACACCTGGGAAAGAATTCTCTGTAATAACTCAGAGTCCTCCCCATCTAGTTTCCCATCTCCAGCCATTGGGGATTAAATCTTTGCCTAGTTTTGAGCCTAAACTTGTTGATGGCCAGTTTATATTCATTGTTCTTGTGTCTGCACTAGCACTTAACTTAAATAACTCCTCTCTCTCCCTGGTATTTATCCCTCTGACGGATTTATAGAGAGCTATCATATCTCCCCTCAACCTTCTTTTTGTTAGGCTAAACAAGCCAAGCTCTTTGAGTCTCCTCTCAAAAGGTAGGTTTTCCCTTCCTCTGATCATCGTAGTAGCCCTTCTCTGCACCTCTTCCAGTTTGAATTCATCTTTCTTAAACATGGGAGAACAGAACTGCACACAGTACTCCAATGAGGTCTCACAAGAGCCTTGTATAATGGTACTGACACTTCCCTGCCTCTACTGGAAATACCTCTCCTGATTCATCCTAGGACCGCATTCGCCTTTTCACGCCACATCACATTGTCATAGTCCTCCAGTGACCAACTAATACACCCAGGTCTCTCTCCTCCTCTGTCGCTTCTAACTGATCAGTCCCCCTCTCGCAGCAAAAATTCTTATTGTTAGTCCCTAAATGCATGACTTTGCACTATTAAATTTCATTCCATTTTTATTACTCCATTTTACAAGGTCATCCAGATCTTCTGGTATGATATTCTGATCCTCCTCTGTATTGGCAACACCTCCCAACTTTCTGTCATCTGCAAATTTTATTAGTGCACACTCATTTTTTGTGCCAAAATCAGTAATAAAACTGTTAAATAAGATTGGTCCCAAGACTTATCCCTGAGGAACTCCACTAGTAACATCCCTCCAACGGTTCACCATTCAATATGACACTTTGTAGTCTTCCCTTTAACCAGTTCCATATCCACCTTTCAGTTCTCGTATTAAGCCTCATCGTCTCTGATTTAACTAATAATTTCCCATCTGGAACTGTATCAGATGCTATACTGAAATCCAAGTAGATTAGATCTACTGCATTTCCTTTGTCTGAAAAATCTGTTATCTTCTCGAAAGAGATCAGGTTGGTCTGGCATGATCCACCTTTTGTATAAAAACCATGTTGTGTTTTATCCAGATTACTGTTCACCTCTATGTCCTTAACTACTTTCTCTTTCAAAATTTGTTCCAAGACCTTGCATACATTTGAGGGCAAACTAAGAGACCTGTAGTTTCCTGGATCACTTTTTTCCTCTTTCTTAAAAATAGGAACTATATTAGCAATTCTCCAGTCGTAGGGTACGACCCTTGAGTTTACAGATTCATCCCACTTCTTCTTTCCTTGTTTTCTTATTTATATAGCATTGGAAGGCATTGTTTTTTAAAGAAACCAAATTGTGCTTCTGCTATAGCTGTATGTAGACTCTGTTTTGATTGGCTCTTTATGGTTTTAGCAGTTTGTTTTGTTTCCCAGGGCTATGATGAATCATCTCACAGCAGCCTATAATCACAGCCACTTTGCCAGGCTCTTTCAGAAACAGCTTATCCAGGTAAATAATTTTATTGTATTTTCCATAAACAGAGCAATTTTGCTAAGCTATAGCAAAATGTAACCTAGTATTTATACATTTGTACACATACTTTTTGCTGTAATTGAACCCTTTCCTGAGTGAATGGAATTATTTGAGGGGGCGGGGAAAATGGATATCTCATCGGGATAATTTTATCAGTTCAAATCCAGCATAGATCGGTAGGAAGCTACCGTTATCTAATGACTGTAGAATGGGCTGTGTAAAATAAGTTTGTTCCCAGTACAGTTCTTAATGGACGTGTGTCCATACCACAGTGGACAGATATGCCAGGGAATTAATTGATGATGGAGACTGGATCACTTAATCTGTTCTACCTTAGAGATGATTCCTCTGTCAGGTTTGTGGCACACTAATAGGGCTGTGTATGGAGCTGTGACTACAGAGGGCTTTGGTCTTGACAGCTGTTCACCTGGCACGTTTTACCAGCAATAAAAATTCACACATTTGGAAATTTAAAAAAAATGTTTAGACGTTGATGTGTATCTGATTCAGATTTGCCCGGTTATGTTTGTTGTGTTTCTCAGTGGAATTAATTGTTGCTGCTGGATCCTGGTCTGGATATGATGGCCCCTGATTTTGGTTTATTTATGCCCAGAAGAAGACTCGATGCTGTTTGAAGCATTATTGTTATTCTATCTAATTTTTTTGCCTGCTATTGTTCCAAGTAATGTGTGAGATCACTGTGAGAGAGAGAGAATTTTCTACTCGTTTGCTTTGTGTGTAGTCATTTCCATTGCTGATCCTGTATAGTTGGTCAGTTTCCCTTGTTTGTGGGGGGTCTCCTTTCATACCGCACTGTAAAGAGAGATATTTAAAAAAAAAAATCTAAACCACAAAAAATTGTCAGAGGCTTGGTCAGGTGTAGTACTTGAAACTACTTGCAATGCATATTTTGAGATCAATGGCCCTTTAGGTTGGGATTTTCAAAGGAGACTAAGGGAAGTAGGTGCCCAGTTTGCAAGTTGGGCACCTAACTCCCTTAGTCACCTTTGAAAATCCCACCTTTTAGGTGTATTTCTAATCTGAAAAGAGACTGTAAAAATGTTATCTTCTTATTCTGCAAATGTGCTCCCTGTGTGTCTCCACAGTTGTCATCTGCTGACTTTAGTGAGCAAAATACGTTTTTACTGCTCTCTACTTCTGTTAGCCTTGCAGAACCATCATAGCTAAGAGACTGGGATCATCAAAAAAGGTGTTAACTAAGTTCCAATTGCAAGGCCAGATTTCTTCCTCAGTTACATCTTTGCATTCCTATTGAAGACCGTAGGGTTTCATAGGTGTAACTGAAGACTTAAGTTGAAAATGTTTTGTCTGCAATGAGGTATGAGTGTAACTGACCAGGACTTGGCCTGCTGGCCCTGTGTGATTTGTGATACCTGAGCAGGAAGGAATCTAACTTGACTCTTAGAGCCCAGGGTGAGTTTACAGGGTTGGCAGTTGTAAAATTATTTTCCTTTGTAAACTTGAGCAGGTTCAGTTTAGAATTATTGAGATGCAATAAATGTTAACCTCACCATACCGTATTTTAAGGAGTTTACTTCTCAGTGTGGTGCCAGGATTTAAAGTTGCATCCTTGAGGTGCCTAGGTACCTGATTAGTTCTGAGGGCTTGAAGACCTCTTCCTTTGAGTGCTGAGCTGTAGCTCTCTGTGTGGATGAGCCACTGCAAGTAATCTTAAAATCTGTGAAGCACTGGGGAGCCCCACAGAGTCTGGTCCAGGAACATGCAGTAGATGACAGTGAGAAATTGCACAGTTTTAAATAGTCCTGATCCCTGAGCGGTGGGCTAAACCGTGGAAGACTGAACTCTGGTTTGTGCCGGTTGTACAGTTATCCATGGTATTTATATTCTCTGTGTAATAGGAAGGCAGGCTGGCCCAGCAGCCTAGGGTCCTAGTGTTAATGTGTGGGATCTGGATTCCATTCCTGAGACTACTAGGCTGGGAGGGTAGCATGTGTTGGGCCTTGTACGCTTTTCCATATATTCTCCCCTCCCTTGATTGGCTGAAGGAGGTAGCATTCATGGGCTCTATAGGGAGCCACATCCAGTTCCTTGCATTGGTTAGAAAGCTCCTACACCAAAAGTCTTTTTATGGGGCAGAGTGTGGGTGGGGCAAAATATCCAAGATAAAAGAAAATCTTATAAATTTCCCATCTCCCTCCTTTTTCCCCCTCCTGAAGATGTGTAAAGGTCCTATTGGTGGTGGCACAAGTTGGGGAGATACCCCAGACCAGGATGTCCTTAATATGCTGGGTTCCGATAACCTGAGCCGGCTGAAGAGGCTACAGGAGAGATTTGTCGTTCCTCAGAGCATCAGAGGGCCCTGCCCGCCCCCTGCCTTCCCAGGGTGCCAGCAGTTCTTCAGGGACTTCATTCTCAGTGCAGGAAGGTTAGCTGCATATCACTGCTTATGCCTCGGCTAAGTTTGGATGGTTGTTGGCTAATACCACTGGCTTGTGCTGCAGTTGGGGAGTCAACTCAGAAACTGGTCTTGGAACTCCAGCTCTTTGGGACATTGGAGCCCAAGTGGGGACGTTTTCAAACTCTGAAGAAGGTTGCCATTTGCACTGTCCATTAAGTACTCCTGGCTGGTGTAGTTACCAAGTTGCTCTTGTATCCACTGGCACAATCCATCTTCCTCTCCTAAGAGCTACATCAGGCTAGTTCCTAGTTAGCTTACTACAGAATCAAACTGAATGTCTTGCCAGAGGGGGTCATGGTTCCCTAATACCACGAGGTGATGCAACAGCGAACAGCAGGAGCTCTGCACAGCTGAAGTGTTCCTTACAGGGTGGTGGTCAGTGCCCTGCAGTGGAGTGTGGGGCTGTTCTATGGTTAGCCTTTCATGTTCCACAGCATAGATTCAGATCTGCCTTAGACTGCAACTGAAATGAGTTTAAGGCCCTCACAGTCTCATCTGTAAATGTTTAGCCACAGCATTAGAACTAGCATGCTGTTGGAGAATAAGGGGTGTCTCTGTTCCAGAGAGGCCCAAGATTAGAATGGAAAAGGTGGTTAGTCAATGTTGAGGTTGGTTAGTGCACTGACAGAGCTGTGTGGCGAGACTTGTATGGAGTCTCTGCCCAGGCTCTGTCTGGCTGTTAGACAGTGCTATTCTTGGCCACACAATGCACTTGGAGTTCCTCCCTTAAACGAGTTGATGTTTTGTATCGGCCGTCCCCCACTTCAGTGATTAAGGCTTAAATGTTAGTTGAGATTCCACTGCTATTTTCAGTCTGACTTTTCATCTTTTGCTGAAGCTACCAGTTCAACCAGCACCTGATGGATAGCCTGTGTCTAAAGATACTCGAGCTGGATGGCCTTACTTTGGTAGAGCATGAACCTAGTGATGGGGAGGCAGATATGGATGAACAGGTAAGTAATATGTTCCAGACACCTACTAAGAACTTGTTCATTGGATCAGTCCAAGAGCTGGTTCACGACGAGGGTTTCCTAGTTGCTACAGTGATATAAATAATAATAAGACTTGTTTAAAATTCAGTTATAGTTGCAATTATTATCCTCTTTAAATAGTATTTTAGAATATTTTTTTAAGTTACATCAGTATGTTTGGAAGATAAGAAATTCTCCACTAAGGTTCCAGTAGCCACTTTAACTTTGCTTCTCTATCCAGCTACCATTTACATGTGCTCAGTTATGGTCACAGCTGTAGCTATGCAAACTATGGCACCTTTTGATGTTTAGCAACTCTTAAAATGTGGTTCTATTCTGAAAAGGGTCAAGTTTTGTGTTTTAAAAGACGTCTTAGCAGGTCTGTTCACTGTGTGTTGAGTCTGATGGTCTGACTGCAGTACAAATAAAGTGACTTTTAACATTTTAAAAAAAATCATGTTAAACCTGTAGAGCTAGCATACCTATGTTTGTAAGGCTAACTGTGCAATCCCATTGTTCTCAAATTTTGCCTAGTTATACCTGTGCAACTCCACTAAAATCCTGAGGGTTGCACAGGTGTAACAGAGGGCAGAATATGGCCAGCAGGATCTTTGATGATCATGTTGCACAAGCCACAAATTTAGTTTAGCTGAGATCCCAGGGTGTGTTTGTGGTGCCGGAAGCTTCTAAGATGAGCAAACAGTCTGGAGTCACTGAGACAGAACACACGTAGGACCCCAGGCTGCCATCTTCACCAAGTCACTTTTCAGAATGAAACTGCTCTCTAAATTCTCAGAGATATGCAGCTGCTACTCAGCTGATGTTGGCTATGTGCTGATTGCTCTTGCTTCATTGCCAGAGATGGAGGAGTGCAGGAATATCAGGTTAAGATTAGTAATATGGAAGTATGACTGTTTGAGCAGCTTCTTGTTTTCTTTCTTTTTTTTTAAGAAAAAGATCTTGGATTCATTTGTTGCTTATGGCAGTAGTGGGACTATCCCCTGAGTAGCCAGTGCAACAGTGAAGACAGGAGCTGTGTACAGCCATTTATGTATGTAATTTAAATGTACCCATCACCACAATATCTAGTTACATTTATACTGATTAAATGTACTGCACTAGTCTCTCTGGAGGAGGAGCCAGGTCTCTACTTGCACTCAATTCTAAGCTGCTTTTGTAGGTCTAAGTGGCATGCCCCCGGAGCATGTTTCTGGGGCTGTATTGCAATGTGGTTAAGGGAATGCCTGCTGGAAGAGGTGAGACTTTGAAGGCTGGAAGAGGTGGGCTCAGGTTCATCTCTTGTAGTAGTGAGCTTCACAATTGAGGGTCCTCTGCTGAAAACGCTCTTAAACTGAAACCTGGACTCTGTCAGTGGAAACATTTTTGTGGAACCCATCTACCATGGAGAAAAGTAGAGAGACATGAGGTCACATAGCTCAGCCTCTGTCCATGCAGGGCTTTGAAGAGAAGGGCCAGGTCCTGTAAACACTTGATTGCTGAACTCCACTTTTGAAGGAGACTTGAATATTGCAGAGTGCCCTTCTCTGTGTTGTAGGGGGGAAAGTTTTTCAGAGAGTGGTGGGGAGGATGAAGCTGGGAGGCATTTCCCATGCAGGAAGAAAAGAACTCTGGTAGATAACTGCCTCCCAGTTTGGTGTGGTGTTGTCCCTGACCAGTTTTCCTTCTCTCCATTTCAGGATGAAAAAAAGCGTTTCACTGCGGCCCTGATGACTCTCCGGCTCCTGGCAAAATTTCTAGGATTTCTTGTTTTCCTGCCATACCAAACAGTGGAACCACCGAGCAGAGACTTGCAGGAGTCTGCAGTGGCATTAAGGAACCAAGTAAGTAACCTGCTAGAGAACCAGCCTGTGCTTTTGCTTGGCAAGTAAGTTTCCTTTGCCCCAGATGAGGCAGATATTTCTCTGCTGCCTCTGGCAGCATCATTTCATGAGGTGGAACAGACTCCAAAATGACATTCCACACTGTGCTGTGCCCTGTCTCCTACGTGTGTGTCCTGTTGGGTGAAGAAGAGCGTATGAGATAGGGAAGAGGGAGGTGTTAGTAAGTGGTGCAGTGCTGAACTTCTTGATGATGCTGTTGAATCATGGCCATTGTATCGAAGACCTGAATACACTGGAAAGACTTCCTTTGCATTGTGTCAGGTTCTACTGCCAGAAACACTTTCAGGAGTGTCTCAGCCCTCCGCTAAATACTTCCACTAATATGTCAAACCAGATTCAAATTGTCTGTAAGAATTGAACCCAGATCTCCTGATACCGGGTCAGGGTTCTAGCCAGAAGACCATCTTCTCAAAGCTACAGTGGGAGCTCCATTAGCTATTACTAGCAGGATATTTAATTTATGTAGATCTCCAGCGACTGGAAGTTACAGAGATATAAATACTAGCCATTTTGTTACCACTTAATTGTACAAAAAGTTAAATCATGGAAAGAAAAACCATAAGGTAGATGTGGATTTTTCTTTTTAAAGTAAGTGTGAAAAGTTAGCTTCAGACTACTTTAAGTTGACTTAATGTGTGTTGCCCATCAAGACCCTGCCTGTACTGGACGTATTGAAGCTCCTGAGACGATCTATCTTGAACCGACGTACTATCCTTACCGTTCCTTGGGTTGTAGAGTTCCTCTCCCTTGTGGACCATTTTGCTCCATTCCTTGACTACTACGGGAGGGTATTTTCCCTCCTGCTGCAGCTGTACAGGTGAGAGACTGAGCAAGGATGCCTGCACCTGCTTGAGAACATTTCTTTGCAATGATAATCACGTCCCACTCTTCTTCCAAAATGGTGGCTGTGAGGCTGCATGCTGGCCCTCGGGTGGGATCATTATAAAAATCGCTTAATTCTTCTGTCCCTGTTACAGCTGTAAATCACTTGTATTTCTTTTGATTTTATACTATGTTAAGAGGAGTCCATCACAAGCTCTGGGAACCTTTGACACTTGATTAAAATACAGAGTTTGACCAAATATGTACAACTTCCCATGTGTCTTCAAGCCGTGTGCAGCTGCAAAATATAAACTTAAGTCCCTCCGCAAAGTTCCCCACTGCCCAAATATTTTCAATTCTTCTCTCCTCCATAAAAAACAGTGCAAAGAGATGGGATTTGTAGCATGTCCTCAGGTCACCAAACTGGCTGCTGCAGACCAAATGTACAATGCACTTTATACACCCCCACCCCCCACACACTCATGCACAGGCTAAGACACCTTCCCTGCTCAAAAGAGCCTGAACTTTAGGGTAGACAAGGCAGGGAACAGGTCAAGGAAATGGAGAGCATGGAGACAAGTTATAGTATAGCGAGAATATTTTTTTTTATTAATGCAGCTGAGTTTTAATGGTCTCTTCTACTGCCCTTTTTCCATGGCAGATGCCTGGTTCTTTCTGAAGATAAGGAGATGAGTTTCCTAAACAAGCTACTGATACTTGCAGTGCTGGGCTGGCTTTTTCAGGTACAGTAGTTGGAAATGTAAATGGCTGGAGGAAAAGTGTGATAGAAGTTAATAGAAAACAATTGAAAATGAGATAAATAAAGTGAGCTAAAATAAACATGAGATCCTTTCTGTAGAGAGTTTAACACTGGTGTAAAAACAACAAGGAGTCCGGTGGCACCTTAAAGACTAACAGATTTATTTGGGCATAAGCTTTTGTGGGTAAAAAACCTCACTTCTTCAGATGCATGGAGTGAAAGTTACAGATGCAGGAATTATATAATGACACATGAAGAGAAGGGAGTACCTCACAAGTGGAGAACCAGTGTTGATGGGGCCAATTCAATCAGGGTGGATGTAGTCCACTCCCAATAATAGATGAGAAGGTGTCAGTTCCAGGAGAGGCAAAGCTGCTTCTGTAATGAACCAGCCACTCCCAGTCTCTATTCAAGCCCAAATTAATGGTGTTAAATTTGCAAATAAATTTTAGTTCTGCTGTTTCTCTTTGAAGTTTGCTTCTGAAGTTTTTTTGTTCAAGAATAGTGACTTTTAAATCTGTGTTAGAATGACCAGGGAGATTGAAGTGTTCACCTACTGGCTTTTGTATTTTACCCTTCCTGATGTCCGATTTGTGTCCATTTATTCTTTTACGTAGAGACTGTCCGGTTTGGCCAGTGTACATGGCAGAGGGGCATTGCTGGCACATGATGGCATATATAACATTAGTAGACATACAGGTGAATGAGCCCTTGATGGTTGATGTGGTTGGGTCCTCTGATGGTGTTGCCAGAGTAGATATGGGGACAGAGTAGGCAACGAGGTTTGCTACAGGGATTGGTTCCTGGGTTGGTGTTTCTGTGGTGTGGTGTGTAGTTGCTGGTGAGTATTTGCTTCAGGTTGGGGGGTTGTCTGTAAGCGAGAACTGGCCTGCCTCCCGAGGTCTGTGAGAGTGAGGGATCGTTTTCCAGGATAGATTGTAGATCATTGATAATGCGCTGGAGAGGTTTTAGCTGGGGGCTATACGTGATGGCCAGTGGTGTTCTGTTATTTTCCTTGTTGGGCCTGTCCTGTAGTAGGTGATTTTGGGGTACCCGTCTCGCTCTGTCAATCTGTTTCCTCAATTCCCCAGGTGGGTATTGTAGTTTTAAGAATGCTTGATAAAGATCTTGTATGTATTTGTCTCTGTCTGAGGGGTTGGAGCAAATTCGGTTGTATCTTAGGGCTTGGCTGTAGACAGTGGATCGTGTGATGTGATATGGAAGACACTCCTGTATAATTCCCTAGTTTATTTCTATAGGGCCTTGGCTACACTGGCGCTGTACAGCGCTGCAACTTGCTGCGCTCAGGGGTGTGAAAACACTTCACCCCCCCCCCAAGCGCAGCAAGTGCAGCGCTGTAAAGCGCCAGTGTAATCAGCGCCTGCAGCGCTGCACGGTCGCTCGCAGCGCTGCAAGCTACTCCCTCGGAGAGGTGGAGTACATACAGCACTGCGAGAGCTCTCTCGCAGCGCTGGCGGCGCGACTACACTCACGCTTCACAGCGCTGTGAATTCCCAAGTGTAGCCAAGGCCTAGATCTCATCTTCATTAAACCATATAGCACTTTTCCTCAAGAGCAAAGGGCTTTGTCTGTTACAAGTGCACACATTAGTTCCCACTGAAATTGGAAATTGTCTTGCACTGCAAAGGCAGTGTGCTGAATGCTCTGGGGAGGTGGCAGTGCTTTGTATTAATCAACAGATAACTTGTCCAGCTGATTAAGAAATGGCATTGATGAGACTCCAAAGGGAGTCCCATTCTGTCCTCAGCTGGGAGAATTATGCCTGTTTTAGTGGGAGTGAGAGACCCCTGAAGCTTGGTGAGGGATATGAAAGATTTTTGGTGGGAGGTTGGGATATGTGAAATGTAGGGTAATAAACTCTTGATTTATAGAAAGAAGCTACCTGTGGCATGGTGGGTCTGGCAGAGTATGGAAGATTTAGTGGCAGGATATATTTTTTTAGAACATTGAAAGACTGTCCCACCCCTGTAGCTGGGACTGTATTTCACTCACTGACTGCCGGTGCATGGCAACTATTGAGAGTTTGTGTTCCAGGTCCCCTCAGTCCCAGAGGAGTTGTTCTTCACCAGTGAAGTCAAACAGGAGGGGTTGATGAGGGACACTATGACATCTGCTCAGGCTTTGGTAAGTTTGTGTAAAAGTAGCTGCTTTAATATTTGCTGCTGATTGACTGACTGAGGCATGGGTGACCTGCAGGCCAAGTGCAGCCTGTGGACTTCAACATTGTGTTTAATGGCTTATCTTCAGTGCAAATGTGTCGAACAAAGACGCTATAGGCTCCAGCATGCAATGCTTCAACTTGTCTGACTGGTCAGATTGCATTTTATGCTGGGACCTGTAGTCTCCATGGGCTGGACTTCAATATTAAAAACACAGGCAGCTGCAATCTGCTTGTTTTATGCAAATTACCCCTCGGGGCTTTTGGTAAACTGCCAATATGACTCTAAACTGGAGAAAGTGTGGACAGTCTGAACTGGGGGTGCTTTGCCAAGGAGATGAGGCCTTTCTAGGGCACACAAACATGTTTATTTACAGACTCTGATCTACTGTTGATAGGCTATCCACAGTGCAGTGTCTGTGTGAGAGTTACAGCCTGTCCCAGGTGCTAGGAGTGATGACAGAACAGAAACCAGAAATAGGTGACTCACATCTTTTTTTAAAGAAGTCTACTGTATTGGGCTTCCCTACAATCCACCTGGCCTGGCAAAGGGTAATTAGCACCTGAACCAAAACCACTTCAGAGGATAAAAAATAATTCAAGCCAACAAATAGGCAGTTTTCAGATCCCACCTCCCTTGCTGTGTGTGGGAGCCTCCAGCCTGTCTCACCACTATCTGAGAGTATCTTGTTACCGTGCAGTATGTGCCAGTCGCACCTCCAATGGCAGAAGGGAGATGCAGAACTCCATTGCAGCCTTTCCTAAATATGTACAATATACACTGCCTGCAGTGATGGGATGCTAGGCCCTCCCTTGATCCCCACGCTGCTTGGCTGTGCCAGGTGATAATATGGCGGCGGGGGTATGTGTGGTCCTGTAACTCCATAGGTCAGAGTCTAAAGTCAAGTAGACTGATTCTGTGTGTCTGGATGGAAGCAGTGGTAGAGCTTTAATTTTTAATAGTTGTGTATTCTTTACCCTCCTCCTAGTTTGGGCTCCTCCCCCAGTTAGCGGCAGTCATGGCAGCACGCCTCCACTGGGGTCCCTAATCCCTTTTTACAGCCATTCACTCTCAGTGGGGTTTTGACAGGGATCAGGACTAAAGCTCAAGCAATGGCAGATCTTTTTGAAATGCAGCACTGTTCACTGCACATTTGAGGGCAGGAATGAGCTCTGTGGGTGTTCAAAGTTCATGTCTCTCTTCAGAAGCACTTGATCTGGATTGTGATTAGCTTCATTTTTGGGGGGTAAGGTGCCCTGAGACATCTGCGTGATACGTAAGGGATTTCTAATCCTCTAAAGATGATGCCCTTTTGCAGCTGTTCTGTCCTTCAGCTTCCTTTTCTTCCTTTACCAGGATTCTGTGCCTTTGGTGGATCAGCAGTTACTTTATACCTGCTGTCCCTTCCTTGGTGAGTATTGTACTGATGTTCGTGCCAGCATTCTTTGGTCCCATGAGTCAGGTCATCTTTCTTACCCCTTCCCACAACCTTGGTCTTTTCATCAAGGTCAGAGTTATGATATTCAAGTGATGGATACTCCAACAACAATTGATAGAAGTACCTCTCAGGGGACAGGGAGGCTGCAGATTGACTGTTCTGGCTGTGTAGAGTTAGTGATTCACAGGAGAGGGGGAGCCTTGCTATCCATGGAAAGTCAGACTTGAATGGGGGAGTGCCAGGCTGCCCCATGCTGCGTTAAAACGGGAAGGGTTTGGATTGTGACAGTACCCTGGTCTCTAGGCTGACACTTACTGAAGGCAGAGGGGAGGGATCCCTTTATACCTTGACATCATATACTGTCAAGCTTGTGCTGTCGGGATTGCTAGTGACCCTCAGTCATTGTTTCCTTGAGAGACTGCCTCCTGGTGGCTGTGCACTCATACAACGGAGGCGCCCACCTTACCATTGTGGAGGGCCAGCGCTGGCTTTGAAGATGAAAGGAGGAGGCTTTACCTCCTGGGGCTACACTGCTGTGTATGTGGCTGCAGGGAAGGCTGTACAGTCAGTGCAATGATTCTTACATGAGAAATGTGCATCACAATTTGAAGGGTTGAAATCCCCCGCACTGAGCTCACCTCCAGCATTCTCTTGGTAACCACACCGGAGTGCCGAGGGGCCTTGATTCTCCCACAACCCTGGTGGCCCTTGCAGAGCTGCCACTTTCCATCCGGCGGTCTGAGGAGGACTGGGCGGGATTGTCGTGAAAACCTTGTCTGAGTCAGTACTCCCTAATCCTTCTGAAGGGTCACTGTTGAATGTTGGGAAGCAGAGTGCTGCCTTCCTGTTCCCTGCTGGGAGTGCAGCTTCTGGGGGTGCCTTGCTGCCCTGCAAGGGTAGAGGCTTGTGGCCTGCTTTCCTACCACCCTGTGTGGGATATTGGGATTGCGCTGGCCTCTCCTCGGATCCCAAACTTAGTCTCCTTTGCTATTGCAGAACCTGGTTCAGTGAATTTTTCTCTGCACGTCTGGCTCTGTTACCCATTGTCAGGACTGTCTATGTGGGGACTACTCTTCACACCTGTTTTTCTCTTTACAGGTGAACTACGGAAGCTGCTGGCTTCCTTTGTGGCTGGCAGTGGAGCAAAGAATGGTGGCTTTATAAGGAAAATAACCCCAACTGCTGCAGAGTCCTTGGCACCTAAACCTTCTGTCACACAGCAGAAATTGCAGGTAGAGAGAACTTGAGGATCTTTGTACTGACTCCTTGCACAAGTTAAAGATCCACTCTGTTTCCACGTAATGAAATAGCTCAGAGCATGGTGAAGTGACTTTTCACAGCAGATATGCAAAGGGAGGGAGTGTTCACAAGAGGGCAGGATGCACAGTGTTAGCATAAAACTATATTTGGGGGGTCGTGGGGGGGACAACACAAGCATAAGCAGCAGAGAATCTCTTGCTTAACAGTTATAAGTTATATAACAGTTATATATACTGTCTGCTTGTTAAATCTTCCAGCACTGATACTGGGTGGGCTCTAAATTCTAGAGAACCTGAATACACAAGCCTTTCCTGTCAAACGCACAGCTGATGCTTATATACCCAGTCTTTCTTCCTGCCTCTTCTTTCTGGCGTGTACCTCTGACTTTCTTTTTACACTGCTCTGATTCCCCTATAACCATGGTAGGACATATGAGAGTTCTGTGTGTGGTACAGTGTTGTCCATCCTATAATTAAAGGGGATAAAGTAACACCACCTGGGAATGGCTCATTGTCATACAGTGCTCCCAGTTGCAGCCTGCTGTGAAAAGGTGCTGCTCTCAGAATGGACAGAGCTATCCATGTTTTTCCTTTCTCTTTTTCCCCCTTTATCAGTCAATTGTTTTGCAGTTTCTCACAAGTCAAAAGGAATAAGCTTTGGGCTAAAAGGTGAGCGGAAGATAGGACATAAGCATTTTACAGGGTGTGCCGGGGTTGTGGTCATAAAATGCTCTAGTATAGACAAGTTTTGTGCCTTTACTGTGTACAGTACACAACAAAGTCAATGTGCCCTGGGCCTGTTTATTCCTGTAGTGCAAAGGGGAGGATTGGTGTGGAGTGCCCTGGTCTGTTTGTAGCACTTGTTCTTCCTCTCGAGCAGGTGGAGCTGGAGCAGGCCTTCTTCCACAACCAGCCTCCATCCCTGCGGAGAACAGTGGAATTTGTGGCAGAGAGGGTGGGATCCAACTGTGTTAAGCACATCAAGTAAGTGCTGGTTTGGGCACCTCTGAAAATCCCTGCTTGCCTGTTGGGTTTTAATCTCTGAGGCCAAGGGTTTGGGTGTCCAGTTGCCTGTTGAGTTCAGTACTGCAAGTTCCTGGTGGAAACTAATCTGAGTGCTAGTCTAGGCAGGGTGCTGGTGACTGGCTGCCTGAAGTCCGGTCTGCTCTAGCACTCTCAAAAGAGCTTAGTGTCTTAGGGTGTTTCTGTGAGCATCTTCAGGGGAAAGCTGTGTATCCCTTGTCACTTTGGATTATGTCTGCTTGGAGTGAACATGGAAACATAGAAATTGCCACGTTGGATCAGGCCTGTAGTCCTTCTAGCCTAGTGTCATATCTCTGATAGTGGCTAGCACCAGATGCTTCAGAGGAAGATTCAAGACACATCACAGTAGGCAGATGTGGGATAATCTACCCCTCATGTTGGGTCTCATTGTAAACCCTAATAGTTAGAGATTGGCTTAGGCCCTTCCAAATTTTGTTAGCTATAACTGAGAACTCTGGATATTCCTGTTAGCCGTAGAAACCTACACTCCCTTTTTGAATCTCACTGTTTTTGGCCTCAACAACATCCTGTGGCATTGAGTTCCAATGAGCCTGGGATGATAAGACTCTCTCATGGGGGGGGGGGGGAGCAGTTAGATTAATAAAATAACGTGATGGCGTTTTTAATCTCAGTGTTTTTTCATCTGTGATCTAAAGGAAAATGGTGCCCCTCTGGAAGCAGGATATAAGGGCTATATACTGATTTCCTGGCTTGTTCTTTCTGTTGTCCCATTGGCTTGTAACAGGGCAACGCTAGTAGCAGAGCTGGTCAAAAGGGCAGAGGTCATGCTGCAGGATAAGGTAAAGGAAGAGGATGCTAATCATAGCAAACTGCTGGACGAGGTGTGTGCTCAGCTGTACGAGGAAGGGGCGCAGGCTCTCCACAAAGGCAGAGAGTAAGCAGGAGAAGCTACTTAAATTAGTCATTTCTCTTCCTTTTCATTGTAGAGTCCTTAATAATGTGCAGGCTTTGAGATTAAACCAGTATTTTTAAAACCCCCAACCTCTGCTTTAGACACGCTGGTGTGTTTAGCTGCATCCCTGTAACCTCAGCTCAGTTTCCCTTCAGATGCCTCCTGTTCCTGGAAAGGAATTGAGGAGGATACAGTCCTGTGTACCCTAGCTGCCTTCAGCTCCAAACTGACTTAAGCTCCAGTCATTGTATTTTCCCCTCTTTTGGGAGAGGAAGGAAGGAATCCTGGGTGTTACGGCTCAACTGTCTATGGCAGGAGCCTGTAATTAAAACTTTGCTTACTTGGTTCTGTCTGGTTGTGGGACCCACTATGATGTTCAAGTGGAGAAATGTAACAAAGCAGGTGGAAGTCCCTGCAGGGACATTTCTGACTGTCACCCTAGAGCAGTGGATCCCAAACTGTGGGTCAGGACCTCAGGGCTGGCTTAGACTTGCTGGGGCTAGGGCCGAAGCCAGAGGGCTTCGGCCTTTGGCCACCCAACCCAGGGCAGCGGGGCTCATGCAGGCTCAGGCTTCGGTGCCTCCTCTAGGGGTCGTGTAGTAATTTTTGTTGTCAGAAGGTTGGGGGGGTCTCAGTGCAATCAAGTTTGAGAACCCGGCCCTAGAGCTTTGGCTGACACAACAGTATATTTTCTTTGCCATTTTTTCTTTGCAGATTTTGCAGGTTGAAAGGGCCTGAGGCTGTGAGAGTGCTGCTGCCAGAAGAGACGTCAGCAGCAGTACGTACCGTGTCTATTAAAGGCCTTGCCTTTCAGTCCTGATCGGTATCCCTGTATCGCCATTGCTGCCACTTTTAAACCCCTCCGTGATAGGATGGTCGAATTTACTGACACATGGGTGTAAAATCACGCTGAGCCTCATGCCTGCCCAGGTTAACTGGGCATTTCTGTCAAAATGATCCAGCAGCAAAATAGTTAACTGTTGTTTACATCATTATCGTTTGACTTCATAGTTAACTCCCGTTACGATTAATGTGATTCATTAATCATAATTTATATTACATTAATTATACATTAATATAATACATCTTAGCACCAAATACTGCCTGAGTCAATGGGCTTCACATAGAGAATGTGTGTAAAGGGACCCTTTTGGTCATTTGAGAACCCAGTTTCCATGACAGCAGCCTCGTCCCATTTGAGTTTATCAAGAGACGCACATATTGACTCTGAACACGATGTATGTTGAAATGAAGACTTTCCCCTAGAGAGTTTGTTCCTTTGTCTCTCCTTGCCCAGCAGGGCAGGGCTGTCCTGTGAATGGCAGTAACTGTAATGCTGCTGCTTATCCATTCCAAAGGTTTTGAACAGTGCAGAAGACATTGCGGTGGGACTGGCTACTGAGAAGGCCTGCACTTGGCTGTCAACCAACATCACAGGTAGGCCTCAGCTCTCTGCACTGTGGCTGCTCCCGACTTGAAGGCAGGGACTTTTGTAAGATCAGAGAGATCTTTCCAGTGTAATGAAGTACATGCTCTCCCTGGTTTTCTTGTAGTCAAAGGTTTGTCCTGCCCATCCATACCTGTTTAGAAGCAGGGGAAGGGGTTGCTATCCTCACCCATCTGGTTTCCAACCCTAAGTGCATGTTACAAGGTTTTGAGTTCTCAGACTTTGGCATTTAGGTCACTTCAGGATCTGAGGTCAGGAGTCTGTCTGGGGCATGCGGGGTTCTACAATATGGGAGGCTTCCTCCTAATCTGTCACTTGGGCTAAAGTCTTGTCCTCACTAGACATTTACAGCACTAAAATCTGCTTGGTCCCTTTAGCATGCTTCTAAAATACCTTGTGTCCACACCAACTACTCCTCCTTAGGGCTTGCCTGCAGAATAGGTATCACTCAAATTGGAATTGCTTTCAGCAGAACGCCAGTTTAATCAGAACCATTTCAGACTGCACTGGCTTACTGCTAGCATTGATGGCAATGAAATGATTCAAAGCTAGTTCTCCAGCTACTGTCCCATAGTGCCTTGGTAGCATTTCAGAATCTCGCAGAAGTCATTGCTTCTGGGAGTTGTGCCAAGAACTATGGGATAGGTACCCAGTAGGCGTTGCAGCTAAAATGGTTTAGAACAGCACTAGTGTGGATGCTGGGCTCAGAACATGAATTGATGTGATGGCTAGTGCAGCCATGCTAAAGCATTGATGTGTAAACTGGCGCAACGCACCAGGTCAGCTTTCTAGTGTAAACACTACCTAATAGCGATGCTAGTTTATCTCCTGCTTAATTGATGTTCACAGATCCTCTAATAGAAGGCTCAAGAGATGGGTTAGGTATTACCACTAACCTACACTTCTGAGAAGAGCTGTGGGTGCAGCATTGACTCTGCCCGTGCCCGGGGTCGGGAGCCTGTGATTACGAGAAGGAATAGGAGCTCAGAGGGCTGGGATGTTGGAAACCTAACACATTCCTCATGCTGGTCCTGAAACACCACTCAATGGAGAAAGATTTGAGGGAACACCCCATATTGTGGTTTCTGGAAACCATTTTCTCCATGTCCCTTGTGAGAAAAATATGAATGTAATAAGCCCTGTTATTTGTTCCTTACAGCACTGATCAAAAGAGAAGTGAGAACTACCTTTAATCGGATGTTGAGAGTCCAGGGGCCTTCCTTACCCAGTGAGGACGCACAGGGGGAGAGGAAAGGTTGTCCCCCCAACTGCCAGCACCATGCTCCGTTCCCCTCTCAGATCATCAATGAGATCAAAGTACAGAACTTCCACTGTCTCCTTGGTTACATTGATACTTTTTTGACTTTCCTCCCATGGATACAGTTAAGCTGTCACAGTTCCAAGGAACAAGCTCTGAGCCTGGGTGGGGTGGGAGTGGAGGCGGGTGCGCCTATGTTGCTTCTCACTCCCTTCCAGTAGCTGCTTAGAGATCAGCATTCTGGTCCCAAGATGCCCTGTCAAATACAGTGTTCATGGTGACATGGCCATGGGGTGAGAGGGAGATGTCCATCTGACTCCACTTGCATAAGTCCAGAGTCCCTGTTTTAGGGATGTAAGAGCCATCCTGCCACAGTGAGAGTTTTGTGCAGCTCTGTTATGAAGAGTGACCATGTCAAAATGGTTCCTCCTTACACTGCAGATCTGCTCCCTGTGTGTTTTTTCAGTGAGCTCTGCTGACTTCAGGGACTAAAATAAGTATTTCCTGGTCTTTATCCCTGTCAGCCCTGCAGAGCTAGCTGGATTCTGTTCCTTCTTATGCACCAACAGAATTGTTTGCTGAGTTCCAGTCAGCTACATCAGTGCAAATCCATGGAAAGGGGTTTGCCTGCCTGCCTTTCCCTCTGCATTTAACTGGACTTAGGGGGAATTGAAGTTAGAGAGAAAGAAGGGAGTGGTCGGATGGCTTGATTTTTCCAGATTGCCTTCCTATTAGAACTGATATAAAATGCCTTCCCACCTCTCTTGTCCCAGGCTTAAATGGATGCTGTTCTCCTAGAAATCATATAATTAAAAAAAACCCAAACAGTTCTCTCACCATCACCTGAAATTATTAAGTGAAAGAATATTAATAATCTCATCTGCTTTTCACTATTTGTTCTGCTTGTTTTTCTGAGTTAATTTCTGTTTACCTGGGTAGTGAAAGTAGCGTAGCTATAGTCAGATTCCTATCAGTTTCATATGTACTAGGCCACTGCCTCCAATGTTTTGGTTGCAAAAACTGAAATGGAATGTGTTTTTTGTTTTAAATAAAAAAAAGCGTTTCCACTGGAATTACAAAAAAAAAATCATGGAAAGTTATATGAAGATCTTAATTTTTTTTTTTTTAATTTTGCTTTTTACACAGCTTAAATTTGGAGTCACTAGATTTGACATAGTCCTTTTGAAGTTCTAAAACACAGTTGTTTCCATGTCTTCTAATTGAAGTTCTGCCCTTTAGTTGTCATTCAAGGATACTAGTACGGTTGGTAAGTCACTAGTGATGCTAGGTGTTAACCACACACAGCATCAGGAAAAATATGATCCAAGGAACCAGACAGTTAATGCTACACATTTGTTTTGAGTGTGATATAGTGCTCCTTGTAATAATGGTGTTGAGTCTCATAGAGAGGCAGAAGATGATGTCGTGGTTGAGATACAAGATGGTGGATGGAGGCAGGGGTCAGAAGACCTGGGTTCTGTTACCAATTGTGCCATTGACTCTCTGTGACTTTTGGCAAATCACTTAGACCAAAACTTTGAAATTTGGATGGCTAAATAAGTGATGTGATTTGCAAGGGTGGTGAGAAGCTGTTGCCCTTATTGACATCAGTGAGAGCTACAGGCAAAATTCAGGCCACTTATTACATGCCTAAATATAGATTTAGGTTCCTAGCTTCAGGCACCCAGGTTTGAAAAAATTGGTGGCAATATTTTTATTTCTATTTCCCTTTCCTAGTCTGTAAAATGGGGATAATACTAACCTCCTTCATATTGTGTGTGTGTGTGTGTGTGTGTGTGTGTGAGAGAGAAAATTAAGGAATGGTTGTAAATCACTTAATCTTCAGTCCAGTGGTCTCTCTAGAAATGCAAAATATGAGTTATTAGATGAGCCATTGTTGCCTTTTCGTCTAGGACGTGCTCTGTATTGCTGTGGGACCCAGGGATGAAGATGAAGGAATTCCCTATGTCCAGCTGGAGTGCTTGCTGAAAAGACTGAGCCAAACGCTTCAGTGCAGAAAGGTAGAAATAAAAAAGTACGCAGTGCTTTCTGAGCCATCTGTGTACCTGCTAGTGTAATGAACCTGTCTCAGCTTGTGCTACGGGGGCACCTTTCATCTGAGCTCAGACGTGGCAAAGATAAGTGTCATTCTCTGACCCTAGATATCTGCATGTGATGTGTGGGGTATGTGAAGATTGATTATTTTCGTGGAGAATTTCCTGGAACTTTCCAACAATGCCTTCTTTAATGACCCTGAGTCAGCAGCTCTGTGGCTCCTGCTGTTGCTGCTTGTGCCTTTCCTAATTATTTTTAATGCAAAGCTCCTGTCCGATCAGTCTGAACCAGAGGCTGCAGGTTCTGGGATGATTCCCTGATGGTGACATGCCAATTTTATGTTTTCAGTTCATGTGTCCCACATCGGAGCAGCAGCTGGCTAGGTGCACTGTAGAGTTGGCATCTCTCCTAGGTAAGCCAGTTGTGATGCCTGTGCATTGTTAATGCTGACTGCTTTCCCCTCACCTCTGAGTGCCCCTTAGGTCTCCCTGCTTGAAACAAAAGTGCCACTGGATCTGCAAAGACGTTCCATTGCAAAACCCAGAGCATGACTACTGGGAGATTGCTTTCTTAAAACCCCTCACAAACATCAGTCTTTTGAGCTGGCCCTCCTTCAACTACATATTTACCTCATTCACCCTTTTTTCCCCTCCCAGTTCTTGGCCCCCTCATTCAGACACGCAGTCAGCTCTGAGATCCCTGTCTCTGGATTCTTGGAATTGAGCATTTTCCTAAATGTAATGTTTGATTCCAGTTTTCATGCCTCGCTCGTGAGAGAGAAAGTCAGTAGCTCATTTCATGTGGATCAGTGACGACCCTGTGCAGGTTCAGCCAATGCAATACTGTTATATAACTTATAACTGTTAAGCAAGAGATTCTCTGCTGCCAATGCAATACTGTCTCGATCTCTTGGCAGCAGCCAACTACAGTGTGTGATTTCCCCTCTTGCTAAATGTGTCATTATGGTTTCTGATACCTGATGTGCATCTATACCTCACACACTTCTAGCTAATGATGTGGGTGCAGAGCTTTCCTCCTGGCCAGTCTCCTAATCTCTGCTATCTAGAGCCTTCAGAGGGAGTAGGGCTCCCCTTGAAATGTCCCCCTTTCAGAGAGCAGTCTGCTGTACCTTGGAAGGATGAAACGCTTACACTGAACTCTTTTCTGGGTCTGGAAATGCAGTTCTGTCTTTCCATGAGATGACAAGAAACTACAGGGAAGGTCTGAGAGTTTTTTAGGATTCATTGGTTAGTTGTATTTAGAAGTACTGTAATAAGAATAATTAAAAATGAATATGTTGTCCTTAGAGAAAACAGTTCATCCACTATAAAGTGAGAGTACAGCAGCCCCACATAAATCTGGGATCTACTAATCTACCAGTAAAATTATTAATGTAAAGTGTACATTTTTATTCATTTAAATGTTCTATTCAGTTAAAGTAACCACTGCCTTTTGTAGGAGTGACCACTACATCCCATTCTGTTAGCAATAAAACTAGCTACTAGTTCTTAGTCTTTCTTCTCCCAGCTTTGTGGGCAATAGGCCAGTAGAGTAGCATTAGTCAACTTCAGAACAGACTTCTATTTCTTGTCTGTGATGTCTTCTGCTTTGGGTGCAGAACCCAGAATTTTGCATGTTCCAAGATTCATAGAATATCAGGGTTGGAAGGGCCCTCAGGAGGTCATCTAGTCTAACTTCCTGCTCAAAGCAGGACCAATCCCCAGACAGATTTTTACCCTGTTCCCTAAATGACCCTCCTCAAGGTTTGAATTCACAACCCTGGGTTTAGCAGGCCAATGCTCAAACCACTGAGCTATCCCCAAGCTATCCCCTGTTGTAACTGCTGCTCTGCATTGCCTCTTCATGAGTGTTTTCACCTTGGTGTTTGTATTGGTGCTAACCAAGCCTGTCAGCTCACTAACAATGTGCTGCACGTACCAAGATGACTGTAAATGTAATAGTAATAAACTGTATTGGTCCATCCCCTCCGTCCCATAGTTTCAGATCGTGTTCCTATCCAGGGCCTTAAGCCTCAGACCCAGAAGAAACCTGAAAGACAACGAGGGAAGAAGAATGCTGTCTACGGCCTTCTGAAATCGCTGCTGTCAGTTTGGAAGGAAGACTTTTGGACACCTGTTCCTGTTCAGCTGATGTTCAGCAGGAAGAATGTCGGCTACATCGCAGAAGTCGAGCGACGTGAGGTGGGACTTCCTTAGCTCTCCAGAACCAGCTGCCCAATCCTGCTCGCCATACTCACACTGGAGTTCTGTTGACTTCTGTGACTGACTATCATGTGAGTAAGGCCAGCAGGATTTGGCTCTCACTGTTCAGCTGCCAATAAGTTTCTTCAGGGACAGCGGAAATGTAAGAGCAGTGTATAGTGTTGTCAAGAAGGCAGACTGTAATACTTACGTTTGGGGAGATGCAAGTGACACTAGAATTTGTTCAGTTTAATGCCCGAACAAATGATAAATTGCTGATCAACCTGAGAGATTATAGGACTGTAAACGTAAATGGCCCCATGGTTAACTTTGGATCTGAAGAATTTTCCTGTCTAGTTCCAGACCAGGATATCAGCTTTAGTTGAAAATTAGACTGGCATTCCCAACCTCTCCTTGAGCTGGGCAGGAAACACTTACTCTATTTCCAACTGGGAATCCAGAACTGAAAATGAACGTAAGAACGGCCATACTGGGTCAGACCAATGGTCCATCTAGCCCTGTATCCTGTCTTCGGACAATGGCCGGAGCCAGGTGCTTCAGAGGGAGTGAACTGAACAGGGCAATTTAACAAGTGATCCATCCTCTGTCATCCAGTCCCAGCTTCTGGCAGTCAGAGGTTTAGGGACACTGGGAGCATGGGGTTGCATCCCTGCCATTTTTTCTAATAGCCATAGATGGACCTATCCTCCATGAACTTATGGAATCTTTTTTTAACCCAGTTATTGCCAGGGGATGTTGTGAAGGCGAGAAGTAGGAGTTTCACTGGTTGACTGTGCATTGTGTGAAGAGAAGTACTTCCTCATATTTGTTTTAAACCTTCTCCCTGTTGATTTCTTTGGATGACCCCTGGTTTGTGTGTTGTGAAGGGATAAATAATACTTCCTTATTCACTTTCTCCCCACCATTCGTTATTTTATAAATCTCTATCATATCTTGCCGCAGTTGTCTTTTTCAAGCTGAGCAGTCCCAGCCTTTTTAATGTCTCCTCATATGGAAGCTGTTCCATATCTCTGTATTTTTTCCAGTTCTAATATATCTTTTTTGAGATGGGGCAACCAGAACTGCACTCAGTATTTGAGATGTGGGCACACCACGGATTTATATAGTGGCATTATTATATTTTCTTTTTATCCCTTTACTTATGGTTCCTAACATTCTGTTAGTGTTTTTGCACATTGAGCAGATGTTTTCATAAAATGCTTCACAATGACTCCAAGATCTTGAGTGGTAGGTAGTAGCTAATTTAGACCTCATCATTTTGTATGTATAATTGGGATTATATTTTCCAGTATGCATTACTTTGCATTTATCAACATTGACATGGTGTGATTGTTTTATTGTAGAATAGACTAGATGAGCTGCAAGGGAAATTTACGTCATTCAGAATGGTAGACGACATCTACCAGGTGCAGCTTGTCCCCAGAACCCAGGGACAGAGTTTACTTCCTCCTTTCACCTTTGTTTTTTCCCCATAATACAGATTTGAGTACATTCAAAACATAACTTGTACAGAGTTCTTACAAAGCAGTAAATAGATGCAGGCCACAGCCCATCTTGAGGAACTTGACACTCCTTGTTCCTTCTGCAGTGGGATTTGTTCCTGTTTATGCTTCGTGGTCTTGTTGAGCATGATCTGATGGGAATTGCAGAGATAGAGAGCTGCTTGCATAGCCTCCAAGAACTTCTCTGGTCCTCAGTAAGTATTTATTTATTTTTCATTTAATATTCAGGCATGACTATGAGGATGCTGTGTCAGTTTGGCATTTTGCTTTCATTTTTTGTACTCCTCTCTCAAAGACCTAGGCCCAGATTCTTGTCTACGTGGAGTTTCTGCTTCGTGGAATATAACGTGTGTAGGGTTGTCTTAGGCTGGATCTGTGCCTGCCCTGCTCCAGCATAGATTAGAAAACCTGCCACTATACCAGCTTACAATGGTCCCCAAGAAACCATAAACTAGCTGGGGATAGCTGAAGTGCAGCAAACTCTGGCCATCCCCTGACCTGGCCAGGCTAACAGGGGGCTGGGTATGTTGGCTCTGCTCCAGCTCAGAGCTTCTCTATGCCAGGGGAAATTCTCAGCTGGCAAGATCCAGCTGCTTTTCAGCCTGTTTGCCATCACCAGAATGCACCAGAGAATCTAGCCTGCTGGCCAGATGTTTCAAATATGGGAGCCTCAGGTTAGTCTTCTGACGAATGTGGTCTGATTTTTGATGTGCTCAGCACCCATAAATCCCACTGCAGTTAATGGAAACTGCAGGTGCTCAGCACCTTTAAGAATCAGGCAATGATTTTTAGCTGCCGATAGGTTCGTCCATAAACTAAGATGGGCACAGGGATCAAAGGGAAGGCTTGGCGTGCCAATCTGTGTATCTTATCGCTTCGGCAGCTGCGGTCTCTTTCACTCTGTTTTTACTGGTATAGTCTGCGTCATTGTATTAACATCCCAACACAAAACCTTGACCCCGTTTTTGCCTGTGAAATCTCAACTTTATATTATACAAAATAATTTTGTATCCCTTGGTTCACACTTTTAAAAGATGGTCTCTGATTTGCATTGTTTGTTGCAGGATTTCTTGGAAGAATTGGAAACTATCTCTAGAATATTTATATCCGCGTATCATGTTGCAGAACCCAGGACTAGGCCTTGTGAATTGGTGAGACAACCAAGAGGTACTGTGGCAGCACAAAGCTAGTGCAAATAATCTCTGTATGGATTAAGGAACTGAGGCGAACTCGACATGTGGAATTCGATAATGCTGCTGAGTCCATGCAGTAAGCCCCTTGCTTAGATCACAATGCATTGAAAGGTTACTTGTGCAAAAACTGCATCAAACTTTCCCTCGAAGGAGGGTCACTAGGTGTGACAGGAACACACATCCCTCAAAGGATTTGGAGGGGTTTACATCTGCAAATGGAAATGCTTCTAAGAGTTGCTCTCTAAGTTTGGAACTCTTAAGAACCTGACTGTGGTTCACAGCTGATGATCTACATTTGTAGTGGAAACACATCTCGTACTCCTGCAGCAAGAGGCTCTGACCAGAGTCTGGAATCCGTTCTCATGCACAAAATCTGCTACATTGCTGGAGGGATTTCTGGTGGTTTCCCAAGGTGCCATCTCTTATCTTAACTTAGTGTGATTTCTTATAGACTCTCTTAGAAAATACACTGTGCCACCAGGAGAGGGAATAAGTCAAACTATAGCCCAAGGAGATGAACGGATATTTATTTTTCACCATGAGCTCAAGCTTGAAGGTTTGTTTTTTAAATTTTTTAAGACTCATTTTAAAAGTAAAATCACAAAAAAAATATTTTGGAGCATTGGATCAGATATTATTTTAAAGGACGTTCATGCTTATGTTCGTGTCTCACTTAACAAAAGCAGCACTTGTATTTCATGTTTTTTATAGAATTGAGGGGGAGATTATCTGGTTATCTTTTTTACTGGGGAGAGCTGACAGTATTTTAAGAGGCATTGTTTTTGTAGTGTGAGCATAAATGCCATGTATTTGTTACTCACTGTCTTTAAAATCCTTATTGCCTTGATTTTGGGGTTCTTCCATAGAAATACTTGTGTGTCATAAGCTCAGACTAGAGTAACTAGATTGAAAATGTAATGGAACTCCCATGAAGTAGCATCACTAGGCTGTTGGAAGGAAGCAGTCCTATTCATGGCATGTCCATCCTCATGGATCCACCTTAAAAGGGGAACTGCCAGTATCTTAAATACAATGTTCCAAGTGTTGAGTGACTAATATATTGCTAAAATCCAGTCCCCATTAGAGAGTTTGCATAGGATTTGCCTCCCTGTATAAGGAAGGATTTTTTTTCTTTTGCCTAACAGGTTGATGGAGTGTCTTTTTTCCTCACTAAATACAGGTTATTCAAAAGTAAATATTGTGTTACATAAGCAATACAGCCAGACAAGGTGAATCCTAGGCTGTTTGCTAATGGCTAATGGCCATTTCTATTGCTAATTAACCTATCTCTTGCTGGTATGGGTAGGAATTCCTGGGGTAGAAAATAAAATGTCAAGGAGTTAAATTGTTTTTAAAAATCAGAGTAACTACATAAATCTGGCTACTACTAAATCCTACTGGACACAGAGAAAATGAGGGAAACCAAAGAGGACAATGTGCATGTTGCAACTTTTTTGGGTAGTTTTGTCACCTACTCAGACTGGTGGGTGCTGGATTGAAGGAGACTGCAGATCCCAGGTATCTGTCTTTTCAGTGTTTTTTGTTTGCTGTCATCGTGCTCAAGTTGATGTTCGGTAATAACATTATCACGTGAACAAAGTGTGTGGACAGGAACAGCTGCCGCAGTATGAACTGAAAGAACAGGTGTGCTTCATGCTACAGCACGCTCGCTCTTCAGGGCTCAGTATAACAGGACCATTTCACTGTTGATATCTCAGTGAAGCTGCCAGATTTGCTATAATAAACAGATTATCAAAATGCAGCCCTGTTTTGTGTCTGAACTGTAAGTATATAAAGCTAGAAGTGCACAGAGTCGCTCATTGTTTTTTTTAAACTGGTGCAAACTAAAGCACACAAGGATGCCCATCTCTAAGAAGCATGGCTGGGGAGCTGCACTCATCCTGTAAACACTCTGCAAGGCTTTTGTTGCAATAGTGAAGTTGCTGGGTCTTTTTCAGCCAACTCAGGTGTAACACTGACTTTGCCAACACATTGTCCCTGCGCTGGCTGGTGAGTTGTGTTGTTCACATTACTTGTAATCAGTTTTTTATTGTGAACTTTCCCCAGCCCAAAACTGTTGGGCTGCACCTTTCTTCCTGCCAAGGCTGGAGGCTCTCCTCCAGGCTCCAGGGTTTGTCTGTGCCGTGGCATCAGATTATCTGCTGCTGATGGTGGAAACAGAGTGGTAGTTCAGGCCTTCTTCCTTGCCCTTTAGCCTCTTGATTTTTAAAGTTTTTCTTTTGGGGCAATAACAAGCAACATCTTTTTTTCCACCTCTCCTCTGTTTTATTTAGGCTCCTCCTGGGTAAGTCCACAAATCATCTTATAGTCAGTATAACTGCAACAGAGCCTGCATTCATATGGAGATAAACTTAAGGAGCTGCATGGTTCATTTCCCAGACAGATGGTTCCAGTCAATTTTAGACAGGAGGACATGAGTGTCATTGCAGTATGGATGCTCTCTGGAGTGCCAGGCTCCTCAACTTCCTTCATCCTCTCTCCAAACTCCAGGAATAAGAAAACATTAAGCCATTCTGATGGAAAACTTACACCTGCTAGAGCTAATGGCAATAAAACCTGTCCCAGGAAAGAGATTCAGGGCACTGCTCTAACTTCTTCCTAGTGAGAAAAGGGTTAGGAGGAGACTGGGCCATCCTAGACTTCAAAAAGATCTCTCAGTAATCTCTCCAGGAGACCTTTTCCACTGTTGGACCAGGAAGAGGTTTATCTGCGTAATCCCATCAGATGCTGTCATTGGCAGTTTCTCTGGTTTGCCTGCAACAATTGCTCCTGTCAGTACAAAATGCTACTCTTTTATCTGTTAATCCACAGGGCATTGACAAAGCTACCGGCCTGAGTGAGGCGTCTAGGAATTTAATTATACCTGTTCTTAGACTCCATGCTAATCAGGGCATGAACTTCGGATACCTCATAAGAATGGCCCTACTGGTCAGACCAAGGGTCCATCTAGCCCAGTATAGTTTTCTGACAGTGGCTAGTGCCAGGTACCCCAGAGGGAATGAACAGAACAGGGAATCATCAAGTGATCCATCCCCTGTTGCCCATTCTCAGCTTTTGGCAAACAGAGAGAGACTACAAGATCAAGAAACTGAGATGTGTCAGTACCTGGCATCAATCCATCTTTGTCTATTCCTTCCAGTTGTTCTTGTCCTGTGTGAGAGTCTACACATGAGAGAGAACTTTGGAGGTTCCTCTGATAGGCCTTGGCCTTTGAGGCATCCTTAACAAGAGATGCAAAGGAAAGGAAAGTTTACCATCCACTGATTCATTCCCTGAGTTGGTGGAAACAAGAACCCCATGTGATGGAAGGATTCTTCCTCCATTCCTGAACACAGCTACACCAATGCCAGCCTTTCAAGGTGGGGAGCCCACTTGGGGCACCACAATACACAGGCAATGCTAAAGGCCAAAAAAGGCTCCAGAACATCAGCTTTCTAGAGATGAGTGGTCACACTGGCTCTGCTGGACATCTAGAACACAATAACCTTGGTATATATAAAGTGACAAAGGAGCATAAGGAGGTGAAGTCTAAATATCACTGCAGTCCAGGTGTTTTCCTGAGCACAAGGTCACATTGCCTCCATTGTGGCCATCCACCTAATGAAGCTGCTGAACATAACAGTAGGCTAGGTAAATTGTCAGCAGCTATGGCCCTGAACCTATAAATGCTCCAGCTGATATCCAAGGAGCTAGGCCACCTTAGATGGGACCTATTCATGTTCAGGTGAAACGTCAAGGTGAAAAGCTTACCTCATCAGGCAAAGACCAATGGGATTAGATGCTGTGGAGTTCACAGATGGCCATATCAGCTTCTCCATGCTTTTCTCTCCATTTCCACTATTGGGAAGAATTATGAAAAGATGATAGAAGAACTGTTCCTCTCATTCCAGATTCCTAAGCCATGATATTTACAGCTATTGGACTTGACCCAAAAGCCTCCGCTCCGTTTTCCCAGCAGGTAGGATTTTCTGGCCCAGAACCTGTTCCTGAGTCCCAGTCCAGATTACCTGAGTTTGACATCAGCTCTTGAGTGGCAAATCCTAAACAAGAAGGAATATCCCTCTAAAGGGCTTCCCCTGCTTTTCACAGGCCTTCCACTACATTAGCCTATACAAGAGTATAGACACCATTCCTTTAATGGTGTCCAACTACAAGGATCAAAGACCCAGGAAACCAGGTCTTCTGGATATCTTTCAGGATAGCCTAGATGTTGGTGTAAGGCCTCCCACCATCTCATCTTGTGTCGGCACTAAACAGTGTTACAACCTCAGGCTCCCTTAGTGGTATTGAGGTTCCTTTGGGCAGCACTTCTATTCAAACTAACAGTCAGGCCTGCCTTTTCCCTACCTGGGTTTTACAGCAGATTTTCATGGCTCAATCTGATCTATTTTTTCTGTTGAAGACCTGCTTCCTGTTTGCAGTCCTGTCAGCAAGAAGGGTCCATGAAACTACAAGGACAAGTTAATTCTTCCTTCATTCTGGCCAAAACTTCATCCTCTGAAAGCATCAGGGTGCATGCTTCGTCTGAGAAAAGTACTTACTTGGGTGTTGCACACTTGTAGCTTGTGTAGATAATTTATTCCACATACCAGGAACTCCTTGCATCCCTACAAGCACCCTGTGTGCCAGCACCTTATCCCCTTCTATTTCAGGAACTTCCTGCAACTCCCCCACTCTCAGGGCTTTTGTGTGCCCATTACCCCCTCCTCTGTGTGAGGGTCAGTCCCCCTTAATCCCAACAACCACCACTGTCACCATCAATGACTACTACTTACTTTAGGGATGGGGCAGATTTTCTCTCCTGTCCTGCATCTTCCCCTCCCCACCATCATTCTTTATGTTCCAATGGCCTCTGCAAAATGTCCTTATTTCTTTTCTGGGACTGATTTCACCCTCTCTGCCCAAGGTACATTCTTTGGGTATCTATACCATGGCTTCCTGAGAGTCCGTGTATATAGCTATCATACTTTGTATTTTTCAGGAATTTATGTAGTAACGACTTTGTTCCTATACAGTTTTAGAAGCTCTTATGAGGAGGCGCCAAGCCCTATGAAGAAGTTGAAGTGCATCCGGTATTTGCAGGAAGACAGGCACAGCCTAATTGTCTCTGACTGGCCTGGCCTAGAAAAGAAATAATCAGGTAACAGACTTTCAATTTTCAGTCTGCTCTCTAGTGGGGGTACATCTAGTTCTTCTGTAGTTTAAGATTAAATAAATCACCCATTGAGCATTATGTTGAAAGCAGGGCCCTCCTCTTCAGTGTTGTAATAGAACCTCAATTACAAACACCCTGGGACTGGAGGCTGTTTGTTCAGTTGTAAACTTTTGAAAGAACATTTCAGAGTTACAGTGACTTAAAAAGCAGCGTTTTTCTTCTGCAGCGTAAGTTTAACTACCTTAATTGAAATGAAACCAGTACAGAAACAGTTCCTTTACCTTGTCAAATCTTTTTTAAAGGGAAAGTTTTTTTTAGTAGCTTACATTTAACAGTACTGCACTGTATTTCCTCCTTTTGGGGGGGATGGGGGGGGGAGTCTTTCTGCTAATGCCTGATTGCATACTTCTGGTTCCCAATGAAGTGTGGTTGACTGGTCAGTTCATAAATCTGGTGTTCTACTCAAGTGAATCCATCTGGAGTGAGTTACCATAGGATGGGGGGGGGGGGGGGGGAAAGGGAAGAGAGCGTATGCTTCTCTTGGGAGGAACCTCTTCTGCCTCCTTTGAGTCTAGCTAAGCACAGGAATGTCCTGCTCTCTCCCTCTCTGCTTTTCCTTACACAGGCATTGGAGGCTCTATGCCAGGGGTTTCAAACTCTATTTACCTTAGGGCCAGGGCCAGTCCTCAAATCCTCCCAGTGGGCCAATAATGTCACTGAAGATGGTGTTCAGAAAAGAAAACATTCATATTGTATTTTTTATTTCAAATTTCTTAGAAATAATAAAACTGTCATATAACTTCATACAATTCTTTGCCTGCCAGAGAGTTTAGTGTTTGCCAGACACCTGGCAACATTTCAGTTGTCAGTTTGTTGATGTTTGGCCCCAGTGACTGAGCAGTTGAAACCTTCAGGATTGCTGCAAGGTGTGCATCAGATAGTTGTGTTCAGTATTTTAACTTGTTTATATTCATTGTGGGAAAAAAGTGATGCTGCCTGGCAACTAATGATGGTATCTCTGTCCCTCTCCCGCAGCCAATGGGAGCTGCAGGAGGCAGTGTCTGCATGTGTCATCTTCTGGCCATGACTTTGAGACCCCTGCTCTGTGCCTACCCTTTAGTGGCTGCTGCTGATGGTGAGAGGTTGGGAACTAGTGTGGGGGAGGAAAGGGGTCACATCAGGTCATGTGAGGTGGGAGGGAGTACTCATTCCTGCCAAATCCCAGTAGCTAGAAGCCTTCCCATCCCTTCTGTAGAAAGCAGTGGCCATCCAAAAATTGTGAAAATTAGTTACTCCTCAGGTGGAGGTCAGCTAGGAAGTTGTTAGGGTTGATACTCTAAAGCGCATCTTGAGAAGTCTGAACAAGACTCAGTGCTGACTTCAATATCTCCAAATTAACAGTTAGGCATTGTATTGTATGGAAAAAGCTATAATAATGCGTTGAAGGAACTGCAAATGTCTTGTGCTGTTTGTATTTTTTATAGAGAATTAGATTAATGAGAAATTACTTATTAACTTCCATAATTTGAGGGTGTTATATGGATGCCCTATAGAATTTTATCATCAAGTAAGCCTTTTGGTTATTTCCTAAATCATTTTAATGACCATTAACTCACACATTTTGTGAAGGACTGAGTAGACAGAGCATGTTGAGTCAAGACAATGAATGTCAGTTGGGGCGTTTTCTCTATGTAGAAAATACCATTTATTATGGATATGAAAATAGCAATCCTTGTTGAGCGAGATGGGATAAGAGATACAGTACGATTGATTTGATTCACTATCATTCAAATCTACTGCTATAATGATAGTAAAATACTGACAGGAAGTTTTTTGCCTAGTCTTGCTAACAAATACATCAGCTAGCTTTTGTCCCACTTTTCTTCTAAACAAACCAATCCCACACATTAACAGTATCATAAAATGTTGTTATATTTGCAAAAGAAAACATTTGTATAAATAGGGCTATTTAGTATCAATTGACAATTGTATTTAAAAAAAGCTTATTAATTGAATACCAGTAAAAATAAAAATTAACTTCATCAGCATATAAAACTTCAAAATAAGCATATATATAAATAACTTAATTTGTAAACATAGAAAAAAACAATCATATGCATTTATAAAAATAAACATCTGATGCACTGTACAAGACATTATCTTTCAATAGGCACTGTCACTGTTGACCTCCTTGAGTCGTCCTAGATGTTGTTCCTGAAAATATTGCTTTGTCATTAACAGAGTGCCATGTCCAAAATAATGGAAAACAAGCAAACCTTTCACTTAAACAGCAAATACTTTATGGGTTATATGAAGATTTCATACCTTTCCCTGTCTAGTTGCAATAAAATAGCTTATTGGCACTTTCCCGATTGCAATGTGCTGTAGCTACTGCTAAGTCTGAATTGAAGGGTTCTGGGGTACTTGGTTCCTCCTCCTGGCTCTAAGTCCACCCCCAAGTCAATACACAATGGCTTTTTTTAGTGGAAAGAAGGAAATGGGTTGTTATCCCTTTAAACATTGGGGAGTGCAGCGTGGGGTTTGTCACTTGCTGAAAGCTGTTTCTGGAATTTGTTTTCTCTGGCAGGTGAGTGATTAATGAAGTAAACGCAACAGTGGTTGAGTAGGTGCTAAGCAATCACTCATCCCTGTCACACCAGAACAACGATTTGATCTGAATATTTTACTTTAAATTTCTGGACCATTTGACACAAATGGGTGTCTAATTTACTATGCTTAAGGATTGAATTCTGCCCCGTTAGGCATGTGCAACCTCAGTGAAGTAGGTGGATTGCAGAGTTAAACTGAAGGCAGACTTTAGCCCTCAGATTCTAAAGGTGCACTGGACTTGTTAGGGGGGAAAAAATCATGGCTGTTTTTCTTAACTTAGACAACCAGCCTTAGGTACCATGTTGAAGTTAGATGCTTGATATAGATACCCATTCATCACATTTAAAGTGCAGTACTACCTTGGACAGCAGGGACCTTTACCCTTTTCAAGCAATAAAATGCCTTAAGTGGTTCTCTGCTATAGCAATGTTGAAGAGCTTTACCCAAAATAATAGTAATACAGCTCAATGAAACCTAGTCCCTTAATTATTTTTAAAAGAATATCATGACCGAATTTTATAGAAAGAGGGTTTTCTGTATATATAGCTTTAAAGCAGGAGTTTCAGACAAAATTCAGCCGGAGAGTTTCTCCCAGTCATGAGCTCATTAGGAATGCTACAAGGGAACTGTGAACAGCAACTGTCCCATTGTAGCCAATGTCACAGGCTAGAGAATCTGGTTGGTACAGGTGAGAAAAAGAATGGAACAGCCATCAGGACAAAGCTAAACTTCTCATGGTTTGCAGGATTTTAATTCTAGAAACAACTTGAATCATCAGTTCTACTCCCTATTTAAAAAAAAAAAAATAGTCTTGCTTTACAACTGTCAATTTGGTTTCTCCACTTCAAAGCACCTAATTCTACATTACAATGATCGTGTAATAGAGCACTAATAAATTGTGTCTCCTGAGGTATGTTTTTTTTGCCACTGTTGCTGAATAGTGACAATTTGATATACTGGATCTAGATCTTCATTCAAGCGGGGTGTAGAATGATTAGTTTGTCATGCTGTTAACATTTTAACCCTGCCAAGATGAAGTGACTCCTCCAGGTGGGCAAGCTGACTTTATCTACAATGTTTATTATGAAGCCTCCATCTGTAAGCATCATTCTTGTCAGATGCTACAAGGAGCATTACAACAGATTTGTTTCTCTATATAAGGGCTTGTAAAAAGCCTCTGGCCATGATATACTCTTACATCACTTCTTTTTTCTTGGAAGAAAAACAAGCAGTGGAGAAGGAAGGATTGCACTTTGAAATAGCTGTAACCTGCCTTTTGCACCCAAGCAGATTGCTTGCAAGGTGAGTGCTCTCCGCCTTTGCTGACAGAACTGCTACAGGCAGCACTTTTCCCCACTACTGAACAGCAAGTGCAGTTAGGGACCTACCTCTGGTAAGGACAGGTACCCCCAGAATGTTTGCTCTTTGAACAGTGATTCCTGAAGCTGATGATCTTCCATTTGTTTGTTTCAGTAATAGCTTTGCCCATGGCTGGTTAGCCTGTGGCTTCTCATCTCCAGTTCTGAAGTGGGACATGTTTTCTAAGCCAAAATTTTACTTTGTCTGGGAGGAGGATAAAGACTTTCACATCTATTCCTTGGTACTTAGCAGCTTTCTCCCACTGTAACGGTGTCTGGTTCTGTTGTTAACTAACGTTGTTAACTAGCAAAAAAATGTGCTAGCCTAGCAATCACCAGAGGCTGCCGCTTAACAATGGAGCTCAGAAGCCGTGCAGGGATAGCTGGGGCGCCAAGATCGACCTGCAGAAATTAAAATAGAAGGGTTTTTGTGAGTGCTCTTGAGTCAAGGCAGTTTTTCCAGTGTGGGTTTCCAATGGCTAAATGGTGTAAGAGTACACAGTAAACACGTTATAGTCCCTGTGTCACGAATAATGATGAAGAGTCAGGAAAAAGTACAAAGAAAAACCCCCCAACCTAAAGCAAATACTCACCAGCAACCACACATCACTGAACAAAAACACTGACCCAGGAACCTATCCTTGTAACAAAGCCCGATGCCAACTCTGTCCACATATCTATTCAAGTGACACCATCATAGGGCCTAATCACATCAGCTATACCATCAGTGGCTCGTTCACCTGCACATCTACCAATGTGATATATGCCATCATGTGCCAGCAATGCCCCTCTGCCATGTACATTGGCCAAACCGGACAGTCTCTACGCAAAAGAATTAATGGACACAAATCTGACATCAGGAATCATAATACTCAAAAACCAGTGGGAGAACACTTTAACCTGTCTGGCCATTCTTTGACAGACCTGCGAGTGGCTATCTTAAAAGAGAAAAACTTCAAAAACAGACTCCAACGAGAGACTGCTGAGCTGGAATTGATATGCAAACTAGACACAATCAACTCAGGGCTAAATAGGGATTGGGAATGGCTGAGCCATTACAAACATTGAATCTATCTCCCCTTGTAAGTATTTTCACACTTGCTTCTTATCAAACTGTCTGTACTGAACCATCTTGATTATCACTTCAAAAGTTTTTTTTCTCTTACTTAATTGGCCTCTCAGAGTTGGTAAGACAACTCCCACCTGTTCATGCTCTCTGTATGTGTGTGTATATATATCTCCTCAATATATGGTTCACTCTATATGCATCCGAAGAAGTGGGATGTAGCCCACGAAAGCTTATGCTCTAATAAATTTGTTAGTCTCTAAGGTGCCACAAGTACTCCGGTTATTTTTGCGGATACAGACTAACACGGCTGCTACTCTGAAACCAGTGGTATGATTGACGTCTGAAGTTAAAATTAAGTCTGCCTACTTCATACTGGTGTTGTATAAGAGAGAAAGTCAACTTTGTCAATTGCAGTGCTTAGGTACGATTTGAGCAAATGTAATTTGCGGTTTGATTTATAGCTTGTGACTTTAAGTCAGCTTCAAATTCATGAGAACAAGCTGCTCTGACAAACTATGCAAATTCAGTGTATACTATACTGCAGAAAATTAAGTAGGCAAACTAAAGCCCTTAGTCACTGAAAGTACTGTAAACAATGATTTTACATTAAAATATATGGAGAGCATTATACAATAGAACAGAATTGAAAAATGGGGATGAAAAGTTCTTTAAGTAGGAAAAAAATAAGCTTCATTAAATTTTAGCTCTCAGGGTATAACATTACTACACAGTACAGTTCCTTTTTATTTTTAACATGCAGGTGAAAAAACAGAATTAGTTTGGATGCTAAGAGCGTAACACAAACTCCTGTATCACAGTTCATTGAAATGAGGGGGGATCCTGTCTTCTCTTTTAAATACTCCCTAGTCTGTTTCTCACTCAACTTGGCAACAGGGGATGGAGTTTTACAATTCTTTGCTTCCTTGTAGCTGGCACATTAATACTAGTCCTGTGTTGTAAGAATGGAAGATGGGACTATGATAGTAAAAGTGAAACAGTGAAATGGAAAATTACATTTGTTGTCTGTCAGGTTCATTAACTTCCCCCTTGCTCTTGTATTATCTCAAAGAGTGAAGCCTAATTTTATTTTAACTAATTTGTAAACCACCTTCTTTGACCCCTCTAATTTGTCGTCTCTCAAAACAGTGCCAGTACTTTGTCTCTCCAGTACTCACTTTCATCACCTGGCTCTGGTCCCCTTCTGCTTGAGATAGGGGCTGAAATGAACATCATACTCTCAATGAGGTCTTGCATAATGGCAGTGTATTACAATGGAATTGTATTATTTTCAATCTCATTCTTTACATTCTGGCATTTTGTTTATAATAGCTGCAAGAAAATACATAGACTATTGTGGTGATTGTTTACTTAAAGTTGCAGAGCCACACAAATGCAAAATTACAGTTTGCATATAAAGTCACCTTTATGGAAGGTTCTCAAACCTGTTAATTATCCTTCTGATATCTAGGTAAGTATTATACCCATTTTACAGCTGGAGAAACTGAGACACAGTCATTAGAGTGGAAACTACACCCTTGGATTCTGGGACTTGTTAGACACCATTACCTTTCTAACCCTAGACAAATGGCACTTATTGGAGCTCAATACAGTGCAAGTATGTGCTGTATAGATTTTGCTCACTAAAAATCTTATAGTTAAGAGATGGGACACATGACAACACTTTGTGTAAACCAGTCTTTAGATGCTGTAATATCAATAAAGGGGTCTAGCTACGGCACATATGGAATCAGGTGCCCTGACACGCTTGTAACAAGGTTGTCTCCATACTAGCTTAAACAGTGTTCCAATATGTAATATAGACTGGAACTTAAGTCTCTCTTGTAATCAGGCTACCACTGTGCTCACAACAAAGGAGCAATCTCACTGAATTTAGTATGATTTAAAATCTGTCAAAGTGCTCATGCTAGTATATTGAGACTGTTAGTTGTATAATACTCACTGCAGAAATGAGTTAGGTGACATCAGAAAATGCTTAAACTCAACTGGATGTGTAACTGAATCAAAACATTTGCATGGAATCTCTCACCTGTGCCATGTAAATGACTCTGGTGATGTCTTTTCCATTTACTCGATCAGGTTCCAATATCCAAGCACTTGGCAGAATCTCCCCTCGTACCATTTCTTTACAGGGACGAGGCATGGACTCATCATAGATAGACTGAATAGCTAAAATCGACAAGTTTTCCTGCATACAATAGAGTGCCAAAAACAGTTATTTATTTAGCGTAGAGAAGCACAGTACAAGTTATACAGATGAAATAGTTTGGACACAGTACACTGAGACAAAGTCTGGGCCAAAGGGATGCTAATACCTATTAGTCCTGAGCAAAGGAAATGCCTCAACCAGCTCATGCCCATTCATTTGATAAACAAAAAATGCTCTTAGGTATGTCCTGTTACCTGTGATGGGATCCTCTCCAAGAATCCCACCTCCCTCTGGCTACAGGGAAGAAAAGTGACAATCTGTTTACAACATAAGGTACCATTGATTTGAATCACCTACAATAAAGTTAGCTAAATTCACTCACTGCTCAGTGCAGACAGCTCAATCTGTTAAGGCACAGTCTTAACACAAGCAATATAAATTGTGTGATACATTTTAAAGGTAAAACAACACCATGTGCTGTTGTTTATTTGAGGCAATGATTCATACTTAAATGTTAGCTTAGCCTAGTTTTTTATAGAATGTGAAAGCAGAAGGAGAAACCTGGACAAGAATGCCAACCTCTGTAAGACACTTATAATAACCAACTGGTGGATGCCACAATCTCCTGCAGCTGAAATACAGGTAAACAAAAATGTGCAACATCAAGTCATCTAAAACTGAATGTCAAGCAGCTATGGATCCTGGACTTCATTATACAGATGAGAGGGGGAGTGGGGGGAGGGACAAAACTAAGTTTCATACACTTCAAAGAAAAATAAAAGCTAGGGTGTTGTCTAGACTAGATTTAAAAAACACCCTTTTCCCAAGTTGAAACACCATATTGCTCCTAATCTTGGTGCAGTTTAAATAATGATATGTTAGGTTGATGGGAGTAGAGTGCAGCCTAGAAAATGAGAAGACATTCTGAAGTGGGGACTAATTTGTGATAAGTAGAAAAGAGAAAGGCATTGCTGATGAAAGGGACTCCTCACAGAGATAAATGTCTTAACTATGAATGCAAGCTAACATCAAAACTTGAGTAAGTTCGAGGTATGTCATGTCTTCTATATAACTCACAGACAGTACATAAGAACAGCCATACTGGGTCAGACCAAAGGTCCATCTAGCCCAGTATCCTGTCTTCTGACAGTGGCCAATGCCAGGAGCCCCAGAGGGAATGAACAGAACAGGTAATCATCAAGTGATCCATCCCATCGCCAATTCCCAGCTGCAACAAGTTAAGTCCACTGGGTTGAAAAATTTATTATAATAGATCAGCGTAGCATTACTTTTAACAGGAAACTGAATGCATGCATACAGAGGTCTTAGCCAGCCAGGGTGTGAATGTATAAAGCTCTAGCCTTCAGCAAAGTTGCCATAGGGAGTCTGCTACCACATATTTCAAAGTATACTACTGAACTTTTGGCGCGCAGAAGCAAGGTCCACACAGCCGGTTAGTGCATGGCAAACTAGTACTTGTTGCACACTAAGCCTCCATGTAGATCCTTGAGAGCAGTTTAACCAATTTTTTAAATAATAAAGTGACAAACCTTGAAGTAGGTTAAGGTTAGAGGTTACGTTTTTATACCTACTGGTGAATCTGCAGAGAAAGTAAAGCTAGTTTAAATCATTAGTGTCTCAGTCCAGCAACTCACTAAGCACATGCTTAATGTTTAGCATTTGAGTAGCCCAACTGAAGTCGATGGGACTGCTCCTGTGCTTAAATGTGGTGCTGGACTGCCGCCTAAGTGCATTCTTGGTATTAGTGTGTGAGTCTTTAAAGAGAAACTATGGCTATGAATAATCTAGGAAGGCCATTTTGAACTGACATTTCCACTTTAAGCCATTACCTAAATTTAAAATTGCATTTGGTTGAGGCCCTAGCATTCAAGTAACTTATTTTTATATACACTTGATTTACTAATTGATAAAAGGACCTGTATTAAGTTTGTAAACAGCATCATATAAACTTCTGTGTTTTTAAATTGTATTTTCACTAATAAAATGTGAGGTATCTTAAGTCTATGCTTTAACTAAACAACCTGAAATTCAGTAAATTCCTAAGAGACATGCTATGGGCAGCTGATCACATAACCATTCTCACAATGGTCCCTTCTGGCCTCGGAATCTATGAAACATTACTAGATGTTTTTAGTTTACTTTTATCATATTTATTTATTCTAATGGCCTCAGGGTCATTCTTCAGGCATTCCTCGCTCCAAATGTGGTGCGAGAGAAAATCTGCTGTATTTCCAGATATTATACACTGCTCTCTTTACGGACGCATTACTTTCAGGTGTGAATACTCAAGCTTTTTGAACTACGATTCTTTAACAATCCTAATGGCAATACTTCTGCTTGCATCTTTGCTCTGGCATCCTCCCTATGCTGGGTTATTCCACAAACCATGCTCCCATATCAATAGAAGTATAAAATCTTTGTGCTGGGCCAACAAGCAGCACCTCCATGCTCTGCTCACTCCTTCCAGATGAATACCAGAGCTGTTTGTTGCCAAAGCATTTTACATTGTGCATCAGCAAATACGTCTGGAAAATCTTCCCTCTTGCATTCTACAGACTTAACTTTCAAAGGCACCGGCCATACACGCTCTTCAGGATGCAGCCTGAGTTATTTTATTCTTATGTTCTGATAAATCTACCTCGTAATATAAGGAATCAGGTTAGAATTTGAGTCAGCATCTGAACTCTCAACACCAATAAGGACTCCAGGAGCACAAGCAAATCTCTCTTCCCACCTAATTCATAAGGGTGTACAGCTGTGGACCCTCTTCCCCATACCCCATCTTTTTCTTGAACAGTAATCTTAAACAATTTAGATTACCGGTAGGCTACATGTTGGAAAGTACTGATAAATTTACCTCTTTGGCCTCTACGGTGATGCAGCAGAAATCCCGTGGTTGCTTTAGATAACACAATGAAGTATCACTCACCAAATATACTGTAAGAAATTGGGGGGGGGGGGGGGGAGGGGCAGGAGAGGAGAAAAAAAAAAATCACACTACAGCAACTATACATGGCTACCTGCTTTTGAATGTTTCCTCTTTAGAAGAAACTTACTCCTCATCTGTACAATTCTCCACTGCCTTCAAAGCTTATAAATGCCTGTATATTAACTTGTCCAAGCTGAAAAGCAACATAGACTAGTGCAAAAGACAGCCTGTTGCACCCAATTTCTACAGTTTCTGCCACTGCTGACTGAGTTCAGAACTCTGTCCAACAGAAATGTTGAGACACATCTATGGATTAGAACTGAGGGGAAAGCCAGCTCCTTAAGAAGTCAGTGACATGAAACGGTAATAAGTCAAAAATCAGCTTCAGCTATTTAAAAAGCCCCTTCTTACAGATTTATTCTCATGACTTTCAAGCCCATGTCTTTATTTTTTCTGTCAAAAGCCATGCACACCAGTAGTACTATAGACGAATATTTAATAATAATAGTTCCAAGGATCTTCCAAGAGGTAATAATATGTATTTTTAAAAGTAGCAAAACATTTGTTTTCCAAACAGCTCATTGTTTCTATAGAAGCCAGTATGTTACATTGGGTCAATAAAATATTGAATATTCTGGGCACACTGAGCATAAGATAAATTTTTTAAAATACAAGTAACATTCTAAAGTAACACCTAAGTTCTGGCTTTGAAATTCTTCATTACAGACGGTCTGAGATAAGGGTGAATCTGTCTCCTTTATTTATTCAAATAGTTTGAGCTTCTATGGTCTCTAAGAGGTGGGTTCAAAAGATCCTGGGTCTCTGTGAATCAGTGGTACTACGTCAAATTGACACCATCTGAGGATCTGGCCCTACATGTACAGTGTCAGAGTGGGTATTTACCAAAAGCATCTCACTTCATATGTCTGTTGTTCAATTTACGATGTGGATTTTCACTAAAGTAGGTTACATTTATTCTTTATTTGACTTTTCAGCCTCATCTCTTCTGATAAAATGGCTAGCAGTAGGAATTGATAATATTCTTCAGAGGACAGAGACAGCTATGAACCAATTGCCATAAAGTTCCCCTTACACACAGCAATCCCAATTGATAACTCACCCAGCTGAATATGGCTCGTTACTTTCTTATGTACTTGAGCTGTGTAAATGGTTTTGTCATATAGATGCCTTTTGCCAGGGTCTTTCACCATGCACCACACATTGGGAAGAGGTCTTTCAATCACTCCAGCTCCCAAAAACCCATGCTTAGTTGCTGATGGGAAGACTTTGTAATAAACCAGTACCTCTTTTTCTGTACACTGGTATCTAAAGAAAAAAGACACGCTTCAGGTATTTGCACTAAAGACAACATAGAAGTGTGTCCAAGTACCACAAAAAGGAAAACATCTGGCATATACTTACTTCCAACCAGCTGCTGCCTGGCAGTTGTAAAAGTTCCTCAGGTTATTTGAACATGCTGCCATAACCTTAAAAATTACAATTCAGAGATGTAATCAAGGGAGAGTGCCTGATCTATAAATTGTGTTCACCTGTCTTGCAGTACAGCAGTTTGCCTCAGCCAGACTGAAGAACAAGCCTTAACTATTTAAGTGTATGCAACCAGTCATTCCACAGTGGTAAGACCACACCTCCCCATTGCCTATTGTGGGAGGGTTGACAGGACAGTATAAAACTGCCCCTCCACTTGGAGCACAGCTGATGTTCTCCCAGTGTGATTCCAAACAGGTATGTCAAGTTTTGCTCTCCCACCCTCTGCATGCACAAACACACACACTCAAGTCATGCTGGATACAGCCTGGTCAATAAGCCAGGAAGCATTAGGCAGAAAGAGCGCTTTCAGAGAAGAGACCTGGGGCTGGTCTACACTTGGGGGGGGGGGGGGGGGGGGGAGGTTGTCGATGTAAGATACACAACTTCAGCTACTGGAACAGCGTAGCTGAAGTCAACGTATCTTATTTCGACTTACCTCGGGTCCTCACGGCACGGGATCGACGGCTGTGGCTCCCCCGTCGACTCCGCTACCGCCGCTCGCCCTGGTGGAGTTCCAGAGTCGACGGGAACGCGTTCGGGGATTGATATATCGCGTCTAGACGAGACATGATATATCGATCCACGATAGATCGATTACTACCCGCCGATTTGGTGGGTAGTCTGGACGTACCCCAAGATGGATAGACAGCTTAGACATTCCTTGGATCTAGTATACTGTATGTATCCTTTGCACAGTGTTAAAACTTAACTGAAATTTGGGGAGAAAAGCATTAGTTTAAAATCCCCATCCCAGTGATGTTGAAATGGTCAGCTACACTATTACAATGAAGGTTTAAGTCTGGTAAACTTGTACAATTGCCTGGAATTATTGAGAATGAGTATGTTACAGAATCTGTAAGACTACACCCTATTGCCCTCGCCAAACCTTCGCCATTATGGTGCTCACCAATGTAAGCCATCTGGTTGTTGTTATTTTAAAATTCTAAATAATACACAACAGTCAGAACCCCATGGCTGCAACCTGGCTTGCTTCACTTCTGCCATTTCAGTTTCTCTGAGCATCCTTATATACAATTAACCAATAAAAAGGGCAGGTCACAGTATGCTGTCATGGTCAAATCAGCTTTCTAGATGGCTAAGCAAAGAGTGCAACATGTTCCAGACAGTGTGTTGTTGGAAACCTGCCGCACACTCTGTTAGGAAATACAGAAATAGATAATGACCATGCTCATTTACTCACCTCAGTGATAGCATTATCCAAAATGTGTTTGGACAAATCCTGATATTCTTTTGTAGGAGAGGAGCTGACTGAAAGAGTTAGTCCAGGACTGAACCTATGGCTGATGCTAGCAGATGGAAATGGTGACTGATCTCTGCTGCTCTCTGTGGAGGGTGAAGAAGTTAAAAGAGAAGTCTTTGAAATGGAGAGAAAAAATATTCTATTCAGGCTACTATACCATCTCCATCACCGTGGTACCCAAGTACCTCACAGTAATACATTCAGCAATGTGACTACTATCATGTGCAGCTTTCTCAAGGGGAAATTTGAATGTGGATATTTCAAAATAATCTGAGTGCTGTGCGATGTGTTTATATCAGCAATGGCAAAGAAGCGCATCTTACTCTTGGAACACAAAAGGGATGGGGAAGGTGGTGGTTCTTCAGCATCTCACTTCCTATAGCAACAGGATGTATACTTTGCTACAAGTTATGAAAGGCACAAAAACGCTCATTTGAATTTTTTTATTTTTTTTTAAGAGACTGCAAAGGTAACTGGGCCTTAAAACTGACTACCTTGACATCTATCCAGTTCTGAAATATCTGTCACATGATTCACTCCACATATATATTCAGTGACATTATTCTTAAATGGCCACTCTTAGAATCTTGGGTTGTATGTTGATCCACCTGCAGCTGTTAAAGTTAGATGTAAATTAGAGTAGCCCTCATGATGCTCTAGAACAGCACAGGGGCTGTCATCATGCAGAGACAACACCAGGACCTGGGCAGTGTCAAGGAAAAAATTAAGGCTCCTTTCCACACCACTCGATTTGCACTCTTAATTTAGTCCAAACCTAAGGCTATGGCCTAATATGTCAGGATTTTCTGGGATGATCTCACCTATTTTGTGCTGGTTTCACTGTGTGTGCATAATGCACTCCTAATGCTGCTGAAAATATTTAAAGAAATAAGTAGCGGGCAGAGCTACTCATGAGCTGGCAGATACGCTGAAGCAGAATTCTACAACAAAAAGTTTAGCCCACATTAGACTTCACTTATTTTAAAATACTTGTTTCTGTCATGAAAGCTCAGTGGAAGTACTATGTTGACATCTGCTAGGCCTACACAACTAAAGGAGAACATAGTTGCAGATATTTCAAGCCTCAATTGAATACTGGAAACTAACAAGGTAAGGCAGCATGCTAGGGAAAAAGATTTCACTCCCTGCATCTTTTCAAATAAGACAGGATTAAATCTAAATTGGATAATGTCAATCAAAATCAGTAACTGAAGATTAAAATCAAGAAGGGCTGATAGCTCAGAAATAACCAAAAGGCTATTAATACTTTTCACTTATATTGAGCTTCTTGTGATACCAGTATGTATTATTAAGATAAGTATTATTAGGTCCATTGTGCAAATAGGTAGATTGAAGCAGAAGAGGTAAATCAGTAACAGAACTGAGAATAGAACCTATTTAACTCCTAATCCTCTAACCACTCAATCACATAAATGTAAGCAAGGCAAGATAGGAGGGACTGCAAGAACTACTGATGCACATCTTGTTTTTATCATCTCTGCCCGTAAGACCACCTACTCATAATTAAGTTGCAGTTTGGTTTAAAGGGTATCACTACATATATAGTAGCAAAATAGCTGTGCACACAAGTTGTGTGTGTGTGTGAGAGAGAGAGAGAGAGAGATGCAATTTGCAAGCCTACACTTGAAAATCTAGCCTCAAACTTCTTTGTTTCAAGGCATTTATACTCTGGTCCTCCTATCTGAATATGTTGCTTGTTACCTATATCCAAGTAGTAACATGGGAACTGATTCATATGAACCTCTGTTTGTACAGTGTCTAGCAAAATGAGATTCTGGTCCATCACTGGGGCTCCTAGCTTCTATGGAAATATAAATAAATAAATAAAGTAATAATAATACATCCTATTTTAGTTTTCAATAAATTCCACCTTAGACTCTGGACACTGGTAGTCCAGATTTTTCTGAAGATGCATAGTAGCAAGATAGCTTCAAAAATCTAGAATCAAATCAAAATTGGATGATTGCATTGATAATAAATCCACACAGATTTATGATGTGGATCCCAATTTAAGCACATATTTTTTCACTTACCACATGCTGAATTCTTTTGTAGTTGCTCTAACACATAAAGTTGACTATTTCTAACAGCTGAGCGACCTCTTGTATCTCCTCTTAGGAGCTCTGCACTTCCAGGAGAAATCTGTTATTCAAAAGAGGGCAAAAATAGTTTGTAGTGAGGACTAGGGAAAGAAATTAAACTACCTAATCAAACAAGTACTATGCTTATAGACTGAAACCTTCTTTACAAAGCTGGTATCTACATATTAGTTTAGGGAGACCCTTTCCTTTCACTTTGCTCTGAGAATGCTCTAGTTACCTAACTTTTAGGTAGTGGAATTGTTAGAGTTGTTAACAGTAATGCAGTGTCTTGAAATCGAAGTTATACAAAACTTGGTTCATATTAAAGAAGTGAAGACTATCATTTCAGCCATCTTCCTCTGCAATTATAATGTGGTGACCCGCATTTAACATCTTTGGACCATGGCACCCACTTGGACCTTGACAGGTTGAGAGCCTTGATTGACCATTAACCTTCCCCAAAACAAAGCCTTCTGCTATTACATCCCTCCTCTCACCATCAAAAAATCAGAAAGGCATTACCCTCACTGATGACCTGTCAGCAATCTGCTCTTACCAGTGCTTCCTGTTTGCTGAGTTTACTTGCAGCATAAGTAGCAGCGTTGCTGCTGTTATAACCAGATGTTGGGCCAGAGGAAAGACTGAGGCTGGAATCTGTACATAAAGTGCTTGTGCTTACAAGTGTCTTCAGCTTTGCTTCTTCCTGTGAAGGATGCCACAGTGTTATAAACATACTAGAAAGTAGGAGTTGTCTACCTTCACTAGCATCTAGCCAAATAAATGAGTGTACATTAGCTCTGCGAAATGAAATAGGAGTGATCTTATTTGGTGATTTAAATCCAATTCTCTGTGGGTGGCTGTTCACATTACAAAAAATACCACTACTCCTAACACTAACAAGCACCTTGATTCTTAGAAGCATAGAAATATAAGGCTGGAAGGGACCTCAAGAGGTCATCAAGTCCAACCCCCTGCGCAGCAGATGTTTGTCTAGCCCAGTGTTGGGAAACCTGCAGCCCATCAGGGTAATCCCCTGGCAGGCCGCGAGACAGTTTGTTTACATTGACCGTCTGCAGGCACGGCCGCCTGCAGCTCCCAGTGGCTGCAGTTCACCATTTCCAGCCAATGGGAGCTGCGGGAAGCATGTCCCTGCGGCCCGTGCCGCTTCCCGCAGCTCCTATTGGCCAGGAATGGCAAACCGCAGCCACTGGGAACTGCGAGCGTCTGTGCTTGCGGACGGTCAATGTAAGCAAACTGTCTCGTGGCTTGGCTGTGTGTGGCCCACAGGTTGCCCACCACTGGTCTAGCCTGGTCTCCAATGATGGGGATTCCACAACCTCCCTTGGAAGCCTATTCCAGTATCACAGTCAGAGTTTCAGGCCAAAAGGGACCACTAGATCATCTAGTCCGACTTCCTATGTATCACAGGCCACCAACACCACCCACATAGTAAATTCAACAGCTGAAATGAGACCACGGTATTACAGCCCACTGGAGACTAGACTGTTATGTGCCACAGGCAGAGAATAGAAGGGAGGGGAGGTGCACCAATGTTTGAGACCCCTGCAATGGCAGTGCTTAACAAAAGTTTTTCCTAATATCTAACCTAAATCTCCCTTGCTGCAGTTTAAGCCCATTGCTTCTTGTTCTACCTGCACTGGACATGGAGAACAATTGATCACAGTCCACTTAATAAACAACCCTTAACCTATTTAAAGACTATCAGGTCTCCCCACACACCCCTGCCCCTCCCCTTCAGTCAGTCTTCTCAAGACTATACATGCTAAGTTTTTTTTAACCTTTCCTCACAGGTCAGGTTTTCTAAACCTTTTATCATTTTTGTTGCTTTTATTTTGATTCTCTCCAATTTGCTCACATCTTTCTGAAAGTGTGGTGCCCAGAATGGGACACAGTACTCCAGACAAGCCTGACCAGTGCTGAGTTGAGCGGGACACTTACCTCCTGTGTCTTACGCACAACACTCCTCTTAATACACCCCAGAACGATATTGGCCTTTTTCACAACTGCATCACATTGTTGACTCATTTTCAATTTGTGATCCACTATAACACCCCCCCCTCCGCCCCCGATCCTTTTCAACAGTACTACCACCTAGCCAGTTAGTCTGTTTTGTAGCTGTGAATTTGACTTTTTCTGCCTAAGTGTAGTACTTTGCACTTGTCTTTACTGAATTTCATCTAGTTGATTTCAGACCAAGTCTCCAATTTGTCAAGGTCATTTTGATTCTAATCCTATCCCCCAAAGAGCTAGCAATCCCTCCCAAATTTTATAAGCATACTCTCCACTCCATTATCCAAGTCATTAATGAAAATATTAATTAGTACTGGACTTAGGACGAACCCGTGCAGCGCCCAGTTTCCCCAGTTTGACAGCATACTATGGATAACTACTCTTTAAGTTGGCAAATTCAGCAGAAAGTCCAAGACTGTATGGATCATGGAGACTGAATGATATATACCATTCATATAAACCATTCATGTGGACACTCCAGGTCAAGAGTGTGGCAAGCTGGGGGAACCCTGAATGGTCATGACCTGTGCTGCTTCTGGTTTTTAGATAAAGGATTTCAAGTTTCCAGGCTGTCAAACCAGCAACAGATTTTCGGGGGGGGGGGGGGGGGGGGAGGGGGAAAGACACACGGACAAACAAACCAACAATCTCCTTGAAATTCCAATTGTTCCTCTTTGCATCTCTTCAAGTGAGTCCCTGCCTTGACATAACTCACTGGCAGGACTGAAGATTTTACTTTAGCTGTAACTACTCTATGTGAGCCTTAAAGTAGCAAAGAGAATTAACTGATAAGAAAATACTAAAAACCTTTAGATGTTTTTTTCACCAGAAAGGCAGTTGCAAGTTTAGTTTGCCAGTTCCGATGAAGAACTTTCACAGACTTCCATAATGCAGAAGCTGAGATAGATTTGGCCGATGCACAATTATCTACTGACTGCTTAGCATGTTAAAGGAGGCAGAGGCAACAAATTGACAGACTACTGAATTACCGGTCACATATGAGAAGAGCTTGTGACAGTCTATACTATGGTCACCACTTTTACAAGACTATGATAAATTTTGTACACAGTATGCCTTGTGAGATATCATTTGAAAACTCAAAATCTGCTGAACATTACTGTCCTGGTAAAATGTGTGTAACATTGATGTAACATGTACTATAGTTAGAAAGGCAGGGCCAAATCAGTTTTTCAGAGACAAAGACTCACTGGCACCCCAGCCAGGTTTTAAAGAGCTATCACCAGCTTAAGCAGCCCTTCTCTAGCAACGGGAAGGTGTAAACAATAAATTTACATTTCATCACAGGGACGATTCAAACCTCACATACACAATGAACTGTGTGTCACCATGACTCAGCAAGGACGTTTCTAGCACAAGAAACTGAATTATCAAGGGGGAGAAAAACACTTGACTTCACCTCTCCTCCTCTCATCTCTGCTCATGACATCAGTGACTCTCAAAGAACTAAACTAAGGAGGGAGTGGTTCCAGGCTGAAAGGAGACCTAGCCTATGAAATTTACAACAGCGTATGGTGACACAAAATCTTTGCTTTTAAGTTCACCTAGCTTGTTAAGTTAGGTATTAGCTTGAATATTACTCTTATTTTCTTTTGTAACCAATCCTGACTTTTATGCATCATCACTTGTAATCACTTAAAATCTATCTTTCTGTAGTTAATAAATTTATCTTATTGTTTTATCTTAACCAGAGCATTTGGATTCAAGTGTGTGGGAAACTCCACTTGGGATAACAAGGCTTGTGCATTTGTACCATTTGTACCATTTTCCTTTGATGAAATGATGGACTTTCTATGAGTGTGCGTTGTTCAGTAGTAGTGTGCTGGACAGTACAAGATACACATTTCTAGGGGAACAAGACTGGGATTAGAGAGCTTGTGGGTGTTGCCCTGTACGTAATTCATGAGTGACTGGTCAGAGTGCTCATGTATTTAGCTGGGAGTGAATTTACATGCTGAAGGATGTGTGAGCAGGCCAGGGGTGGCTGTTCTGACCCCCAAAGCAGTGTAAAAGGCACTCCAGGTTAGAGAATTAAGAAAACACCACCGTTCAACGGTCCAGATTGGACCCTGGGGAACGTCTCAGAGGGTTACTGCAGCTTCTGCTCAGAAGAGGTGACAAAGTAGTTGCTATAGGAAAAATATGGTCACAAATTAGGCAGAGTGACCTGAAGGTAACATGGTACCATTCCAAAGTCAGACAAAAAACCCCAACAAAACTCTCATGTGTGCAGTAAGGGTGACAAAATACAAAACAAATGGAAGAAGCAAACACACACACCAGACTAAAGAGAAAGAGAGAGAAGCAGACTAAAAAGGATGGCGAAAGATTTTCTTTTCATCTTGTCATTTTAACGTACAAAATTCAACCACATTAAGCCTGTATCAGTAGAGTCACTACATGCATTAATATCCAGCACTTGTGGCTTAAAGACATCCTCTCATACAGTGAGTGAAGCTTAGGAGTCTTGGCATACTGATTGTCAATAAAATGACACTATTGCACAAAGGTAGTCCAGAAGCACCACCAGTAAATCAGTGTGGGGTTATTTGTTTTTAAATACAAGTTAACAAGATTATTCCTTATTACCTTTACCTCCTTAACAAGCAAAATTAAAGATAAAGATCTGCCTTGGGCTTAATCACCATCACGGTTACTTAAAAATAATTAAATAAATAAATAAATTGCATTAACCTGAGTCATGCAGAACAGTTCAGTAACTACTGTAATTTAATGCTCACCTTCTGTAGATGAGAAAATATTTGCTCTCGTATACGTCTCTTTTCTTGCTCAGCTCTCTCCCGAAGTTTGTCCCTTGCTCTTGCAATTTCAGTCTTGGCCTCCTCTCGTGCCCTCTGATAGTCTCGGAGTAGTAGTTCAATCTCTGAAGGATACTGGGCAATCCTCCTCTTTGGTTCTTGGACTCTAAAGATTGGGGGTGGGAAAAAGACACACTAAGAAATGTCTGATACAATGCCATGGGACAATGGTAAAGAATCACAGAAAGAGTTGCTTTCTTCCAACACTGAACAAGGAACTTCATAATAAGGAAAACAGGATTATTCCTAAAAAATACTCTCTCTCCCTGCTTCACGGAAGAGCTTCTGAATAGCTACCTAGCTTCTCTCCACCCTGCTGAACATTTAAAGAAAAATGCGCACATGGTCACCTCAGGCTTTATTTAAATAAAAAATCTTTAATATGTATGATTATGTGTGAAGAAGAACTGTATCTGCAGCAGTAACAAAACTCACCAATGCATGTTCTACTGAAACAACAGCCCCATCTCATCACCCCACTATGCCCCCTCTTGCTTCTTGGTTAACCCCTCACTCCCGCCCTCCCCTCCCCAAAACACATGCCTCTAATTCTCTCACTCTCTCTCTTAATGGGCAGCATGGAACTCCCACGGTGAGTCAACTCAGTGACCACCTCTGACACGATCTTCTCACAGGGAAATGGAAAGCCTTGGCATGAGTTGCATCACTTATCCTTTCCCACCTGCAGGGCCGGCTCCAGCATTTCTGCCGCCCCAAGCAACAACAACAACAACAACAAAAAAAGCCGCGATCGCGATCGGCGGCGGCAATTGGAAAAAAAAAAAAGCCGCGTTCAGCGGCAGGTCCTTCGCCCCTCTCCCTTGGCTGCCCCAAGCACCTGCTTGTTAAGCTGGTGCCTTGAGCCGGCCCTGCCCACCTGCTGTTCCTAGTTCCCAGACTGTGCAATCACCACATTCACATCTCCTTTGCAGGCCTCACATCCACTGAGCTTGAAAATTGGATTCAGGGTGCATGTCTAGTATTCATCACAGTGAGAATACTTACACCTCTGTGACATCCTATTAACATACAGGAGCAACTTAAGGTGCTGATTTTGATCTATTAAGCTCAGTAAAACAAGGGTCCCAATTATCTATTAGACTGCCTGTCTCCCCATCTACCGCCAGGGCAGCAGAGTTCAGCTGGGGCAGTCTCTAAATTCAAACAGCTCGGGGCTGGGGTTCTCAGCAGAGAGCCCTTACACTCTGCAATTCACTTCTCTCAGTGGTCTGACAGAGCCCACGTTTGTGGATATTTAGAGCATAATGCAAATCCCATCTCTCTTCCTTGGCTTTTTGGGTGGGGAGTGAAAGGAGAGGTTGGTGAGTAATTCATAGTAAGTGGGGTGCAATCTTGCTTTTGCTTTTAAAAAAGTCTTTTGCTAAACATTGTATATGTACAAAAATAAGTCCATGGTTTACTGCTTTAGACTATCAATTAAAACTAGGTAGATATGAATTGTGCGGCATTTCCTTTGCAGTGGGGAACCTTAGTTTTCCCTAAGTCATGAGAATCTTTTCTAGGTTAATAGTTTGAAAAGTGAAATCAAATTGACCAAAACTTGTACAGAAAGTTTTTGCCTTCTCTAGAACAAAATAATAAACAACTCTCCTGCCCCAAAGTTCACCACTTCTACATCTGGCATTCCATAGGAGAATCTATGTGCTCATTCTACCACACACACATCACTGTCCACCTTAGTGAATAAAATGGGAGTTGTGCATGTACACCTGAGGGCAGCACAGGTTCCCAAAGCTGAAGTTTATGTGTCCCTACCTAGTATTTTCTACTACATTTCTTCTCAGTTGCTGCAGGTACTCTCGGCGTCTGCTGGGGAGATCCAGATCCCGCTGGTTTGTGTCCAACGTCTGCAACAGGCTCAGATGCTTTTGTGGACTGAGACTGCGGGTTCTCCTAAAGCTCTGCAGCCTTTCCTCCCTCTGCTTTCTCAGGGCTTCGATTGTCTTCATGTGCCTATTAAAGGGTACAAGGTCAGAGTTACAAGGTATGCACCTGGTAAAGTTACAAAGCTCAGTTTTCCAGAGTGATATATTCCACTGCTAAAAACCCTGAAAACATGAAATTCACAAGAATCTAACAAAGGACTCCTGCACAGCCCCTCTCAGTGACATGATCACAGGAGTTTCAGAAATGCTAAACCATTAAAATAGTAGGAAATGAGTACAAAGAATTAGAACTCACTTTCATGTTTTTAATTACTGGGGGGGGGGGGGGGGCGGATCAAGAGATAAGCTCAATACTGGTCTTAAGCTTATAGGTTATAATAACGTCCTGATTTCCAATACAAATATTACCCTATTATAAGAATCCTATAAAAAGGGCTTAATTTTTCCTAGTTTCTCCACCATCGTCTTTTTTATTATTTGTTTTTGCCACCTTCACATAGCAGTATTTACTAACAGAAACAAGAATGAAATATTGTTATAAAAAATACTGAGGCATCAAATATTTTACATTGCAGTAACTCATCAACAGAATCCTACTCCAATGGCTCACAGTGCAGAGATTGGTGCGTGTGATTCTCATAGCTGCTAATGATTTTGGTTCACTTAGTAGAAGGAGGACGTTAGACCTAAATAATCTGTAGCTTGTACTTCTTCCCATTTCCATTATTACAGCAAAAGCCTTGTTCTTAATTATCATTTACTACGGGTAAGAGAATCTTAACGTTACGCTTGTTCACACAATTTTTTCTGTTCTCGAGATAAGATCTTTTAATAAACTGAATATTTAACACTTGTTATGTTTATTATTATTAAAGTGTATTTAAAATGCATGAGATTCCACACAAAACTATTTTAAGTAATTTACCTTTCATAAAGTTGCTGTTTTATGGGAACTGAAGTCAGATCCTCCCCTGTTCCATTCTGAAGAATTCTCAGCAGTGCATCTGTTTCCCCAATTCCATAATTCAGCTTTGCTTCAGTAAGCTCTACAGTAAGAGGGTGCTGCTTCATATCCAGATGTATGCCAGACATAATCTGGGCACGCTCTCTTCGAAGTCTCTCAATTTCTCTTGTTCTACTTTCCCAAGGCTGGGATTTCACTTCTGTTTCAGTTGCTTGTTTGCTGACTGGCTTCTTTTCCATTTGATTTTGTAAATCAGCAGCACTGCCAGTCAAGCTAATTATTGAGGATGGAGGACTGCCCTTCACTCCACACCAGTTGCTAAATTTATTGTGTAGGGGCAAGTCACGAAGACTATAGCTTCGTGGCCTGTGTGTATTCACTAAGGAGTCATTCTCATTTAGTAGAATTTCAGTATTACATTCACTTGCAGAAGCCGATGCTGTATCATCATCATCTTGAAGGGGTACATGCATGTCACTCATTTTAGAAAGTGGAAAAGGGCAGCTATTTTGATTTTTCCAAAAGGAATGGTGGAACTGTGCAGAAGAGGCTTCTATCTGATGTTCTGGAGATCCATCAGCATTTGTCTTGCTTGACCAACACGTGCTAATTTCTTGATTAAAAAGCAAGTCAGAATTTGGAGGGGAATGTCTACATTCCTCAACATAAGACGTCTGAGAGTGGTTTTTAATCAAAGAGGCATCAGAACTTCCAGTGGTTTTGTCATATCTGATTCTTCCTGAAGAGCCTCTTCCTCTTCTGGTGGCATACATACAATGTAGTGAACGTTCCATTGGAATGTGCTCTTTGAGATCATCAACTAAATATTCCCCATGGCCAGAAACCTCTAAAGTGCTACTTGAATGATACAGTCTTTTTGCACGAATTGTAGTGTGTGCGTCAACAGTGAATCTGTGCTTTTCCTTCAATTCTTTTGAAACACCTATTCCTAAGAACTCTTTAGCCGTGTTCTTATCTGAGAAACTTCCAGATTTCTTGCTCACTTCCTTGCTATTTCTAGAAGTGGTAGATTCATTGTCTGTTTCTGTTTGTGAAGAATTGTCTACATGAGGCTCCAAGGTGCCCAAGCCAGAACATGAACGTGATCCTTGCTTTCTTTGATTACTAAGGGAACTTGAAGTATCAAGAGGATGTTCCACAGATCCCTTGATAGACCAAATGGACTTGCTACAGGTAACCTGGTTGCTTGGATTTGCACTAAGTGTTAGAATAGGGGAAGAGGCTCTGTCAACTAATAAAGTGTTTTTATAACATAGCTTCCTTACTACTGCAATATCAGATTCATCAACAGTTCTCTTATCCTGAATGTAATGTGCTGGAGATTGAGATGTACTAGAAGTAGAGCTGCTAACTACTGTGCATGAAGATTCATCTTGTCCTGAACTCAGTGAAGATGATACAACAACAGGAGAAACTGTGGGACTGCCAAAAGCAACATTCTGCTGTGTGCTGAATGGTGGTTTCTGAAAATCTAAAATAGGAGTGGAGGCTCTGGCTAATGACGGCAGATGCATAAAGGAATCTCCCAAAATATTAGCAGCAGAGTCACTGAAGTCAGGCATGCTCTGCATTCTCATTTCAATGCTTTCTGGAGTTCTCGCTTGAATAGTCAGACCTACATCTTTCTTTTCCTGAGACCTACATACAGTATCTGAACCTACCACGTTCACAATCACATTCACTTCCTGAGCTTTCATCAATTCATTTTCAATTTTTGCCTGCAATAGATTTTCTTTGTTTTTGCTTTGTGGATGTTCTGAAATATCAGCTTGAATGCCTACATCTCCTGTAGTTTGAGTACAACTGTCTGACATAGCAGCCCTTACAATTTCTTCAGCAATTCCTCTTTGATTGATTTTGGCATTCTGCTCGTTATCTATAACATTCTGTTGGGAGAGGTTTCCCAGCAGCTCGGAAGTGTTATGAAGAAGCTGCGATAGGTGGATGGACAGATTCTGCATGCTCGCCCAAGAAGAAGGTCGCTGAAATGAACTCCTACTTGCATCTTGTTTTCTTGCAGAAACATCTGTATAACTTCTCCGGTGCCTTTTCTGTCTTTTATACCTTCCTGTAGCCATTGTTTGTGTTCCCTGCTCACAAGTAATGCCTTGTGGTTTTTTGGAGGCTGTTTCTGACTCAGAAGGGTAGAGGAGTACAATTTCATCAACTTGCATGGAAGTGTTTCCAGGTTGCTCAGAAGGATTCTCAAATGTTGAAATTCTGTTTTTGGGGGTTGTTTCAAGTATCTCACTGGATACATTTACATAATGCTTGCTGTTGTCACTTGAATATGTAGATTCAAAGCCCTGTCTCACATCATCCCATCCCTGGGGGTCTTCAATGCTGCTTAAAGTGCTTGATAGTACTTTTGCATTAGCATAAGAACTGAGATGAGAGTGAAAAGGGGAGTTTTGAGAGTTCAGTCCATTATCCACACTGGAGCATCTCATAACCTTATGATTATCCAGGCTTAGAGGAGGCTGACTGCAAGAGACATCACTTGCACTACCAAAAACATATTGCTTCCAACCAATCTTGCAGAGTCCATCTTGCTGCCATGGATGAATGTATGGATTGATATCACTTGAACTAAAATGCATTGCATCTTTATTGTCCTGCAAAAATAAATCTGTTTCTTCTGGTTGATCTCTCAATTCTTCAATTGTCTCTTCATTGCACTGTGGTAAAGAAGTATTAATTGAATGTTTTTTTACTTCTATATCCATGGAACGACCAGCTCTATGTGCCAAAGCAGTTGAATAGTGAATAGCAGAGGGCTCTAAGGAATTGCTGCCTCGGCTTCTCTCCCCATAGTTTTGTGAGCTTTTTGGATCATAATTAGCAAGTCTCTGAGTTTGTACCAATCTCTGCTGCAATCTAGGTTTATATTTAGCCAGTATGAAATTATCTGACTCCAATTTTGAAAATCTTTCAATTCCATGAAGATCATCTTCAGTTGGAGATGGAGGCTCAACACTCATATTCAATTCTTGTAAAGATTTAGAGGCAGGATACAAAGAAAGCTGTGCCTTAGACGAAACTTCTGAAGTGTATTCAAGATCAGAGATTGCAGAAATAGCTGGGGCTGACAATATGTGATTCTGTAAACAATTTCTTTGTTCATCTTGTTTGCAATGCTTTGTATTTTGTGCAGTAAAGTATGATTTTTCATTCCTAAGTAATACCAACTTGGGTTCCTGTGGAGGCAAACAACTGTTTTCTGGTAAAATTTTGATGGATGTATTCTCATTTTTCATGACAGAAAGATTTAGCCTTTCTGATTTTGAAGTCTTTCGCTTAATCTTCATTATATTATCTGCCACTATCTGAGAATTGTCAGGACTATCAACATTTGAACATGCATTATTTTTGCAGTGTACCATATCTTTTCCACTGCTTACATTTGCTCTACTTTGATCTTTTTCCCTGGCATGCCCAACCTGCCAATTGTCTTGTAAATCTGCACATGAATTTATTTCAAAATTTGAGGCAGCGTGATATGTTTTTTTGGGATCAGCAGCATTGTTATCTGTGGGACATACTCGCCCATACAGATTGTACATGTACCTGGAATCCACACTAATGTTTCCTGAACATGGGTTTTGCAATATTGTAATTTGTGGGTCCATGAACTCATTGGCAAAAACTGATGATGCTATGGTTTGATTTTCAACAGGATCTTTTCTTAAAAATTTTCTTCTCTGCTTCCTGTCTGTTGCAGGAAGTGCCTTCTCATTTCTGCTAATTCTCTCTCTCATATTTTCTTCTTTATTAAGAGTTGCTCTTCTAGCATCCCCAACAGCTAATGATGATGACATAGAAACATCATCTTCTACTTTCCTTAGGTTTTCTAAAAATGCTTGTTGTAGCGAAACTTTATCCCAGGGTTGTTTATCAACTTCTGTTTCATTGTTGAGTTGTTCAGAGTTACTTTTATGTATTGATCTTCCATCTTCAGCAGGATATCCTTGAGAGGTAGATTTTGTATCAGCTATTGGGAGATGTCCCTTTTCTTTTGTAAGAGAAAGTACAATACTTGTTGAAGCAGATGGCTGCTGGTCAAATATCACAGCATCATCAGATTGACTCTCTTGCATTTGTACTATATCAAATGCAGAACAGTTTGAAGTAGTTGTATGTGAAACATCGTATCTGCTAGTTTCATTGTAACCAATGTCAGCAGTAAGAGGATATTCTGAAAACATTTTTAATGATGGGTAAGAAACTTTTGGAAATGCTCGAGGAAACTCTCTCTCTTGTCTTTCTTGTAGAGAATGAGGATTTGTAAAAGTAGATGACAACTGGTCAGTCAAAGAAATGTCTTGCAATGAGTCATCAAGCTGCCTAAATTTCAGAGATTTGGAGTCTTCTGGCAAATTAGAGGTTTCAAAGGTACTAAGATTGTTGGAACTTTGAAATGTTGTATAAGCTGGAACATCTTCCACAGTACATAAGGTAAGAGATTTTGTTTCCTTATTGCTAATTTGTTCAAGACTTTGATATGTAAGCAAGCTCTTCTCTGGTAGTTTCATGCCAGAACTACCAATATAGTCTTCTGGGTATAAACACAATATTTTTTCTTTTATACCATGGCAAATCTGGAAAGAATCTTGACTTTGTTCTTGCTTTTGATCTACTCCAACTACCTCTTTAGTGATTTCATCATGCTGTGTGTTTGTTCTCTCTCTCTTTCCAACTGCAGAACAAATTTTGCTTTCATCATCTTTCTGATTTACAGAGAGATCATCAGAAACAAGTATAGGCACATCCAAATCTAATGATTCACTTTCAAAGTATTTTGTTTTTCCAAAACAAACAGCATCAATTTTACATTTGTCTTCTCTGCTGTCTACCAACACATTTGCAAGTGTAGCAAGGCTATTCTTCAGCAGACCAGCAGAATATTTAGAAACACAAGAATTCATATTATATCTTGCAGAGGGTTCATCATAATGAGCATTTTCCCACAAGGATTGATTAATACTTTCTAAAAAGGTCTCAGAAGCAACTGCAGAGTTGTCTGGATATCCCACACAAAGATCTCTAGAAGCCCTGTATGCCTGAATCTCACTGGGTTCAGTTTGATATCCAAATACATCAGGAATCTTTTCACTATTACTTCTACAGTCTGTTTTAATATAGTCTGCAGCTGAACATTTCTCTGTCTGATTGCATTGTGCTAATTCTTTCTGACTTATATTAATATTTTGAAAAGCTTTCTGAGAACAGACTTCTGGTAGTGATTGCTTGCTTTTCTCTTTCATAGCATTACCTTTCAACATTGAAGAGGAAAGCAGATTTTCATTATCTGAAGTCTGTGGACCAGACACAGCCATTGATGCAGCCATACTTCCTTCTTGAACTATATCATCTAAGGAATTAAAACGAACTTTTGATTTTCCTCCCACACTTAAGCCTGTGCTGTGCTCTGTGTCAGAATTGCTCACATTTTGAATTATATCTTCAGGAGAATCTAACCTTCCCAGGGAAACTGAATTATTTTTTGTGCCTTGACTAGGTGTAACAATTATGGATTCATGACACCCTGCAATAGAGGAAGTTGAATTTATGTCATCCTTATCAGGAAATTGCCCAGATACAGCATAATTAGATGTGTTGTTTAATACAAAGTGTCCTTCCCTCTGCTTGTTCTGCATGATCATGGTTTGCAGAAAATCAGAATCTTTATTTTGCATTTTATCAGAAAATGATTCATCTCGTCTCTCTTTGTTAAGCGTACTGGGTGCTCCAACATGCACATCGTTCTCCATTAATGTTTCATAATAAGGAAGAACAACTCCCGTACCAGCATTGCTATTAAATGACTTTACATGTCCTCTTAACACAGTGGGAGCATCCTGCACAACTTCTGTGCTGTTATTTATTCCAAAATATAAAGGATGATTTACAGACTGACATGGAAAGACTTTAAGCAAATACTGTTGAGTTTCTTCAGAAGACTTTATAGTTTCTGGGGTACGCTGTTGTTTATTAAGTACTGAGGAATCATTGGCATCATTTCTAGAACAATCTTTAGATACCCAATGACTTTCTTTTAAGATCTCATTTAATTTATTATTTGTCAGTTGGTGGCTGCCTTTGTTTTCAGGTGGAACTTCATTTTGATTTTGTGAAGCAGTCAGTTCTCGACTCTCAATGTTTTCTTTGAAAGCCTTCCTTTCTTTATCTGTTCTAAAAACAGACGCATTATATGTTTTCAAACTTTCATTTATTACACCTGCTTTAGCCATTTGTACCAGATTTATCAGATGTGTTTTCTCCTTCTCTTGTGCTATGAAGTGCATTGGATCAGATTCAAAATTATCAGGTCTGCTTCCAATAAAATTTACATCCAAATCTTCAGACACCCCACACTCGGGATAGTCGGTATAAGAACTCTTATCTGTATTGCTATTCTCTTTAATAAGTCTTCCAGATTTTCCTCTGATTACATTTTGCTCACTATCATCAGCTGAACTGTCACAGTTATTGATGTCTTCCACCAATTTATTCATTATACCTGTCTTGCCCTTCTTTTCAATTGCATCATGGCTACCTCCTGTTAACCTTGAAGTATCAACTGACAAAACATCTTGTTCTTCTAGTTTGGAAGCTGTAAAGTATCTTTCTGGGATCTCAGATTCAATTATAAATTTTTCACTGTTGTCTGTGTCAGAATACATCTGATCTAGAGCTGGAGTCTCTTGTGTAAATGAAACAACATTTACATTTGTGTGCAGTTCACCTCTCCCTGTGCTAACCAACATCTCATGGTCTTTTACATTAGTTTGTTCCTCACTCCCAATCATTTTGGAGTTAGTTATGCTTCCATCAACTCTGTTTTGTTGAAAAAAGTTCTGATGGGCCATCACCAAGCAGTCTGTTATACAAATTTCACTTGTATTGCTAGAAGCATTTTTTTGTTCCTTTTCACGGTTTTCTAAAGAGTTCTCTTCTCCACAACTACCTGGTATTGTTCTGGCTATGCTTTCAGTATTCAACACATTTTCTATTATTCTGTTAGTCTGCTTCAACTCCTCATAAGTATCAAGGAAGCCTATAGTATTCTCAGAGAAATCTGATGAGCTGGAACGCAGTGATGAAGGAATGCTTTTAGAAGCAGCTTCAGTCTCTGTTGAACAATAATTTATTTCCATGTTTGCTTTCCTTTTATTTTCATGACAGCTACTTGTCTGAATGCAGCTGTCAGAAATCTCCACTGTTTTTGATTCATCAGTGTGTCCTACACCACCAACACTATATACACCCGATTCTTCTTTCTCTGCCTCTTCGTGCAGTACTGTTGTGTGCAGTTTTTTGTAAAACTCATGGTGATCTTTGCAAGCCACAAGATCACTGGGATCTTTTGATCTCTGAACCAGACTTTTGTTTTCCAAATTATTTCTGCTCCTTTCTGCAATATCACATTGGGCTTCAACTACAGAGTAGTTATGTAAGGTTTCAGTCTGTCTAGCTTTAATTTCCAAAATATTGCTTTCCAACTTGATGACACTGTTAACCAGTTTAGCAATTTCTTCAGTGGTGTTTACTTTTTTACTCTGATAGGGAACCAAAGTCTCTTCCAGGATAATTTCATCTTCAGGATCAGCTGCCTTCTTTGTGCATTCAGATTTGTTATTCACACTTGGACTCCCTTCTTGGAAAGCAGTGTCTGATATAATTGTATTGTGTTCAAGCACTTTTCCAGAGTTTGGTTTTACATAATTACTGGTTCCTCCAACAAACAAAACCTCTCCTGAGAAATCACTTTCACTATGAACCATACAAGAAAAAGCAGTTTCACTCTCTTCTCTTGATTCAGGAAAGGATTTGTTCTTGGTCTGGGTATCATCAGAGAGAACGGCTCCATCATATCCCACAAGACCGTCAAAAGCCTTTTTATACATATTGTTTTTCTGCTCTTCAGATTTTAAGCAGCACATTGTGCAGAGGCAATTAGAATTAGTTCCAGAACAACAACTTTTTTCGACATTGTTTTCTATACTGAGATTAGATCTGGTATCACAAATTTCATTAATCGCTGTAAGATCCTGCAGTTGTGTATTATATTTCTCAGCTTCAGAAGCACGTAGGAAAAGATTAGTTTTTGCTGTGTCATAGTAAAATTCACTTGAGTTGGCCTGTGAGGTGGATTCATCTCTAATTTCACAAGTAGCTGCAGTTGAGAGCTCAGTGTTTTTTCCATTTAAATTCACATTAAGGTATCTTAATTCATCTACCACCAAATTTCTATATTTGGATGAAGACCTTTCCTGGCCTACAGGGTGAGAACTCAAATTATGTTTTTCTTTACTTTCACTGCTTTCTTTTCTTATAGTCTCAGGACATAATGTGGTGTTTCCCAAAACCTGTAGGGATAAGCAACTTTCAGGATTGTCAGCCTGTAAACTTTCAAGAAAATCATTCTTTAAAACAATTTTCCTTTGAATTTCACAATTATTTTGTGAACACAGATTTTCCTCCTTCTGTTCATATTCTTCAGTATCTCTGAATGAAGGGGCCTCCAAGGCAGTTTCAATTAGGATATCTCTACTTGTTGTATTACAGACCAACTCTTTCTGAAAAGTGTCTATTGATGTTGCGAATTGGTGATAACTAGCATCCTGGGGAAAGGCTGCAGGACCAGTGTGACAGGGTTTTCTTTCAGAAGAAAAATCTTTGTCTATGGTTATTTCTCCTGAAGACAACTGTTGGTAATCAATCTTCTGCACAGATTTAAAATTATTCCCCCTGTAACTGAGCAGACCTACTTTACCAGCAGAATTTTCTCCTTGTTCAACAGAAGTCTGAAGTGTATAACTTTTCTTTATACCAGTATTCCTATTCTTGTTTGACAGGTCACTGAGAAAGAAACCCTCATCACAGGATGTTGATGTTCCCTCTTTTGCAAAGAGCTGACCATGTTTTTCATATATTCCCTGTTTTTCTGAAGATGTTCCTACTGTGGGTATTGAAGCTGTATCAGGACACAGCCCTTTAGACAATCCACTGGCAGCTGCATTGACAGATGCATCTCTAGTGTTTGAATCTAATGGTTTTGATTCCGTTATCAAATTATCACAATCATTACCCATGTCTTCTTTTTCAATAGTTCTAAAGAAGTTATCTTCTAAATCAGAATCTCCATGATCATTTCTCTGCTGTAAAACATATGTAGATGGTGTTGAAATTAATGATATTTTTTTAGAATCCTGATCCTTGGGCAGTTCAGGATAAATTGTGGGGAGAGAGCCCTCTTCTTTTCCAGATACTGGTAACAAACAATCTGTCACAGAGGTTTTTTTCAAACAGCTATACTGTTGTGTGTATTCAACAGTAGATCCATAAGTAGATGATACAGTAAGCTGTTTGTGTTTAGGATGAACTGACTTGACATCTTCATAATAACCACGTTTTGCTGAAAAAGCTGAAATGGGGACACATGAAGTGCTCGGTCCTATTGAACTGACAAACAATGACCTAACATCTTGAGATTCTAAGACAGAATTTTCATCAGAATTTGCATTTTCTTTGACCATCTTACTTAATAAAGATCCACTCTCAGGAACTTTGTTTTCATCTATCTCGAAATGTGTTGTTTCTGGTAATGGTATTTCTGATCCATCAGAGGAGAAAGTTGCATTTATCTCATTTACGCCATGTGATAAATGAGAAATACTATGTAACTGCTTATAGCCAGAGACAAAAGATACTTCAGCAGCTGACTGCTTTAGGTCATCTTTCTTCATCCAACATTCCAGCTTGCTCAGATGAGCACCACAAAATAGTAAATTTTTATGAAAAGAAGGTACAGCTATTCTGGGGCTGCTGATTTCACTTTTTGAGTCATATGAAGACAAAGCATCAATGAGCGTCAAAGGGTTTCCACCTGTAGAATTAAGTCTTTGATCAACAGACCCTTCTTGTTCTACAAAACAAACCTTCATCTCTTTTAATGGCTGTTTGCAAGTGTTATTGCAAATGGACGGTGTTTGAGTACCCAGATAAAAAGAACTACTCTGTTTTAGATCATAATTTGTTCCTTTTACATCTTTGTCACAGGCTCCAGGCTTCTGGTATTCCTCAGTCTGTATGGCTGGGGACCTAGGACTCTGCAGCCTCCAAAATATCTCTGCAGGCACTTCATCAGATGAATCAGATTTGGATTCTTCTACCAGATCTTCTGCTAACACCTCTTCTGCATCAGCTAAGCTATCCAGAGAAAAGCTTCTTTCAGTCTTTGCCAATCCACTGCGTGATGTGGATGAGGTCACCAAAGGTGAGATATGGTGATCGTATCTGTCTTTGTAAAACTTAACTGGCTCTTGGTGAACCACTAATTTGTGAAAACGTTTTTTACTTCGTTTTTTGGCTTTATTTTCTTTTTCTACCAGAGAGTCTTGAGACATCTGACTATCATCACTTTCAGAATCTTCTGGGTTGGTGATACATTTATTCCTGTCTGAATCTTCCTGTTTCAGTTGCTCAGTCAAGGCTTTTGCATAAGCACAGGAGAGAGAATCCACAGAGTAGGAACTATCAGTATCAGAAAAGTCATTTTCATCATCCTCTTGCCAGTTCCCTAGCAGATCTGTGGCTGTTTTTGAGATTCCAACACTCAACACCTCAGCACTGTGCCATTTTTTTTCAATGTAACGGAGTGGTGTCTGGATGTTTATCTTATTAAGGTTTCCTACTGAAGTAGCTGTCATCAGAAACTCCTGCTTTTCCACTAACTGCCTATCATGACTTGGCAAGGATGACTTTGGCTCTCTTTTCAAGTTCCTTGCTGTTTGACTTAGATAACCTGATGGTGGCTTTCCACGCACTATTGATTTTTTCACTTCCTTAGTAAAGCTTTCTGGAAGTGAAACTTGGCGCTCTCCTCTTAAATCCATTCTAGACTTTTTATGAGATGCCTGGGCTTCACTTTCTTCTAGCTGTCTCCCTGTAGGCTGACTTGAATCTCCTAATACCTTCACTTTGGTCACTTGTGTCCCTGTAATAAAGGTTTCAAGTTCACCTTTCTTCTTAAGCTGGTCGGGAGAGAGGTTCTTAGAGGTCTGGCTTTGAGGTTCAGTTTGTACTAGTCGATCATCTAATTTTTCCATTTTTTTATTATCTTTGTTGATATGTAATATGATAACTGAACCATTACAGTCTTTTTCTGCTCCTTTTTTATTTCCAAACAGTGATGTCTTTTGTTTTTTAGTTAGCTGTCTCTGTGTTGCGAAGGACCTATACCTCTCATCATTAAGGTAATCTCCCCTGGAATTGTCTTTAATTGTTCTGGGTAGATATTCTAGAGACAGCGTTTTCCATGGTGCATTGCCTTCATGGCATTTATAGGTATTTGGTGAGGTAGATAATTCAGAGGTGGTGTCCCTCTTCAGGAAAGAGCTGTGAAAATAATCCAAGACAAAAAATCAGAGGCTTTCATACACTGCGTGACTATATAAGTATATATTATGTCCTTGACCCATGGAGACTCAGTAGCTGTAATCACTATTAATCACACTATAGCCCTGAGTCACTGAAATCCACTTAACACAAGTCTAGTCATGCCCCCTTACCCTGTGGTTCCCAAATTTAAGAGAGCTCTCTGAGGACATTCTCAGCTAGTTTAGTAATGACTGGCCAGCTTCAAAATCTGAGCCAGATACAGCACTTTAGTCAGTGATAGGCAAAAAGCAACGCTGTTACTATTAATCAATTATTTCAGAATGCCCACAAGAGTGCTGGGTGCTTCATAGGAAAATAAACAGAAGACAATTCCCTGAACTCTAGAGCGTACAGTCTAGTGAGAGACTTCTCAATCAAGTTAAAATATCAAGGAAAAGGGAATGATGCAGGGTTATATGTACAATCAGATTGCATATGTATATATTAGGGCTGTCAAGTGATTAAAATAATTAATCACGATTAATCGCACTGTTAAACAATAGAATACCATTTATTTACATATTTTTGGATGTTTTCTACATTTTCAAATATATTGATTTCAATTACAACACAATACAAAGTGTATAGTGCTCACTCTATATTTTTGATTAGAAGTACTTGCACTGTAAAAAAAAACCCCAGAAGAAATAGTATTTTTCAATTCACCTAATACAAGTACTGTAGTGCAATCTCTTTATCATGAAAGTTGAACTTACAAATGTAGAATTATGTCAAAACAAAAAACAAAACAAAAAAAACCTGCATTCAAACATAAAACAATGTAAAGCTTTAGAGCAGGGGTTGGCAACCTTTCAGAAGTGGTGTGCCGAGTCTTCACTTATTCACTCTAATTTAAGGTTTCGCGTGCCAGTAATACATTTTAATGTTTTTAGAAGGTCTCCCTCTATAAGTCTATAAACTATTGTTGTATGTAAAGTTTTTTAAAATGTTTAAGGTGGTTCATTTAAAATTAAATGAAAATACAGATCTTATCAGTTTAGTGCAGTGGTTCTTAACCTGGGGTGCACGCACCCCCTGGGGCAGGTCCCGTGCAAGGATATTTTGCGCCCTAGGCGAAACTTCCACCTCCCCTCCTTGCACATCGGTTAATTGAGGGGCAAATCCCAACGAGCCTTTATAGACCCCAGGGGCCAGCTGTGCCCAGGGGCTGCTCCCCAGACCAGGTTCCCCCCTCTCTTCCCCCTGAACTCCCCTAGAGGGTGCACAGCGCCCCCGCGAGCCCTCCCCACCCCACCCCGGTGGCCCCCGCCCAGAGTCCACTCACTGGCTTTGCCGGGCTTGGGCCACTGCAGCAGCTCGGCAGGGAGAAGCCGCCTTCCGGAGGCACCAGAGAGCCAGAGCATCCTGTTTGCGGCGGCAGCGAGCCCCAGCCATGGAGTAGCCAGCGCGGTGCAGGGGGGTAGCAGCCCTGCAAAGGCAGCGGCGCCGCTAGTGGGGAGCAGCTGCATCCCACGCCCGTCCTGCCCAGGCTGCGCCCCGGCGCCCCCCCCTCTGGGGGCTCCTGCAGGCTGCAGCAGATGCATCTGGGCGACAGCCCCCATGCACCTCCCGGCTCCCCCCTCGTCTAGGGTTACCATATTTCAACAATCAAAAGAGAGGCCGGGGGGGGGGGGGGGGGGGGAGAGTCCCATCCCCATCCACTCCCTCCCACTTCCCACCCTGACTGCTCCCCTCAGAACCCCCAACCCCCCCTGCTCCTTGTCCCCTGACTACCCCCTCCTGGGACCCCTGCCCCCCAGAACCCCATCCCCTACCTAAGCCTCCCTGTTCTTTGTCCCCTGACTGCCCCCTGAGACCCCCCCACCCTAACTGCCCCCCTAGGACCCTACCCCTACCTGTCCCCTGACTGCCCCGACCCTTATCCACACCCCCACCCCCAGACAGACCCCCGGGACTCCCACACCCCATCCAACCACTCCCCGCCCTCTGACAGGATCCCCAGAACTCCCGACCCTTCCAACCCTCCCCCTGCTCCCTGACTGCCCCCCAGGACTCCCCTTACCATGCCCATGCCAGTCAGACGCTGGTTCCACGTGGAGGCAAAACACACTGCCGGGCTGCCACGCGCACAGCCCCTCCCCTGCAGAGTGCTGAGGCAGTGGGAGGGGGAAGCTCTGGGAGGGGCAGCGGCGGCTCACACTTCCGGGAGCCGCAGAACCCGAGCACGGTGAGGGGGGAACTGAGGGGGAGGGCGCGCCTGCCGCCGGTCTGGGGTCCTGGCCGCCGGCCCCGCTCAGCCTCCTGCCGGCCTGGGGTTCCGTTCACTCAGCCAGCAGCGGGCTGAACGGGGCCAGTGGCCAGGACCCTGACTGGCAGCCGCGTGCCAGGCAAAATCGGCTCGTGTGCCACCTTTGGCACGTGTGCCGTAGGTTGCCGACCCCTGCTTTAGAGCCTGCAAGTCCACTCAGTCCAACTTCTTGTTCAGCCAATTGCTCAGACAAACAAGTTTGTTTACATTTGCAGGAGATAATGCTGCCTGCTTCTTGTTTACAGTGTCACCTGAAACTGAGAACAGGCGTTCTCATGGCACTATAGATGCTGGCATCGCAAGATATTTATGTGCCAGATGCTCTAAAGATTCATATGTCCCTTCATGCTTCAACCACCATTCCAGAGGACATGCGTCCATGCTGATGACAGGTTCTGCTCGATAACAATCCAAAGCACTGCAGACCGACACATGTTCATTTTCATTATCTGAGTCAGATGCCACCAGTAGAAGGTTAATTTTCTTTTTTGGTGGTTCGGGTTCTGTAGTTTCCGCATCGGAGTGTTGCTCTTTTAAGACTTCTGAAAGCAAGCTCCACACCTCATCCCTCTCAGATTTTGGAAGGCACTTCGGATTCTTAAACCTTGGGTTGAGTGCGGTAGCTCTCTTTTGAAATCTCACATTGGTACCTTCTTTGCGTTTTGTCAAATCTACAGTGAAAGTGTTCTTAAAATGAACAACATGTGCTGGGTCATCCTCCAAGACTGCTATAACATGAAATATATGGCAGAATGCAGGTAAAACAGAGCAGGCGACATACAATTCTCCCCCAAAGAGTTCAGTCACAAATTTAATTGACGCATAATTTTTTTAACGAGCATCATCAGGATGGAAGCATGTCCCCTGGAATGGTGACCAAAGCATGAAGGGGCATACAAATGTTTAGCATATCTGGCATGTAAATACCTTGCAATGCTGGCTACAAAAATGCCATGCAAATGCCTGTTCTCACTTTCTGGAAACATTGTAAATAAGAAGAGGGCAGTATTATCTCCTGTAAATGTAAACAAACTTGTTTGTCTTAGCGATTGGCTGAACAAGAAGTAGGACTGAGTCGATTTGTAGGCCCTGAAGTTTTACACTGTTTTGTTTTTGAGTGCAGTTATGTAACAAAAAAATTCTATATTTATAAGTTGCACTTTCACGACAAGGCGATTGCACTACAATACTTGTATGAGATTAACTGAAAAATACTCGTTTATCATTTTTACAGTTCAAATATTTGTTAAAAAAAAATATACACTTTGATTTCAACAGAATACAATATCTATGAATATTTAGAAAAACATCCAAAATATTTAATACATTTCAATTGGTATTCTATTGTTTAACAGTGCGATTAAAACTGCGATTAATCACGATAATTTTTTTAAATCAAGATTAATTTTTTTGAGTTAATCGCGTTAGTTAACTGCGATTAATCAACTTAAGCATATATATGTTTTGGTGGTTCAAATGTTGTGGGTGTGTTGGGAGTGGTTAAGGGTACCCGTGCTTATCTTTTAAGGTGACACTGCAGAAGTGAGTTTTTAGGAGTGGTTTGAATCAGGCAAAAATGGAGTCCTGACCAAGAGTCCAGGAAAGGGATTCCAAACCTATGAAAAAGGTGCAGAGGCATGTGTGAGAGCCAGTGAAAGGGGTATCAAGGAGGCAGGGGCGATGTGAAAGGAGACTAGGTCAAAGATTTAGGCGGGGTGCAGTGCCTTGAAAGCAAGGACAAACCGCTTGAAAATGTGTTATAAAATAAGTCTGGAGACTTAAAGGGAAGTGAGAGTGGTGCAGCTGCTTTTATAAGATGGAACAGGGTTTTGACTTATACAAAGTTTGGGTTAATATACCATTATAAAAATGTTTTTAGTACATTACCTGATACTAGGGCAGCAAATATTTCTTAAACGTGGAACAAATATGGAAAATTCTACAAAAGTTTACTTACCTGTAAATGGGTACATGTGGTGGGTAAGGATTACAAAAAGAATGTCTTCTGTGTTGCAAGGAACTTGAACCCAATGACTTGCTTCTCCTTTGCAACTTGTAATCCCAGGAGGTAATTGTGGTATTTTGGTTCAGGACTTGGGACTGTTTCAGGTTATCCTCACTGAGCCAGCAGCTGGCCTCTAGCTGCTCTAGGTTTCTCTTGGCTTCCAGTAATTTTTGCTTCTTGACAATCCTCTCCAGCTGGAACTTGACCTTTTTCCGCCTTATGTTTCTTTCTGCTTTCTTTAAAGAGTATCTCCGCAAAAGCTCCAGCTGTACCAGTCTCTTCCTGTTCTGCTCTACCAGGGAAGGACAGATCTCCAAATCCACAGTATTCTGCACTTCAGCTTCTGCATATGACTTAGACTCTGTCTGTACAGCAAACTCCCTCTGCTGCGGCTGGAGGGAAGCAAGTTGTTTCTTCTCATTAAGCCACTGTTGGTCTATAAGCAAAATCATAAAAGAAAAATATTAGAAAATGTCTTCATTATTATCCTGTTCCTAATTTCAATCAGCAGCAAAGACCCACCTGAAGTGTGTAATCAATTATACATTAAGACTTCATATGAATTATTTAAACCAGATCAGGATATTTAAAATGGCTGCTATCAGACATCTCTTCTGTTCTGCTTCAGTATATTGTTGGCCTACCCCCACTGCCTTTTTTAATTCTAAGATCCCTTCCTTCTTTAGGGTAGAGGGTGTGAAGTCTAAAGGGTACACAGATGGGACAGAAGCAGGTAGCCAGATTAAAGGCAGAAGCAGGCAGCCAGACAAAAGGCATTCTCTGATTTGTACTTGCTGGATACCAATGGAGGATACTCGTGATCCAATGAATCTAGAGAAAATGGATATGTCACATCCCCTCTAGTTGGCAGCATTGTGCTGTATTAGTAATGGAGAGACCTCCAACTGGGATAAGACTTGGAAAGCTGAGTACAAGTATGCTGCATCAGTGGTGGAGTTGGTTTTAAAACTAAGGCCTGGTCTACACTAGGAGGTTATGTCGAATTTAGCAGCGTTAACTCGAATTAACCCTGCACCTGTCCACACAATGAAGCTATTTATTTCGACATAGAGGTCTCTTTAAATCGATTTCTGTACTCCTCCCCGATGAGGGGAGTAGCGCTAAATTCGACATGGCCATGTCGAATTAGGGTTGGTGTGGATGGAATTCAACGCTAATAGCTTCGGGAGCTATCCCACAGTGCACCACTCTATTGACGCTCTGGACAGCAGTCCGAACTCGGATGCTCTGACCAGCCACACAGGAAAAGCCCCGGGAAAATTTGAATTCCTTTTCCTGTCTGGCCAGTTTGAATCTCATTTCCTGTTTGGACATCGTGGCGAGCTCAGCAGCACTGGCAACGATGCAGAGCTCTACAGCAGAGGTGACCATGCAATCGCAGAATAGAAAGAGGGCCCCAGCATGGACTGATCGGGAAGTCTTGGATCTGATCGCTGTGTGGGGCGATGAGTCCGTGCTTTCGGAGCTGCGATCGAAAAAACGGAATGCGAAGATGTACGAGAAGATCTCAAAAGCCATGACGGAGAGAGGATACAGCCGGGATGCAACGCAGTGCCGCGTGAAAATCAAGGACCTGAGACAAGGCTACCAGAAGACCAAAGAGTCAAACGGACGCTCCGGATCCCAGCCCCAGACATGCCGTTTCTACGAGGCACTGCATTCCATTCTAGGTGCGGCCGCCACCACTACCCCACCACTGTCCGTGGACTCTGATGATGGGGTATTGTCAACGGCCACTTCCTCGGAGATGTTCGCGGACGGGGAAGATGAGGAAAGAGATGAGGAGGACGAGGCAGTCGACAGCGCTTTCAACGCTGATTTCCCCGACAGCCAGGATCTCTTCATCACCCTCACGGAGATCCCCTACCAACCCTCCCAAGGCGGTAACCCGGACCGTGAATCAGGGGAAGGATCAGTAGGTAAGTGTTTAAAACATTTATTTTGAACAGAATAGGAATGGTATCTTAACAATGGGTTTTTCATGATTAGTTTGCCCTAGGCGCTTTAGTTTTTAGTCCTTGCCAGTGCAGCTACTGGAAAATTCTGTCAATATGTCCGGGGATAGAGCAGAAATCCTCCTGGGACATCTCCACGAAGGTCTCCTGCAGGTATTGTGAAAGCCTTTGCATCAGGTTCCTGGGGAGAGCGGCCTTATTGCATCCTCCATGGTAGGAAACTTTTCCGCGCCAGGCTAGCAGCAAGTACTCCGGGATCATTGCCTCGCAAAGCATGGCGGCATACGGCCCTGGTGCTTGCTGGCATTCACGCAGCATGCGGTCTTTCTCTGTCTCCGAAATCCTCATCAGAGTGATATCACTCATGGTGACCTGCTTTGAATTAGGGGAATGTTAGTATTGGGACTGATTGCCTGTTCCTTTACATAACGGTAACCGGCCGTTTACAGCCACATGGTGGAGGCGTGACAGGGGCAGCATGCAGGGATCTTTCCCGGGGACAGCCGCGAGGGGGGTGGGACAGAGGCAGAGTTCATGCTGGCCGGATTGCCGGCAGCAGGAACTGGCCAACGCTAGGAGCATTGCTTGGAACGTGAAAGGAGGGCACTGCTATAAATTAAGCTTTAAGCAGCCAAGTCTACGGCTTACCATGTCCGCCTGCTAGCTGAATTCCGTTGTCCAGCCCCGCTTGTGTGATCTGTACAGCAAGACCCCAGGCACTCAATGGGAAGGCTGAAAATTCGACCTTGTACTGAGTGCGCATGTGATAGGTGCTGTGCATGGTCTTGTTCACAGAGAAAGACTATATTCATTGTTCGCAAAACTGTATCTTTGTGAGGAATTCACTCCCTTTTTCCCATCCCACAGCTGCGAGTGTCTCCCGAGCTACCCCGGCATCCCCCTCCCAGAGGCTGGCGCAGATCAAGCGACGAAAGAGAAGGACACGGAACGAGATGTTCTCAGAACTTATGGGCTGCTCCCGAGCCGAGGCGGCACAGCAGACCCAGTGGAGGGAGAACATGTCGCAATACCAGCGATCACACAGCGAACGGGAGGACAGGTGGCGGCAGGAAGACCAGCAGGCGACGCAAACGCTGCTTGGACTAATGAGGGAGCAAACGGACACGCTCCGGCGCCTTGTAGATGTTCTGCAGGACCGGAGGCAGGAGGACAGAGCCCCGCTGCAGTCTCTCTCTAACCGCCCTCCCCCGCCACAAAGTTCCATCCCCCCCTCACCCAAAGTCCCAAGAAGGAGGGGCGGCAGGGGCCGTGAAAACAGTCACTCCACCCCTGCAGACTGCTCAAGTAACAGAAGGCTCTCATTCCCAAAGATTTGAGAAGTCCTTTCCTTCACTCCAAAAGCACCTCACCCAAGCCCCCGTCCGTTTCATCCCCTAACTGTGTAGTTGTTAATAAAAAATACATTTCTGTTAATTACTGTTTCCGTCATGTTCTTTTAGAGGAGAGTGTGTTTGAAGGGGGGGAAGGGGGTTGGTAATTGGAGAGGACAGTCACCTTTACCAGGGTACAGACACGGGGGCAGGTTCAGCAGAAGGTCACACACACATTGCAGTCACTAGGCACCCTGGTCAGTCTGGGAGGTGGTTTTCATGTTCTGTGTGTGGGGGCTATGTGAGTTTGTGGCGGGGGAGGGCGGTTACAGATCTTATGCAGCGGTCCTTAGCCTGGATGACAGAGCCACACAGCAGGGGATCTGTAACCACCCTCCCCCGCCACAAAGTCACATAGCCCCCACACACAGAGTCCCGAAAAGGAGGGGTGGCAGGCTCCGTTGAAACAACCAGTCCACCACTGCGGACCGCTCTAGGAGCAGGAGCCTGTCATTCCTCGAGTTTAGAAGCGTCCTTTCCATCACTACACCCGCTCCCCACCACAGTCTGCGTCCCAGTTTCAACACTTTACCACGAAATCCTTGATAAAGAAAACGGTGTTAATGAACAAAGTTTCATTTATTTTATTTTTAAAGGTGTGTTGGAAGGGGGGGAAAGGGGTTGGTAACTGGAGAGGATAGTCAACATTAACTGGGTAAAGAAAAGGGGGCAGGTTCAGCTTCTGTTTAAACAAACTTAATAGTCACAGGTTACCCTGCTCACTCTGGAACCTAGCTTTCAAAGCTTCCCGGATGCACAGCGCGTCCCGCTGGGCTCTTCTGATCGCCCGGCTGTCTGGCTGGGCGTAATCAGCAGCCAGGCGATTTGCCTCAACCTCCCACCCCGCCATAAACGTCTCCCCCTTGCTCTCACAGAGATTGTGGAGCACACAGCAAGCTGCAATAACAATGGGGATATTGGTTTTGCTGAGATCAGAGCGAGTCAGTAAGCTTCTCCATCTCCCCTTCAGACGTCCAAAAGCACACTCCACCACCATTCTGCACTTGCTCAGCCAGTAGTTAAGAGTTCTTTTTCACTGTCCAGGGTGCCTGTATAGGGCTTCATGAGCCAGGGCATTAGCGGGTAGGCGGGGTCCCCGAGGATGACTATAGGCATCTCCACATCCCCAACAGTTATTTTGTGGTCCGGGAAGTAAATACCTTCCTGCAGCCATCTAAACAGACCAGAGTTCCTGAAAACGCGAGCATCATGAACCTTGCCCGGCCATCCGACGTTGATGTTGGTAAAACGTCCCCTATGGTCCACCAGTGCTTGCAGCACCATTGAAAAGTAGCCCTTTCTGTTAATGTACTGGCTGGCCTGGTGGGCCGGTCCCAGGATAGGGATGTGAGTTCCATCTATAGCCCCACCGCAGTTTGGGAATCCCATCGCAGCGAAGCCATCTATGATCACCTGCACATTTCCCAGGGTCACTACCTTTGAGAGCAGTAGCTCTACGATTGCGTTGGCTACTTGCATCACAGCAACCCCCACAGTAGATTTGCCCACTCCAAATTGGTTCGCAACTGACCGGTAGCTGTCTGGCGTTGCAAGCTTCCAAAGGGCTATGGCCACTCGCTTCTGGACACTCAGGGCTGCTCGCATCCGGGTGTCCTTGCGCTTCAGGGCAGGGGACAGCAACTCAGAAAGTTCCAGGAAAGTTCCCTTACGCATCCGAAAGTTTCACAGCCACTGTGATTCATCCCAGACCTGCAGCACTATGCGGTCCCACCAGTCCGTGCTTGTTTCCCGGGCCCAGAATCGCCGTTCCACAGCATCAACATGACCCATTGCCACCATGATGTTCACGGCGCGGGGTCCCGTGCTTTGTGAGAGGTCTGTGCCCCTCTCAGACTTAATGTCCTCACCGCGCTGCCGTAGCCTCCTCGCCTGATTTCTCAGCATCTGCCTCTGAAAAAGGTGGATGATAAGGTGCGAGGTGTTGACAACGGCCATAACTGCAGCGATGATCGCAGCGGGCTCCATGCTCACAGTGCTGTGGCGTCCGCGCTGTCAATCACCAGAAAAGTGTGCAAACTGATTGCCCACCGGCGCTTTCACAGAGGGAGGGCGGGAGTGAGGGTTGAATGACGACAGTTACCCAAAACCACCCTCAACACATTTTTTGCCCCAGCAGGCATTGGGGGCTCGACCCAGAATTCCAATGGGCAGCGGGGACTGCGGGAACTGTGGGATAGCTGCCCACAGTGCACCGCTTCCAATGTCGACGCGTGCCCCGTTAGTGTGGACTCACAAAGTCGAATTACTGTCCTTAGTGGGGATACACACGTTCGACTTTGTAATAGCAGTTCCACAAATTCGCTTTAAGTAAAATCGAACTACTCTCGTAGTGTAGACATACCCTAAGGGAGCTGATGGGATATGGTTTCTCTAGCAAGAAGTTGCAAAGGCAAGTAACTTCTATATGGATAAGCATCTACACATCTAATTCCTCAAAAATCATTCAAACTTTAACCTTAAAATGCAGTGGATACACTTAACGTTTCCTGCTGGTTTGAGAGGTGTTACCAAGTTCTACTGGTATTCCTCATTTAATGTGTATGTCTCCAACAGTATTGTCTTTCAAAATGGAAGAAACTTCTTATACTTCTACCAACATTTCTGAGATCAGATTATGGTTTGTATGTGTGATTTAAAGGAAGTGAAAATGTGCATTGTGGGTAGGTCTATGATGGAACTGAAAGGCAGTGTGTTGTGGAGCCACGGTGCCCAAAGCATTTGGGTGTTACATTTTGGCTAGTAAGATATGGGAATTGAGTTTTGCCTACATGTTGACGTTGTCTTAATTAGTAATTTCCTGGATTTTTAGTGACTCAATTGAAAGTATATGCATTTAAACAACCTAACTCTCTAGCTCCTCTATCTATAGTCCATATCCCCATAGTATTTGAGTGCTTTGAAAGTATTTAAAAATAGAGATGATAATAGTTCTCTGTATTCCCCTTTCTTCTTTCCCAGCCTGTAGCAGAAACAACTTAATGTATGTATTATATTTCTTGTTTTTGTTTTGCTCGTTTATGCTGATGTGTATGTGCATCTAAAGCGAGGGAAAGCTAAGTCAATAAAATGGATTTTGCATTTAGCTCTGAAAGTGGTTAGTTCCATGGTCATTCTTATCTCTTATGAGTTCCATAAACTGTTCTAGATCTGAAAGTTCTGTCTCCTGTGCTCATAAGTCAACTGCTTCATTGTCCCTGTGGAACGTAACTGTCATGAGACGTCCGCAGGGATCAGTTCTGGGTCCGGTTCTGTTCAATATTTTTATCAATGATTTAGAAATGGCACAGAGAGTACACTTACAAAGTTTGTGGATGATACGAAGCTGGAAGGGGTTGCAAGTGCTTTTAGGATAGGATTAAAATTCAAAATGATCTGGACAAACTGGAGAAATGGTCTGAAGTAAATAGGATGAAATTTTCAGTAAGGACAAATGCAAAGTACTCCACTTAAGAAGGAACAATCAGTTGCACACACACAAAATGGGAAATGACTGCCTAGGAAGGAGTACAGCAGAAAGGGATCTGCGGGTCATAGTGGGCCACAAGCTAAATATGAATCAACAGTGTAACACTGTTGCAAAAAAAGCAAACATCATTCTGGGATGTATTAGCAGGAATGTTGTAAGCAAGACAAGTAATTCTTCCATTCTACTCTGCGCTGATTAGGCCACAGCTGGAGTATTGTGTCCAGTTCTGGGCTCCACATTTCAGGAAAGATGTGGACAAATAGGAGAAAGTCCAGAGAAGAGCAACAAAAATGAATAAAGATCTAGAAAACATGACTAAGGCTGCGAGGCCATGAGCCGCCCCCCACCTGGCGCAGCAGCGGTGGCTGGGCCCTAGGCCACCCCCCACCCCCAGGAGCAGCAATGACCACCGGAGAACCTCCCTGCCCCCAGCACCTAAGATTTAGGCACGGGTATTTTTAGTAAAAGTCATGGACAGGTCACTGGCCGTGACTTTTTGATTATTGCCCATGACCTGTCTGTGACTTTTACTAAAAATACCCGTGCCTAAATCGTAGCCTTAAACATGACCTATGGGGGAAGATTGAAAAAATTGGGTTTGTTTAGTCTAGAGAAGAGAAGACAGAGGGGACATAACAGTTTTCAAGTACATAAAAGGTTGTTACAAGGAGGAGGGAGAAAAATTGTTTTCTAACTTCTGAGGATAGGACAAGAAGTAATGGGCTTAAATTGCAGCAACGACAGTTTAGGTTGGACATTAGGAAAAACTTCCTGTCAGGGAGGTTAAGCACCGGAATAAATTGTCTAGAGAGGCTGTGGAATGTCTATCATTGCAGATTTTTAAGAGCAGTTTAGAGAAATACCGATCAGGTATGGTCTAGATGATACTTAGCCCTGCCTTGAGTGCAGGGGACTGGACTAGAAGACCTCTCGAGTTCCCTTCCACTCCTATGATTCTATGGTTGCAAAGGGAGAGGCAATCTTGCAGGTGGCTAGAGGACAATCCAATAGAGGCCTTTGAATATTAGAACAGAGATCATGAATTTTGTATTCAATGGAGAACCAAAGCAGAGCACTGAGTTGATGTGTTATTCAGCAGACAGGATTTTAGCATTCTGTATCAGTTGAAGCTTTTTCAGGGTGTGTGGCATCATTTCCAATATGATGAGTTGCAATAATCAACCCTGGAGTTTACAAATGGGTAGATCACCACAACCCGGTTTGTGTTTGATAATACAGCAGAACCTCAGAGTTACGAACACCTCAGGAATGTTTGTCCATCTCTTTGTTTTTCAAATACCCTTTTTCAACATTTTTTTTTTGTCTTCACCACCCCTTATTCTAATTGGTCAACGAGGTCAGAAAACCTAACTCTGTCTTTGACAACCAGCTTCTTCCCAGTCCATATCACTGCCATGTCATTTAGGGATAGCTGTGGATACGCTCAGAGCAGTTTCATCAGTAAAATATCCTTCTCCAGTCAACAAATCACTTTCACCTGATGAACAGAACAGGAATGGTGACATTCCTGTAACAGAGTCTCCCTCAGGCTGGCCTATATGCCATGTATGCAGTAGGGAGGGGAGAGGGATAGCTCAGTGGTTTGAACACTGGCCTACTAAACCCAAGGTTGTGAGCTCAATTCCTGAGGGGGCCATTTAGGGAACTGGGGTAAAAATCTGTCTAGGGATGGGTCTTGTTTGAGCAGCGGGTTGGACTAGATGAGGTCCCTTCCAACCCTGATATTCTATGATTACAGACCACCATGCCATCTTTGAAGACCTGTAAATCAACACCCTAAAAAACTGAGTTCTTCTGTTGTAGTTTCCATTTGAATGTACAGACAGAGAAGAGACCATGTTGTAACAGTAATGTTGCAGTTTTAACCTATAATTAATTAGACTCTGCTTCAACTACTGCAAGACACTTCTTGCTCAGTATTGACAAAGATATGAAAGCATTTGGCTGGAAGGCATCAATCACATTTAGAGAAGGTCAAAATTAATAATTTTAGAGGCCAACAAAATGAATTATTGTACAGAGCTGCCATCAAGCAAATTTTTGAAACCTAGGTGAAATTCTGGTCCCACTGAAGTCAATGGCAAAACTCACTTTTACTTCAGCAGGGCCATGATCTTATCCCTAAACTCGAGTGTCCCTTGCAAATTTCATATTATATATTATGTGTTGACCTAGATTTTAAACAAAATGTCTCCCTTCTTTTTCATGTTTGTCCCTCTTGTCATTTTTGGTTCTCTCTGTATTTAATTGGTTTCATTGTTTAGGTTTCACATGGAATTCGCAGAAGATTTCAATCAGTGCCATGGGCCTATACACATAACATTTTCCTGTGAACATCAGTTTGAGAGTGAAATTGGCTGAGTGTGTGAATATGGTCTATGCCATTTTACAGGTGATACCACTGGCAAAGTGAGCAGGGATATAACACCCACAGATCTTTACTGCAGTTGCAAGCATGAGTTGTTCCATCAGTATGTGTCAGTGTGTATAACAGTCTATCTCCAAAGGGCAACTCCCCACATGCTTTTCATCAGGAATTATCTCAGCCTTGAAAGGCCTTCTTGGGTTTCAACTTCTCAGGATAAATTCAAGAGATAACAGGTAGACATTTAAAAAAAGAAAAAAGCCCAGATAGCCAAGTCACTCCACACTGCCATAAGGGGCACTTGAGTTAAATACTTAAATAGAGCCATGCAAGACAAACAGTGACCAGAAGTATCAGGAGAGGCATGGAGCTCCATGCCATAAAGCAAGTAGTATTACTCCTGGGGGGAATTCTGTGCCAAAAAATTATAAAATCTGCACACAATATTTTAAAATTCTGCGTATTACTGGCCCACCGAGCCACATACGTCAATCTTCAGAAGTTCGAGAGTCAGGGCACACCTGCCGGGAGCCAAGGGTTGGGGTTTCAGCCCCACTCCTACTGAAGCCCCGAGCCCTGGGAGGTGCACCCCTAGGGCTGAAGTCCTGAGACCCCTCCTCCCTGCTGGGCAGAAGTTGCTACCCCACCACTCCGCTGGAAGGCAGAGGTCCAAGCTCCCCTCCCCAGACTGGTAGGTGGAGAATGGGGGAGGTGTGAGGGGCTCCGCAAGCCACACTTTAATGGTAAAAGAGTCGCGTGTGGCTTGCGAGTCACAGTTTGGCCACCCCTGCTATATAAGCATGCCAGTTTCAATTATTTTGGTAATTTATTTCAAAATACCTGCCAGCAATACAGACCAAAAAAAAAAAAATCAAATCCCCCATGAGCAGAGAGTTAAAAAAACCCCTATGACAACCAAGTTCCTGTTTCTTTGCCCTTCCCCCCTCCCCGAGCCCAGCTACAGGGCCAGACACCCACATCCCCTCCCCTCAGAGCCCAGCCGTGGGGCACCCCCAGAACCCAGACATTCTCATCCCCTACACCCAGAGCCCAGCTGTGGGCCAAACCCAGCTACAGGCCCCCCTTCAGCCTAGACACTCGCACTCCTAGCCCACCCAGAGCCCAGCCGTGCCCCCCCCCCCCAACCCAGACACTCACACCCTCAACTCCTCAGAGTCCAGCCACCACCCCCGCCCCCAGCCAAGACACCCCTCCCAGAGATCAAGAGGGAGAACAGCCTGATGCTGGGTGCCGGGCTTCTGTGGAGTTTCCTGCATGCTGCCTCCTTCCTTCAGGACATGCTGGGAACTGCAGCTGCCCAGAACCTTGCAGCTTCCTTCCCCTCCCCCAGGCAGTGTCTTCTACTGTATCTGCGAGCTGGGCTCTGCAGGGTCCAGTGGCCCCTAATGGTGGCCAGCAGCTCTGCAGTCCATTTCTGTGGGGGAAAAGGAAATTCTGCGCAGAACATTAATTTCTGTGCAAATTCTGTATTGCACAGGGGCGAAGAATTCCCCCAGGAATAGTAGTACTTCCACCACTCAGCAGTGAGCCCCAAAGCTAATAAACCAGTGCTGCAGGCAAGGTGCTAATGAACTCCATTTCGTCCTCTGTTAGCAAAAATTTGATAACTGTCCTCATAAGGAGGACAATTATAGGAGAAAACTGGTTAACTATCAAAGACTCCACCAATGGTCCAAAAATGTAAAAAGGGGAGAAAAATGAAAACAGCAATGAAGGAATGCAGTAAAAGAAGGGAAGTGAGAGAGAAAGAGAGAATGACACCCACTTTCTCTGATCTGCTGGTTGATTAGTGCCTGGTCATATTCTAGTTCCCGCTCTGCTTTGATCTGTCCTGCCAGGATCTGCTGCTTTAAATCCTCAACGTAGAGCTGCTGCTGTTGAATGTGTTCCCTGTGGAAAGCTTCCTGATCTCTCAGCTTCTGCTTGTACTCTTCATGCACAGAATCTCTCTCTCTGCTGTTAGACAATGACAATGATTTTAAACCAAGAAACAATCATTTTTTTGTTAAGACACGTTTCTTTATGTTAGATCCTTAAATCAGACAAAATTCAAGCTACTGTGTGTACAATCAAACACATTCAAGGACTAGAAAATTATGTCAAGATCGTATGGTGCTAAGGTGATTGCATATGTGATGTCATACATAGTATGTCACAATCCCATATAAATCAGTAAAAGCTATCACACATGAGGTTTCTCATGGTAAAACAGATAATTCCATCTTTAGAAAGTTAATAGCAAAGGTAATTTGTTAATATTGTCACTGATCATTTTTGTTTAAGCTCATCCTATAAGGAGATTCTTTTCTTTTAAATATGTAAAAATACTTTTCATGTTGTGTGCCTTTCATCTGAAGATTTCAAAGTACTTTGCAAAAGTGGCAAGTTATTATTATTCTCTTGTTACAGGCCAAAAAAAACCCTGAAGCCTAGGGAGGTTAAGCAAGTAACCCAAGGTTACACAATCAGTCGCTAATAGAGTCAACATAAGAGCCCAGAACTTGTCACCAAATTCTCTGCTCTAACCATTAGATAAGGTTGCTTCTTCTATATTTTAAGTGCAGTTATGGCCAAAAAGGCGACTATGTTAAACAAAACACATTAACAGTTCTTCTCCCAGAGTGCATTTCAAGATATGTATACATGTATTTCAATGACAAAATAATTTTTTACTACTTTCACTTATGTTAGTACTGTCAAGCCACTCATAGTTATGAAAGAGGGAGCTGGATTCCATTCTAGTTTGTCCAACAACAACTCAATTAACAATAAAGGTTCAACTGCAGAATATTTACAGGAATGATACATGAACCACATTTGATTTTTTACTTGTAAACTTAGCAAATTAAATGTGTAAAACATTGAAAAAGAATAAATACGGAAAATGCCATTTTTACAGATTCATTTTAGGAAAGAACAAAACTTTTATTTACAAAATTATAGCTAATTTAACCATTTTAGACTCGATTCTGACCAACAGGGATGAATTGGCAGTGAATAGGAAGGTGGACAGCAATTTGGGTGAAAGTGTTCATGAAATGATAGATAGATAGAAAAGGAGCGAGAGCGGCAGAATAAGGACAATAGTCTTCAAAAAAAGCAGACTTTAAACAAACTCAGAGAACTGGTAGGTAAAGTCCCCTGGGAAGAAAATCTATGGGAAAAATGTGTTCAGGAGAGCTGGCAGTTTCTAAAGGGGACAATATTAAAGGCACAACTGAAAACTATCCTGATGCGAAGGACAATAGGAAGAATAGTAAGAGGCCAATATGGCTCCATCAGGAGCTCTTTAATGACCTGAAAACCAAAAAGGAATCCTACAAAAAGTGGAAACATGGACAAAGTGCTAAGGAGAAGTACAAAAGAACAGCACAAGCATGTAGGGACAAAATCAGAAAGACTAAAGCACAAAATGAGTTACACATAGCAAGGGACATGAAACGGACTAAGATGAAATTGTTTAAATACACTAGGAACAAGAGAAAGATGAAGAAAAGTGTAGGTCCCTCTACTTAATGGGGAAGGAGAGCGAATAACTGATGACATCAAGAAGGTTGAGGTGTTTAATGCCTATTTTGCTTCAGTCTTCACTAAAAAGGTGAATGGTGACCAGATACAATACAATTAATATTAGCCACAAGGGGGAAGGAACACAAGTCAAAACAGGGGAAAAACAGGTTAAAGAATAAATATTTAGATAAGTTAGATGTATTCAAGTCTGCAGGGCCTCATGAAATAGTTCCTTAAGTGCTTTAGGATGTAACTGAAGCAATCTTGGAACTGTTAACAATTATCGTTGAGGGCGCTGGGAGGATGTGATGTCCGAGAACTGGAGAAATGCAAACATAGTACTTATTTTCAATAAGGGGTACAAAGGAGAAGCTGGGAATTATAGACCAGTCAGCCTAATTTTGATACCTGGAAAGATACTGGAACAAATTATTTATCAGTCAATTTGTAAGCACCTAGAGGATAACAGGATTACAAGGAATAGACAACAGGTATTTGTCAAGAACAAATCATGACAAACCATCCCTAATTTCCTTCTTTGACAGGGCTACTGGGCTAGTAGATTGGGGGGGGGGGGGAACAGTAGATATTATATATCTTGATTTTAGTAAGACTTTTTAGACAGTCCCATGTGACATTCTTAAAAGCAAACTAGGGAAATGTGCTCTAGATGAAATTACTATAAGGAGTGTGCAAAACTGATTGAAAGATCATACTCAAAGAGTAATTATCAATGGCTTGCTGTCAAATTAGGAGGGTGTATCTAGGGGGGCTCTGTAGGGGTCAGGTCTGCGTCTGGTACTATTCAGTATTTTCACTAATGACTCAGATAATGAAGTGGAGAGTATGCTTATAAAATTTGCAGATTACATCAAACTGGAAGGTGTTAGCACTTTGGAGGACAGGATTAGAATTCAAAATTATCTTGACAAATTGGAGAGTTGGTCTGAAATCAACAAGATGAAATTCAATAAAGACAAGTGAAAAGTTCTACACTTAGAAAGGAAAAATGAAACGCACAGCTACAAATGAGGAATAATTGGTTAGGTGGTAGTAAAGCTAAAAAGGATCTGGAGGTTATAGTGGATCACAAATTGATACAGTCAACAATGTGATGCAGTTGTGAAACAGGTCAATATCATTCTGGAGTACATTAACAGGAGTCTTGTATGTAAGACAGGAGGTAATTGTCCTGCTCTATTCAGCACAGATGAGGCCACAGCTAGAGTGCTGTGTCCAATTCTGGGCACCACACTTCAGGAAAAATGATCAATGGTTTAGAAAACCTGACCTATGACAAAAGGTTAAAAAAAACTGGGCATGTTTAGTTCTGAGAAAAGACGACTTGGGGGCGGGGGAGACTGATAATAGGTCTTCAAACATATTAAGGACTGTTATAAAAAGAACTGTGATCAATTGTTCTCCATGCCCACTGAATATAGGACAAGCATCAAAGGAGATTTAGGTTAGATATCAGGAAAAAAACTTTCTGACTATAAAGGGTGGTTAAGCCCTGGGACAGGCTTCCAAGGGAGATTGTAGAATTCCCATCACAGAAGGTTTGTATGAACAGGTTGGACAAACAGCTGTCGGGGATTGTCTAGGTTTACTTGGTGCTGCCTCAGCACAGGGGGCTGAACTGGATGCCTTTTCAAGGTCCCTGCCAGACCTATGTTTCTGATCCTAAGATTGACATTTTTGCTCTCTTTAAAGGAAACTGTAAAGCTTTAAAGAACCTTTGATGCCCCCCAATGAAAACATTTTAAAAGTTTTATGTAGTAATAATTTTGCTGTACCAGCAGCACTAGCATATCCCCTTACATGAGAGTTTGTTTTTGCTGAATTGGCATGAAGCTAGTGATCCTCCCCAATGTTAACCATTTTGAGTTTGCACATTCAGCAGGACAATACTAGCCAAACCTACTTACACTATTGAAAGCTCCGTACTAGGAATATGTCCCTGAAAGACACAATACACAGAAGTATACCCATACCCCACTGCATTCAAAAATGCTTTCCAACACTTAGAAAACACCATGACTACAATTATTATCATACTGTTATAATCCTATGTTTTCATTATGTGGACAAATAGCTATAGCTCTTTACCTCTCTGAGGTTATTGATTCTGTAACCGAGGAAGGGAATATTGTCCTATTATTGCTAAAAGAGCAAGATACACATGCTAGTTACAATTCGTTGCTATATCGGTGTCTCTGACTTCTCTCTCTGTTTTTAGTAGTACAAGATAAAAATCAGACATGGAAATGAAGAAAGGCCTGAGTACCTATGCACAGGCTAGCACTGAGCACCAACCAGTCTTTACACATTTACAGCTTGACAACAGTTTCTCGGAGGAGGAGGAGGAGAGAGATAATGAAAATTCACAGGCTGCTGCTTACATAATACAGGTATGGCAGAACATGGAGTGTTTTTCCACTGGCAATGAGGCTAGTAATCTTGAGTATAATATGATTTGCTTGGATCTGGGATTCAGATCTGTCACTCTGCATTCAGTGATTAAAAACAATGATATGAATCCAAAATGTTTCCCATTTACTTTCTGAACGTTTTACAGCCACCCCGAATTATCCTTGCTGGTTTGTGAAAATGATAGAGTAAAGTGAAGTTACAAATGAGTGACATTAGCCAAACAAGAAAATAAAATGCTAACGTATTTGGTAGCTGAATTTTCCAAACAGACGATTTAAAGTCCAATTAATATGTTCAAAATACATTTGAATGATTAACTAAAAATGAAGGTCATCTTATGTTACAAAAACAAATTAGCACATTCAGAGATAAGTACAGGTGGTTGTTTCATTGGTCCACTGAAACACACCCTGAACTGGACACTCCAGTAAGATTTCATCTTGTTTCAGATATTCCAAATCTATGTATTTCAAGCAGGGATCAGTTCCCTCTATTGCTTGCATCCCCCCTTCTCTCCCAAATGCACATGCACACATAAACAGTTCACGTAGCGCTATTAGGAAATAAAATAATTTAACATCAGGACAGGCATGGGGTAAGCAGTTTAAATTCTGCAGAGCTGAGCATCTATCTCCAAAACAGAAACCCAGATAGACAAGACCAGCATTTAGTGGTGCACAGCATGTCAAAAAGCAAGCTCAGAATAAAGGACAGCGGTTTCCCTCTGTAGAATTGTACACACACTGACACACCCCAGATTTACCAAATACAATAGAAATATTAACAGTTCATCCTCCTCCAAATAAACATTTAAAACTATTAAGTAAGCAGCCCAAAAAAAAAAAAAAAAATACCAACCTTAACCTAAATGTAATAAATTACTGAGAAAATCTTCATATTGTAACAAAGCTGGATTGTTTTTCATCTCATCTTTCTATCCACAAAGTTTGCATTAGGGATGCTAAATGAACCTGCTGTAGATCCGCATTTTCTCCAGCCTGTTTTGTCGTCAGCTTTCTGGAGTCCTATTGTGTAATTCCCCTCCCCTCTTCCCCAAATACTTCCAAGGCTGATGCAGAGGCTGGCGGCTTCTACAGCATAATGCAGTTTTCAGTAACTATGGCAGCGACAGCCCTGTAATGAAGCAGAGTGCTTCTTGCAACATAACATTAAGGCTCAAAACAAGAAACTCAAGCAAAGTAGTATTACAAAAGAAAAAGAAAAAAAATACTGTCCCTTAACACCAGTTTTACTGATTTAAAAACAGAAAAACCATCACTCAAATCAGACAGTTTCCCCCCTTCTTACTGCCGATCTAGATTCCAGTTAAATTTTTCTTTATTATTTAAACCAAAAAAAAAAAAAAAAAATCAAAGCAGATTTTTTTTTTCCACTGCATGTTTGCAAAGCAAGACAGGCTGGCAATAAAAGCAACTACAAGTCCAGGTTTCTAGCCCATCAACTGATTTGCATTTTTCTTCCCTCCCCAGCACATTTGTCCAATCAGAAGGCTCCTTTCCCACGCCACACCATAGCCTCAGAGTAACACACAGCAAGTAGAGGATTACGGCAACTGCACAGGACCACCCTAGGAAACTAGCTATATATATCTACTCACATCACAGAATTTAAAACTTACTAGCTCTTAAGGGAAAAGTGATAAAATAGCTATGAACATTTTGTGTTATCTCCTTCCCCAGTCTTTTGAGACACTGCAAGTTATACAATTATATGCAGAAAGAAAATGAATTAAAAACGGTAGTAGAGCCATATGTGATCTTTGAAAACAAGCACACAAAGGGAAATCCCTAAAGGTTAGAGAAGGGAAATCATCATCCTGCAAGACAGGCATTTAGTTCTTTGACAAGCTGATGTGCTTAAAGAAAAAAATATCTGCTGACTAGTGTGACTGTTCAGTTGTCTTAGGTTCTCCTCTTAAGAATATGACCAACTCCTCCTACCGCCTAAATATGCAGACACAATAACACCAGCCAGGAGTGACATACCAACAACGCATCTGAGCATCTCTATAAGACAGCCCTACCCCTCTGACCAGCAACAAGACACACACACTGCCTCAGGAGAATAAATTTACAGTCCTTTCCCTAGTCCAGAACAAGACTCCTGTAAGCCAAGACACAACATATGCTCCGTAGAAGACAGTGGTGTCTCTGCAAAATTCCAGCTCAGTTGGAATTGCACTCTATCTCAACTACCCCCTGTGATTTCAACTGAATATAGCATTCTTCAGTTCGTGTGCTGAAGTGCTATGTAATGTTGCTGTGCACTGTTATTCAGCTGCTGTATCCCACCCTAGATGTGACAGTATTTCACAGGTGGGTGAAGTGATCCATTACGTACTTCAGAACTATAAAGCTCTGAGATCTCCAAATGAGAGCCATTATTAGAATTTCAAAATATTATTATGAGAATATTAAGAGAAAATTCTCCATGTTCACCATATTGCAATGGATTAAGTATGTTAACATGAATTACAGTGTCTTCCAATAGCTATAAATAAACCATTTGATTTTTTTATTCTTTTAAACTGGATGAAAAAATACCACCATTGTAATTAAAAAAAGGAGGCGGGGGGCAGAGGAGGGGAAGGAAGAGAAAGAAGGAAGCTTGGAGGTGTTATATAAAAGTTGATTATTTCTCCAAGAAACTAAAATGCAACTTCAGCGTATATTTCTGGGTTGCTGCTTCTTTCGGTGTCTAGTTTTTTGTATTTTTTTTTTAAATGGGCCTGACTTTGATCTTAAACACTTGGACTTCTTAAATACTTTATACTATAATGCCATCCCCTCCTCATCAAAACAGAGCACAATTTATCAAGGAAATTTGGGATATATTGTGATTATTTGAATATCTGAGACCCCTAATGATGAAGTATAGGTTTTGTTTTAAATCCATTAATTCTGATACACAGTACTTATGTAATGCATTATTCTGAAGCTAGTTTTTATTAGGATTTTAAAAACAGACTGACTTGCTTTCCTATGGGCCCTTTCTTAATATAAAGTAACATACTTTCTTTTTCTTTCAGTGAAATCCTGGCCCTACTGAAGTCAATGGTAAAACTCTCTCTGAGTTCAGTGGCACCAGGATTTAACTTTTGTACCTATTGTATTGGTAGTTCAACCAGTATTTGTGACAGTGCCCCTCATAAGGCTTTACGAAATATGCTTATGATTGTATATGTGACATAACTAGAATATGTTTTAGGCTACATATGCCATGTAACATATCTATGTAAAGGTTATAATCTACTGAATGTATTCATCCTATTTGTATGCATGTATCATTTTTGTATTCGAAGTTATGAATATTGGCTATGTACTGGCTTGATTTTAACTAGCCTAGTAGAGCATTTGGTCAGCTTCTTGAGAAAAGTGCAAATGAAGTGCCCAGTCAAAAACCACTTAAACTAACAATGAACTTGAAGATGCCAATCCACATCTGAGCCTTCCCAGGAATGTGGCTTGGCTGGTAAAAACTGAGTCATGCATGGAAACTCCAAAACTCCATCTTGGAGCTGGACTTTGCATAGGAGTAAGGAGGGGGTCTCCACCCACAAGAGAAAGTCTACTTAAACCCCCAGGAGACCCCTCCATTTTGTCTTCATCTGGCTAAAGAGGTAGCCTCTCCACCCCCAAGGATACCTGAAAGAAACTGGAACAAAAGGACTGCAACTACAGGGGATGTGAGTGATTGCTGGACCCAGACTAGCAGGAGACTAGTCTGTAAAAGGAAGCTTACTGGAACTGGTGAGGTTTTATTTGTATTCAGTTTCTTAGACATAGACTTGCGTGTTCTATTTTATTTTACTTGATAATTCAGTTTGTTCTGTCTGCTATTACTTGGAACCACTTAAATCCTACTTTCTGTATTTAATAAAATCACTTTTTACTTATTAATTAACCCAGAGCATGTATTAATACCTGGGGGGGCAAACAGCTGTGCATCTCTCTCTATCAGTGTTATAGAGGGTGAACAATTTATGAGTTTACCCTGTATATCAGGGATTCTCAAACTGGGGGTTGGGACCCCTCAGAGGGTCACGAGGTTACTACATGGGGGGTCGTGAGCTGTCAATCTCCACCCGAAACCCCGCTTTGCCTCCAGCATTTATAATGGTGTTAAATATATTTAAAAGTGTTTTTAATTTATAAGGGGGGGGGGGTCGCACTCAGAGGCTTGCTATGTGAAAGGGGTCACCAGTAAAAAAGTTTGAGAGCCACTGTTGTATATGCTTTATCCAGGGTAAAATGGATTTATTTGGGGTTTAGACCCCATTGGGAGTTGGGTATCTGAGTGCTATTATATTATATATAATTATATATGGAGATATACCTATCTCCTAGAACTGGAAGGGACCCTGAAGGGTCATTGAGTCCAGCCCCCTGCCTTCACTAGCAGGACCAAGTACTGATTTTGCCCCAGATCCCTAAGTGGTCCCCTCAAGGATAGAACTCACAACCCTGGGCTTAGCAGGCCAATGCTCAAACCACTGAGCTATCCCTCCCCTGCTTTCAGGTTAAGTCTGCAGCTTTGGGGCACGTGGTTCAGACCCTGGGTCTGTGATGGAGCAGACTGGCATGTATGGCTCAACAAGACAGGGTGCTGGAGTCCTAGGCTGCCAGGGCAGGAAAGCAGGAGCAGAAGTAGTCTTGGCACATCAGGTGGCAGTTCCCAACGGGTTTCTGTGATCCAACCTGTCACAGTATTCACCTAGTATGAGCAGATATTGTACCAGACCCTATACAGTTTGGAGATCCCTAGAACCACCAGACATAGCGCCCAATTCTACAAAACATTAATCATATGATTAGTCCTTGCACATGCAATTAGTCCCATACAAGTCAGTGGAACTACCTTTCGTGAGTAAGGACTACTTACAAGAATAAAGTTTGCTAAATTGAGCCCAGTACATAAAGGCAAACACATCTGGCATTACATTTTAATTACCTGCTTTTGTCAGACTGAGTTAGAACCTTAATATTATTTCACTGTGAATGTTTGTACTTATTCTATTCTTATCAAGGGAACAAAAAGTACAGGCATGACCTGGTTACACATAACAGTCTAAAATGAATTTATGAGAACACTTTACCAAATTGACACCTATAAAAATATTACAATTATAAGTGAAAATGGCATGATGTTCTTTATGTGTTTATATATTCCAAATGGGTGAAATTCAGCCCTGGGCAGACAGCCAGCATATGGCTTACACATCACTTTGAGTTCTGCTTGAGTCATGTTTAAGCCCTACTTAGAAAGCACAAGGGTGCTGACTCTTTGCACAGGTGTGAATTTCACCCATCCTGAACGTTTTTGACACTATTCAGTCCTATGTCAGCTGGAATAACGTTGGGAGTTAGTCAACAATTGCTCCACAGCTCCTTCCAACTGCAGCATTTGACTTACAGCACTCTATCCCCTCAAAAGCAGCATTTTCACACTTACAGTTTGACTGAGAAAAGACCCTGAGATGAGATAAAGAAGCTTTGCAGGGTCATTTGCAATCCATTTGTTAAATTGCACTTACAACATTAAAAAAACCCACAACAATTGGTCAGCGCAGCTTTAAGGTTGGATCCATTAGAATGTTAGGCTTGTCTCACTTGGGACTTGAGTTTAATAGCTTGGCAAGCCACTAAAGCAAAAAAGCATCAAATGTGAAATAAGAATAGCATCATGGCAGCAAGCAATAGGATCTCATCTGCACTTCGATTGCAAACTGCCATTCTGACACTTCAATGTGATGAAATGCACTTGGATTATCGTGGTCCAGACTGCCTCCTCCCACAGCGGCCAATGGGGAAAGGAAGGGCTAGAGAGGCCAGAAAATCAGCATGGTTTTGACATGATCCTAATAATTCTAACTTGTGATAGTCATAGCTAAGAAAGCCTAGAAAATTAAGCAATTAAACAATGTTATTGCTCTGAACAGGCTGAGACAAGAATGGAGATGAAGACCTAATGATTACAGAGGAAGGAGCTGACTGCATCTTTGCACCAGTATCAATTTCCCTGAGCGTCACATATCTGTAATTCCCAAAGTTTGCATGAGGATGCATACTCATTTGCAAAGATTGGAGAACTGTGCAGGAAATCTCATGATGAAAGGTACTATCATACACTAACTTCAAGCTAGTCTCTTACCTCATAATTTCAGTTGAATGTTTGCACTCCTCATGGCCTATATGCTTTTGACTGTGGAAAAACCAAGAAATATATTACAGTCAGCACTGTATTTCAGATACACTTCTACTAGGTGACATTGATTTGCTCTGATGTTGCCTCTGTAACATCTACAGACCGCTTCAGTCCCATTTTATCCCTATATTATAGACCTTTGTGCTGACCTTCTTAGGGGGAAACATTTCAATCACATGAGCAAATCCACTTATCTGGAATAAGAGACACACTTATCACTTAGTGCAAGGGAAGAAAAAGAAAAACAATTTGGTTTAACTTTGTGGAAAGACTACAGAAAAGAAACAAAAGATTGCTGGATTTCTTCAGGTAAAACACAGCTAATAAAAACTACATGTACATTATATTTCATCTCAGTAACAGACAGTCATTAATAAAAATTCAAATGAGCAGGACACCAAAAAGTTTCATTTTCAGAGTAACAGTTTAAGCTAATCATGGCAAAATGGAAAACAACATTATACACTATAATATAGCATATTCCCATCCTAAAGGAATCTACTATCTATACATAATCTGGAAATCAATCAGAAATAGTCCTCAATCCTGTCTGGTTTATGAGGGCAACTCAAACACACGCTAAAAAAAACCAAAATAGCGATGTACAATCCTATATGCCTTGAGATGTCTCAAATATCTGATACCCATCACTGAGAGCCTACAACAAAGTTTCTACCTCTTTTATATTCAAAACTGTGTAGTGAGTCTCTTGGCATCATGTAGATCATTAGCAAACGTCTTATTTGTAAACTTTTCCATTCTGTGGGGAAGGGAGGTAAAAGTGACATGACCTGGTATGATACATTGTACAAAACAAATAAATACCAAATATTGTTTTGTAAAGAAAGGTATCTCCGTATAAAATTAAAAGAAATAGCTGAGGAGGATCTAAGGATGTTATCCTGAGAGAAGAAGAGCACACAGTGCACACTTGGAGGCAGTAACACAGAAAGAGTGCACAAATACTGTATAAGGATGAATGCTTCATGTTCATAAATATAAGAAGGAAAAAACATTCCAGGAGAATTTTAAAAATGCTGAATTTTGCTATTCCATTAGAATAACTCTAGCAAAGAAATGGGTTGATGCTTGAGGTGAACTATGGAAGCAGTTGTTCTTTCCCCAACAATTAAATACAAATCACCATTGCATGACAGCTCTCCAAGAAGAAGAAAATGGTTATATTCAGTTTTATAAATACACCAAATAGCATCCTCTTTATAACTTAAATTTCACACCAAAATTAGCTTCAAAGAACATTAAGGTTGCAAAGTTAAGGACTCAAAAGTTAGGAAATGCCAGAATTAAGGTTGCCTGTGCAGCATTAATTCAGCCCCCTTGTTTGTAATGCATTATGGTCTTTAATTTCACAATCACATACTATATTTTCCACAGCTTTATTCAGTGCACACGATAGACCTGCTCTGGGGATGAATCAAGGCTGTATCGTAAAGGAGGCTGCTGTCTGTAGGACCCCTTTGTTGCAGAAGTTGGAAGGCATGTGATGAATGAGGCAGGGGATTGGAGGAAAAGAAAGGATGGTTTCATGGTTAAGGAAGTTGAATGCCCTAAAATTTGGATTCAATCCCTGCCTGTGCCACAGAGTTCCTATGTGATGCTGAGCAAATCACTTAAACCAAACTCTTCCCTGGTTGTCACTAATTGCATGTTCTTCATTTTCTGGGTGCCTGAGTTAAGACCCTGCAGGGATCTGATTTGCAGAAGTGCTGAGAACTCACAGTAGCAACTGAAGTCAATGGGAGCTGTGATTTGAACATGTAATGTGCTAACCTATGCTAAGTATTCTGAAAAATCAGATCCTAGTCATCTCAAATTGGACACCCAAAATCAGTGGGATCTTTTGACCTTAATCTCTTTGGGCTAGACCCACAAAGGAACTTAGGAGCAACTAAGATTTCTGCTCAGCTGCTACCTCTCCCTGGAGGTGCCTAAATTCCCTAGAAGACTAAATTTCTAGTGAAAATATGCCTAAGTTTCTGGCTTTGGGCATGTGCAAAATCACTGAAGTCCAGACGCTGCTAATCAGTTCAGCACCCTAGATCATGCCTAAACCCCAGCAAGATTTTAGGACTTTACCCACCTATCTCACCTGCAGGGCCCAGTCCAGTAGGTGTTCTCAGAGTATGCATATCAGATTTGGCCTCATACAAAAGACTGTTGGGGGTGACCATATAGAGCATTTTTGGGGGACTGGTGGTGTGTGTATACCAAGATACCCAATAGCCCATGCTTAGGGCACTCATCTGGAATGTAGGAGACCTGTTTTTAAATCCTTACTCTGCCTGATTTGAAGTAAGGACTTGAACTTGGGTCTTTTATAGCCCAGGTGAGTGCCCTGACCACCAGGGCATAGGGTAATCAGGGGTGGTTCTCTCTCAATCTCTCCTGTTGGAGCTGTTCCACTCATCATTATAATTTAAATCTAAATAAGTAAATAAAATATGATGGGACCTATGCATTCCACTTCTCTTTGAAATGAACCCGGGTTCCAGGGAAGTTCCATTCCAGTGAATACTTCTTTTAAACTTACCTTTCTTTTTCAAGTGGAGAAAAGATATAGGGAGGGGAAGGAGTGAAATCTCCATCCAAGTCCAGCCATTCCAAAGATTTGCTGCTCAATACGGGGGAGACTTCACTAATCTATTAAAAAAAAAACAAGATGGGAGCAGGAGGAAGGAATATTAAAACAACCTAGCAGGTTTCAACTTATTATTGCTGCTGTTAATATGTGCCGCAGAATAGAGGCACGGCCCTTGTCCCAATGACCTTACAGGTGTCTAAGTCTGTTTGGAAATCTGAATAAACTATTTTCTAAATAATATCCTGCGGTAGTGAGTTCCCTTTTTATACACCATATAAAAAGTATTTCCTTTTATCAATTTTTAATTTCAATCTCTAACTCCAATGCATGTAATAACATCTACATGAATAATCATACTGGGGCACTCAATATATATATTTCGACAGCTAAAATTGTTTTTAGTGTATTTAACGCTGAACGGTGAGCTAATACCATAAAGCGGATAACTCAGAATATTATTGACCATGGAAAGTTTTTAAATTGTCTTTCCACTTTAGTATTCTGCCTTTAGTTATATTGTTTCAACCCCAGTGAAGTCATGACTAGAAAACAAGGACATATTAAATTATTTAAGAGGATCTGCATTTTCTTTTGCTAAGCAACTCTGCAAACGGCACCAGTGTCTATCCACAATGGTTTAGTGTTACTACAGACCATTAGAAGGAGGAAATGATGCAAGTAAATAAGTAGATATGAAGAAATGTTATACATTTCATATTTGCTTTTAAAATGAAATAAGGTTAGTCACCAATGAAGGAATTTAGGAAAGAAAAATATAGTCTCAAAACTTACCAATCTTCTTTGTCTTAAAATGGCAGCCTCTGCTGGGTGATTGAACCTAAATTTATGAGCCTTGCCCAGGACAACAAGACCTCCTGTTTATATAAAAAAAAAAAAAAAGGAAACGATGAAGATAAAATTTATCAAACATCTGGAATTTGATGTGTATCCATGGTACATACAATTTAAACCACTCGTAGTAACACTTCGCTGACTGTTACTTCCAGCATTACTGTGCTTTTAAAAAAATCTTAAACCCTGGAGGTCAGGGGCAAATACACTACTGGAAATTTCTTTTTATTCTGACTCCTCTATCTCAATCACAAGGAGCACATAAGAGAAAGATTTCAAGTCCCAGTGCTCAGTAATTAAGATACTCAAAAATCTTTAAAGTGAAAATGCTACAAAAAGTGAGAAAAAAATCTAAAGCACAAATTAAGTAAAAAAAAAAAAAAAATCAAAGAAGAATTTAGAAACGCCCCTACATAGAGCCATATTTTAATCCCACAGCATCATGATCTTGGAACTTTGAAGTAGAATTGAAAAAAAGTGTCAATAATGAGATAAAGACTTGTCCTAGTAAGCTGAATAAGACTGTCTGGTGGTGGTGTGTGAAAGAAGCAGCATCTCCTAACAGCAGAAGCTCTGGGCAGCCAAGAAAAGTGGTTTCCCAGTGTTTGCTTTTGAAACCACAATACGGGCCTGTTCCACTGACATCAATAGAGTTTGTTAGGTGCTTTTGTAAACCCTGCCTTAAATCTCTAACCCTAACTTTGAATTCAGAGACACTCCCCTGTACTCTGTAGCTCAACATCTACAATTTTGACAAAAATCTGATTCCAATGAGAAATGAAGTCTAAGGCAGTTCAACCATTCTAGTACAGTCCACAGAAAGCCAAGCCCTTATGGCTTTTGCAGTGGACGTGTTAGAGGGGTTCTACCTAACCCATTACCTTACTGGTCAGAAGCAATCCTGAATAAGCCTTCCGTTTTCAGAGAACTAAGAATTACTGCAGCTAAAATTAATTTTAACATGACCATAACTGTTTCATTTTAACATAACACGTATGCCCATCCATTTAGTAGACGTGTACGACTTCAGTAGATCCTAGTTTCTGAACTCAGAGGGTTATTAGGTTGTATTGTTCCACCCTAAGGAATGCTGAGGAATGGATTTACAGTATTTACTCTCTCAGTATTTTACTGTATTCACCTGCTGATACCTGTATCATTAGCATCAACGTCACAAAAAGGAACCGCAAGACTCACCTTGTGACAGACGACAAGCACCAGTGACTTCCTGTCCATTTACAGTACAATATGCTCCCTGGACTGGCCGCAGTGTCACAATCCCACACTTGTTGTCTATAATGCAATGGTTCCTTTCAATCCATTGACCCTGCAGAACTAAAAATTGTAGGTCACTTTTACTGGATCATTTTAGGTTTATTTTAAACTCTTTCCACATTTGCTTTAGAACAAAAGCTTCCAGTGCAGGTAAGTATACTAACTACACCGTACTATGGTCAAAGAACAATCTTATGAACCATATAGAAACCTAAATTTCTCCTCTGATTACTAGTTCAGGATCGGTTTTTGGAAAAGTTTACTGGTCTGAAAGTATTTGTACTGTTCTTCCAAAATGTTTCTATCCCTAGCAAGTTGTAAGCTGTCAGGACCTGTAATCATGCTATATTTTCTATTTTAACTGTGACATTATTTTAATAGCTGATATTTCACTAACGACTAGAGCTAGAGACTGATGCTTTAATCAAAACTGGGATTCCAAGCTGTTTCCAATTTCAGTATTAAATGTCAGTTTCTACTAGTTTTGGTACTTCTTGAAATTGTGGCTGCTAAAAAAAAAAAATCACATCAGAAATGAAGGGGGGTGGGGAAGGAAGATAATGAAAACTAAGTAATTTTAAGATCTAACATCCATGACCCAGCATAGCTGGAAAGAAATATATTGAACCACAGGAAAGCCAGTTTGCTAGTTTCCTTCTCTATAGCTTTTTTTTGGGGGGGTGGGGTGGGGGGGGGTTTAAAACCGGAATGAATAGAGCAAGTTCTGGGCTTTGAACCACAATAATTTTCAATCCCTAATGTAAATTTACCCTACTGGGGAAAAACTTAAGTAGATTCTCAATTACTTTCACGGTGTTTCTTGACCCAATAAATAGCAGCAAAAATTAACTAACACTTTATTTAGGGTTACCATACGTCTGGTTTTTCCCGGACATGTCCGGCTTTTTGGTAATCAAACCCCCGTCCGGGGGGAATTGCCAAAAAGCCGAACATGTCCGGGAAAAATACCGGCCGGGCACTTCCCCTCCCGGGCTCCAGCTGCTCTGCTCCTCCCCTGACTCTTCAGCTCTGTTTAAGAGCTGAGCTGCCCGAGCGCTCGGGCTTCGGGCAGCCCCCTTGCCTCCGGACCCCGAGCCGCCGGCCGGGCACTTCCCCTCCCGGGCTCCAGCTGCTCTGCTCCAGCGGCGCAGGGTCCGGAGGCAAGGGGGCTGCCCGAAGCCGGTAGTGCTCGGGCAGCTTGGCTCTTAAACAGAGCTGAAGAGTCGGGAGGAGCACAGCAGCTGGAGCCCGGGAGGGGAAGTGCCCGGCCGGGGGCACAGGGTCCGGAGGCATGGGGGCTGCCCGAAGCCCGAGCGCTACCGGCTTCACGGTTTGCCGGGCAGCCTCCAGACCCTGCGCCCCCGGCTGGGCGCTTCCCCTACCAGGCTCCAGCTGCGCTGGGGAAGCACCGGCCGGGGGCGCAGGGTCTGGAGGCTGCCCGGCAAACCGTGAAGCCGGTAGCGCTCGGGCAGCCCTTTTCGCGTGGCTGGGAGGGAGGAAGGGGAGTTAGGGCGGGGACTTTGGGGAAGGGGCGGAGCCGGGGGTGGGAAAGGGGCGGGGCCAGGGCCCGTGGAGTGTCCTCTTTTTTTATTTTTTAAATATGGTAACCCTAACTTTATTATATAGCAAACCTACAAGCAGTTATTCTCTTCTCAACTTCTCACATGGAGACTGCTGGTAAAGAAAAATTACTATTAGACTGTTATGCTAGACAAGCAAAAGCACCTGGGTTGACAGAACGCACTGTAAAATCCTCTGTAATCTCAGTCTCTTACCAATATCCTGCTCCTGGTCTGAATCACATCTTCCAATTTTGGTTGTTCCTTCCTAAAAGAGGGAAATAACTATTGTAAATAAGGTAAATTAAAAGTAATCTATTGAAAATGAAAAATGCATAAAAGTTCTCATTAATTCAGCTACAGTATCTTGGTAAATATTTCAGACAAGGTATCCCTGCCTGGGTTGATTAGAGCAGACTGTAGCTATTAGTTGTAATGTGTATGGAGTCTTAACCCTCAACTGCCCTCAGCTTTGTAATTGCTACGAATCACACTTAGTGCTTCCTCTGTTGTTACTTAAGCAGATGCTGCAACCAGCTGGATAATTTTTTTAAGTTGCTTGAGTTAGATGTTTTGCTTGCATGGCTGCTCTCATGCACAATTACTATATTTAAATATGAACACTGGTATCTGAGTTTTTCAGACGGGCTACTCAGATGCCCAATGACCCAATCTGAGCTGGTAATTATGATAACTGCATGCACAAATAGCTGTGTACGCAAAATAAGAAGCCAATTTTGAAAACACAGCCCAGAATGTAAATCTTCAAGGAGCAGTTTACTGATGGTTAGATAGATAGATAGATCATAATCCCAACTCTTGAAGGGAGTTGGGCATGGAGTATGGATGCAGTAAACTCACTACAATCAGAGAGTAATCCATGTATGTAAATTTTCCATGGATGAATGCGTTCTAATAAATCAATATTCTTGTTGATTATTAAAGTTTGTGTGTCCCTATATATGAACAAATATTATATACACTCACAATTTTGAAAAAAGAACAAAGTGTTACATAAAAAAATTCTCAGGACCATCCAGTTCAAAAAATAAATTTTGGGGCAGTTATGGAAGCAAGCTAATATTTATTCTATTTTGACAAAGGAAATGTCAATAAAACATAAGGTCACAAAATCAATATTCTGAATATGTAAACTAGCAATAAAGGCAGTAGACTCACATCCTGTCCATTATGTTCCTTGTATTATTCCTTAGGAAAACAAAGTCAGGACATTTCTTAGTTCTGACAAGGCACAATATCTATTTACTTCTAGCACTATGTTTCAATAGTTCAGTAAGCTGATTTGTACACACACATTCTCTAACAAGTTTATTTTAAAAAATATATTACAACACAACCATATCTTGATAATCAGCGGTTTAGATTACATAAAAAATAATTATTATTTGTACAGTATCTGTGGTCCAACCAGAACAAATGAAAATATGGTCCTCGCCCCAAATAGCATACAATTTAATTCTAAACATGAAGCAACACGAGAGAGCAACAATCCATAAGGGCAGAAAAAGGAAAGATGAGGTTTATAATAAGATGACACGGTTACTTAGGGGGTAATAATGAATAATGAAACAGGAATAATGAATCATGAGCATGTCTTACTAGTTTCCCAGCATCTGATGGGAAGGGGTGATTGTCACTCTCACCCCATGGAGCTGGGGTAGGGTTGCCATCTGTCCAGTTTTTCTAGGAACTTCCCTTTTTTGAGGTAGCTGTCCCAGGAAATCTGTAAAGGTGCTCAGTACACACTGCCGGCTGTCCAATTTTATAGGCCCAGGATCATCCTGAATGCCCGAGTTTTTATATCTCAGAGATGACAACCCTAGGTTGGGTCCCTGTACAGAGGGGTTGGGTAACAACTCCGAACTGCCAACCCAGCACAACCTTCTACTTGGGTGGCTGAGAGGGAGTGAAGCTCATACACAAAGCCCTCTGCTGAAAGGTTGAAGGCTCTCTCCTCAGGGAGAAAAGGGGTTTAAAAAGCCAGCTCCTAAGTGACCAAAGGAGCTAGCAAAGAGGAGCAGCGAACAGGAGTTTTGCGAGGGAGTTGAGAGAGGCATTCCTTCGAGGTCCAGCTCTCAAGCAGAGAAAGTCCCACAACAAAATAAGACAGCACAAGACAAAGTAAGCTACCAAGGTAAGGAGAGTTTGGCTTCAGTGAGAGTTCAGCAGCAGGGGGAGGAGGCCGAGGGACTATAACCTATTAGAAGAATGTCAGAAAACCCCCTAGTAAAGAAAGGGAGAATGAGGAGGAGAGAACCCAATATATCTAACAAACATACTCTAAACTTAGGCCAATAAACCAACCCCTCCCCACCAATCAAAAATAACCAACTTTAAAAAAAAGATGCAAGAGTAAAAATAGTGCAGACAGAAATTCAGTTGCAGAGTGGGAACTATCCAGTTTATTACACTGAATGCAGCATGTGAGACTACCTGCCTCAGGGGCAGGTGGTGTATGTGTACATATGGTGCAAGCAGCTCATGGTCCTCAGAGAGAGTGTTTGGGCTCTTGAGGCCAGAGTAGCTGAAATGCAGGAGCTAAGGGAGACAGAGAGATATGCAGAGGAGACTTTCAGGGACACAACAGAGCAGTTTCACCCTCAGTCTGGCAACCTCTCTTCAGAAGGATGAAAGTCTCGAGGAAAGAGGACATCAAGCTGGAGCAGAGAAAAAAAATATTCAATATTTGGGACCCTCCTTCCAGATGATGTCATGGTTTCCTCTTGTACTGAGGAGATCCCCTCCAGGGGGAGAGAACCCCAGTTACTAGGAACAGCAAGGTAATAGTAACAGAGAATTTGATTAGCAGCAATGTTGATAGTTGGGTTTGTGATGACCTGGAGAACCACATGGTAAATTGCCTGCTGGGTGCAAAAGTTGTGGCTCTCACAAGACATCTGAACAGACTTATATGCAGTGTTGGGGAGGAACCAGCGGTTGTGGTGCATGTGGGTACCAATGATATAGGCAAAGGTAGGAGAGAGGTTATGGAGGCCAAATTTAGGCTGCCAATTAAGACACTAAAGTCCAGGACCTCCATGGTAGCATTCTCTGAAAAGCTTCCAGTTCCGTGCACCAGGCCAGAAAGACTGGCAGAACTGCAGGGTCTCAATGCGTGGATAAGCCGATGGCATAAGGAAGACGCTTTTAGGTTTGTTAGGAACTGGGGAACCTTTTGGAAAAGAAAGAGCACATATAGGAAGGACAGGCTCCACCTAAACCAAAATGAAACCAGATTGCTGGCATGTACAATTAAAAAGGTTGTAGAGGATTTTTTTAAACTAAGGGGCAGGGGAAAGTCAGCCAGGCAGAGATGTCCCTTAGGGATGAGTTTATTAAAGGGAGAACTGTATATCCTAGTAAAGATGATAGGAAAGAAGTTGTTAATGTACAGGTAGGAGCTAGTGAGTAGTAAAAGAGCTTACATAAAAATGCTAGAAGTCTACATACTAAGATGGGTGAACTAAAATGCCTGGCATTAAATGAGGATATTGATATAATAGGAATCACAGAAACCTGGTGAAATGAGGATAATCAGCGGGACACGGTAATACAAGGGTACAAAATACACAGGAATGACAGAGTAGGTTGCGCTGGTGTGGGGGTGATACTGTATATGAAAGAAAGCATAGAATCAAATAGTACCACAGAATCTCTATGGAAAGAAATTCCATGCTTGAAGAATAAGAATACAGCAGTAGGAATATTTACCAACCGCTTGACCAGTATGGTGATGGTGCTTATGAAATCACTCAGTGATATTAGACAGGCTACAAAGGCAAAAAACACAATAATCATAGTGGATTTCAACTATTCTCATATTGACCTCAGAAAAGGCTGCAGGAACAAAATTTCTAGACACTATAAATGACTGCTTCTTGGAGCAGCTTGTCCCGGAACCCACAAGGGAAGAGGCAATTCTTAATTTAGTCCTAAGTGAAGCACAGGATCTGGTCCAAGAGGTGAATACAGCTGATTGCTTGGTAATAGCGACCATAATGTAATTAAATTTAACATCCTTGTGGGGGAAAAATGCCAAATAAACTCACCACAGTAGCATTTAACTTCAAAAAGGGGAACTACACAAAAATGAGGAAGCTAGTTAAATGGAAATTAAAAGGAACAGTAGCAAGGGTGAAATGCCTGCAAACTGCATAGAAACTATTTTAAAACACCATAATAAAGGCTCAAACTAAAAGTATACCCCAAATTAAAAAAAACAGTAATAGGACCAAAAAATGCTACTATGACTATGTGATGGGGCGTTCATCCCACACCAGCCATTGAAGGGGTTAAGTTGGCTAATTGGGCTAATTATCCATCTAGGCTGCAGTTTGAGGAGGAGCTCACCTGGACAGGAACAGGCAGGGGTTGTATAAAGCCAAGTAGCTCAGGGCAGAAAGAGGCTGCAGGAGAGAGGCTGCCGTCACTCCCTGGGAGCAGAGAGGAGAGCAGAGCAGAGGAGAGGAGAAAACCCAAGAAAGAATAAGCCCAAGAAGGGTTAACCCCAGAGGAGTTATAGGGAAAGGAAGCCTGAGAGGGCAAGGTAGGAAGAAGTCCAGGGAAACAGCAGCAAGGGGTAGGATGGGGCAGACCCTGAGTGCTTGTTACAGGGTTTCTGGGCTGGAACCCAGTGCAGAGGGCGTGCCTGAGTTCCCTTAACAGCCACTGGGAAGTGGCACAGGATTGTGAGAGGTGCCAACCAGACAGCTGGTCTAGAGAGACTTGGCTGCCCAGAAGGGGAGGACTATATAGTGATCTGGCTGGAGGGCTGAGTCACAAAGAGAGAGAGAGGGGTCATAGCTTGAGTAACTGATGGAAGGAAGCACCAGACCGGGTTGAGCTGATCCCCAGAGCAGCCACAAGGAGGTACTATTTGCAGTGAGAGAACCCCCTTCCCAGGCTAAACAACAGAGTAAAAGAGGTGGTTAGAGGCAAAAAAGGCACCCTTTAAAAATCAAATCCTATGGAGGAAAATATAAAGGAACACACTGTGGCAAAACAAGTGTATGTAAAAGTATAATAAGGCAGGCCAAGAAAGAATGTGAAGGGCAACTAGTTAAAGCCACAAACTAACAGCAAAAAATATTTTAAGTACATCTGAAGCAGAAAGCTTGCCAAATAGTCCAAGTGGGACACTGGACAACCCAGGTGCTAAGGAAACACTCAAGGAAGACAAAGCCATTGTGGAAAAGCTAAATTAATTCTTTGCATCTGTCTTCACTGCACGGGATGTGGGAGAAATCCCCAAACCTGAGCCATTTTTTTTAGGTGACAAATAACAGGAACTGTTCCAGGCTGAGGCGTTAGTAAAGGTGGAACAAAATGATAAACTAAATAGTAATAAGTCACCAAGACCAGATGGTATTCACGCAAGAGTTCTGAAGGAACTCAAATATGAAATTGTAGAACTACTAATTCTAGTATGTAACCTATCAATTAAATCAGCCTCTGCTAGGGTGGCCAGATAGCAAGTGTGAAAAATCGGGACAGGAGATGGGGGGTAATAGGAGCCTATATAAGAAAAAGACCCAAAAATCAGAACTGCCCCTATAAAATCAGGACATCTGGTCACCCTAGCCTCTGCACCAGATGACTGAAGGATAGCTAACGTAATGCTAATTTTTTTTAAAAAGGCTTTAGAGTTGATGCTGGCAATTACAGACAGTAAGCCTAACCAGGCAAACTGGTTGAAACTATAGTCAAGAACAGAATTATCAGACACCTAGATAAACACAATATGTTGGGGCTGAGTCAATACAGCTTTTATAAAAGGAAATCATGCCTCACCAATCTATTAGAATTCTTTGAGGGGGTCAACAAACATGCGGACAAGGGTGATCCAGTGGACATAGTGTACTTGGACTTTCTGAAAGTCTTTGACAAGGTCCCTCACCAAAGGCTCTTAACCAAAGTAAGCAGTCATGGGATAAGAAGGAAGGACCCCTCATGGATCAGTATCTGATTAAAAGACAGGAAACAAAGGATAGGAATAAATGGTCAGTTTTCACAGTGGAGAGAGGCAGATAGCCAGGTCCCCCAAGGATCTGTACAGGGACCAGTGCTATTCAACATATTCATAAATGATCTGTAAAAAGGAGTGAACAGTAAGGTGGCAAAATGTATAGATGATACAATGTCCAAGACTGACAGCTGAGATTTACAAAGGGGCCTCATAAAACTGGGTGACTGGGCAACAAAATGGCAGATGAAATTCAATGTTGGCAAATGCTAAGTAATGCACATTGGAAAAAATCATTCCAACTATGCACATAAAATGATGGGGTCTAAATTACTTGTTACCACTCAAGAAAGATCTTGGAGTCACCCTGTATAGTTCTCTGAAAACATCCACTCAATGTGCAGCAGCAGTCACAAAAGCTAACAGAGTGATAGAATCATTAAGAAGGGGATAGATAATACGACAGAAAATATGATAATGGCACTATATAAATCCATGGTATTTGAATACTGAGTGCAGTTCTGGTTGCTCCATCTCAAAAAAGATACATTAGAATTGGAAAAAGTGCAGAGAAGGGCAATGACAATGATTAGGTGTTTAAACTTCATGAAAACGAATGGAATGTTACTTTCATTGTTTTCACTTATCTATATCCCATTGTAATGTACACATTTACATTGTGTACACACCTGTAACTAAATAACCCATCAAACGAGAAAAAAGCTGTGTGGAATGCAAATGAAGCATTTTAACAGAAAAGTGCTAATTTCAAAGCAAGTGGTCATTGTGCATGACAATTGGAGGTCAAAGACTCTAAATTCATTCCTCACTCTCCTTCATTAAAGAAAGAGCGCACTTGGGTAGTGACCCTGTCAGCTTGTTTTCTGTGAGAAGAAGCTATAAGCAAAGCTGAGAGTCTATCACAGAGGTCACGGATCCCGTGACTTTCCGGGACCTCCATGACTTCTGCAGCCACGCCAGCTGCTGCTGGGGCAGCCCCCGTGGCCAGCCGCCCAACCCTAAGTTCCCTGTAAGCTATAAGCAGGCTATCAAGTATTGCACAGTTCAGGTGTCCCTCCGCCCACTGTCGTGTGTTGCTCCTGCCTTCTGCCTTGGAGCTGCTCCCAGGAGCCTCCTACTTGCTGTGCAGATGGGGGGTACCCTATCCCTACCCTCAAGCATATCTACCTCTCCCCCAAGCTTAGTGTCATCTGTGAACTTGCTGAGGGTGCAATTCATCCCATCATCCAGATCATTAATAAAGATGTTAAACAAAACCGGCCCCAGGAACGATCCCTGGGGCACTCCACTTGATACCAGCTGCCAACTAGACATCAAGCCGTTGATCACTACCCGTTGAGCCCGACAATCTAGACAGCTTTCTATCCATCTTATAGTCCATTCATCTAATCCATACTTCTTTAACTTGCTGGCAAGAATACTGTAGACTACCATATCAAAAGCTTTGCTAAAGTCAAGATCTATCTCATCCACCGCTTTCCCCATATCCACAAAGCCAGTTTGCCTTCTATGAGGAGATATCAGGTTGCTCAGGCATGACTTGCCCTTGGTGAATCCATGTTGACTGTTCCTGATCACCTTCCTCTCCTCTAAGTGCTTCAAAATGGATTCCTTGAGGACCTGGTCCATGATTTTGCTGGGGACTGAAGTGAGGCTGACAGGTCTGTAGCTCCCCAGGTTCTCTTTCTTCTCTTTTTAAAATATGGGCACTATATTAGCCTTTTTCCAATCATCCGATCTACTTGCTGATCTACTTAAAAGGGCAACTGATCTACTTAAAGTGGGGTCAGTATACTTCAAGGGGCAACATGCGCGCACACACTGTCTTTCACACTCACTTCCCAACACATACTTGTATTGTTTTTACTTCTTGATACTTCTTTTAAAATGTGTTATTTTAGTTTTTTTACTAGTCTATGCATTTCATAATTTTATTTCTCTTACGCTTAAATTTAATTCTTTGAATAGTGAGTTCTAAAATGCCTAACCTGTCCTGGCTGGAGTAATTATCTCTATGGTAACTTTTAAAAAATATATATTATATCTAGGCTTTTGGTTTCTACTGGTGGTGCACATCCACACATTACCTCGATATGATGCACATTCATTCCGCATATGGATGGAAAAAATTAGAGGGAACACTGCCCCAAGCCCCTGCCCCGAGCCCCCTCCCGCACCCAAACTCCCTCCAAGAGCCCATGCCCCACATCCCCTCCCGCACTCAGAACCCCTTGTGGCCGTTCCTCCGTCTAGGAGCAACAGGGACATGTCGCCACTTTTGGGGAGCCACGCGGAACCAGGTAGGGAGCCTGCCTGCCCCACTCCAACCAGATTATAAGCCAGACTTTGAATGAAGATCAGAAATGCCAGTTTATAGAGCTTTCTGGCTGGTAAAGAGACGGATAACACGGGAAAATATTTTTGCACTTCAGTTTTGAAAACACATCATCTCTCAAAAGACTTTACTACACAAATGGACTAATCCTTTTTACACCAATACAAATAGATCCTACAATTTAAACTTCAGACCCTAAGGAGCTATTAAAATAAAGAGGAAAGATACTCTTCACAAAAAAGGCAACTAACAACATGTCGCTGAGCTGTTGTAAAATCTACTGTATATGAAAAGTATATGAAGTAGGACACAAGAAGAGAATAATGGATAACACACTGCTTGCACAATATGATTCAAAATTGGCTGCCTTTTCCTTCCCTGCAAAAAGTACAGAATGATAGTGCAATGTTGTAGCACAAAAACATAAGGAACACTAAATTTTACCTTCTTGTTGTTCAGATGGAAGTAACAGACACCAGAGCCTAAAAGAGGCAAAGCACAAAGAAAAGAAAAGGCAGCATCTAGGAGCAAAGAAAGAGGGGACAAAGATGTTAGTGTAAATGAAACAAACTTAATAAGAGGCCTTATATGAGTCCTATTGGTGAGCCTTCAGACTAGCTTTTCTCCATTAAAATGGAGATCTGTTAACCACTTTAGGTTTCGTCAAAAGTAGCATGTGGAATACTTTACTGTTTGCAAATCAGAACATTATAATATGGAAGGACTAGCTTTAAAAAAAAGTGTGCTTTAAGTAGTAGTGACTACTTTCTATATACAGTTGAGATTAATGTTGTCGAAATTCAATATGAATGTCTACTAACATTGACATTTACAGCTGCATCACTAATACTTTAAATTATTTATTTTGAAATGGCTAACAAAAATAATTCCACAGACTACGTGCCAGTGACAATATCTATGTATTCTATGCCACTCAATGGAGGAGACCTTTAGTTGCATTCACCTCACTGGTAATATACCTTCATAGTAGTAATAAAACTCTGCCTTTGGACTGCAGCACCGAAGTTGTGGATATGCAATTTACCTTTTTTTTTTTTTTTTTTTTTTTTTTTAAAAGATGGAAGAGAGGGTTATGTCTACATATTTAGTTCAAATAAAAGCATTCAGATCAAATGTGAGAATGAATCACTAAAAAGATCTACAAGCACAAATTCCAAATGCTACTATTTCCAAATAAGAAAAATGTCAAAGCAAAGAGCAAGAACTCTTGAAAGATGCACCTTTGCAAGAAAGACATCTCCTAGACCAATTTTTCAAATGGGCCCCAAACCTACACCTGCAAATTGAATACAAAACTCCATGATCTGTATGTATGTGTTCAGTATTTGCAGGCTCACATATAGAAGGTAATTTAAAAATTTGGTCTTTGGTATCTGAATTTGTTCCACAAAGAACACTGTGCATGGAGGGCGTGGCCATTAAATGCAGGACTCCTTGAACAATAACATACTGACCTAAACTGTCTTGCAACTACAATCAGGGGTCAAATATAAAAAAAGTTGGCAGAGAAAGGGGTAAGTTATACCTCCTTGCACCAATTATACCCCTTGTGCCTCATGGGTAATTTACCCCTGTGGAGTGCAAGCACTGTTTATACTGTTGCCTTTGTAGGGTTTCTGCATGGGGCAGCTTTAATTTCCATCACAGCTCCATCAATGCAAAGCTGATTGGAGGTGCAGAATCACAGCACTCACTGGCTGCCCTGACCAGGCTCCCTTTCTAGCCAGTTCTGGCCACTTTTTCGGTTGTCCTATCCTCAGAGTAACTGAAGTTACAGTTGCTTTGAGCAACTGCAATCTGACCTAATACAAATTTTGAACTCCTCAGGAACTCCACCAGAGGTGCGACCCAATGCCTTCTACAGCACTGATGATGTTAAAAGTAGGGCCGTCAAGCAATTAAAAAAATTAATCGCGATTAATCGTGCTCCAGCCCCGGGAGGCATGGGGAGGGCGTTTTGGGTGAGCCCTGCAAGGCAGGGGGCTGCTCCAGCAAGCCCCTGGCCGTCCTGTTTTTACTTTAAAAACGCAGGGATGAGAACTACCTTACTTTCTGTAGCCTCGTCTTCCCGCCCTCTGGTGGCGGCTTGTGTTACTGCACCTGACCAGACAGGTTCTTCGGAGCAGCTCATGCCGCCTTCGTACCCAGAGAGTCTGAGATTAACATGCATTAAAAAAATTAACGCATTAACTGCGCTGTGCGTTAATGACAGTTAATTGACAGCCCTAGTTAAAAGCTATACTATTTTTAAGTCAAAATCACATTTTAAACTAACAGTGCTTTTCTGTTTTCTGAAGCAGGTTTCATAGGCATCTAAAGCAGGTTTTTGCTCCGGTGGAGCAATATATTCTTCCTCCATGGCAATTAACACACATAGTAGAACAGCATAATTGCATTCTCAGTATGTGAATGACACAAAATGTTCTATGTGGTGCAATTGTAACTGTGTTGGTCCTAGGATCTCAGAGAGACAAGGTGGGTGAGGTAATATCTTTTATTGGTGAGAGACACAAGCTTCAGAAGAGATCTTTGTGGATCAAAAGCTTGTCTTTCTCACCAGCAGAAGTTGGTCCAATAAAATATATTACCTCACCCACCTTGCCTCTACAAAATGTTCTAGCCATTTGAAATGGCCTGTTGTTCACAAGCTAGTTTAAGACAATGAAGGAGTTAGTTTAGAAAAGGAAGAAGAAAAATACATTGCTCATAGGAATTGTTAATACAGATATTGCACGCCATTCCTGAACTGAATTCTAGCATACAGCACTCTTTTATGGGAGCTCTTAGGAACAGTTGCTGGACTTGACAACTGGATTAATACATTTAATAAGAAAAGAAATCATGTAATAATAAATAAGTAATTTGAATGACAATTCAAAGTCTACACCATTGTTTACCATAACAATTGCAGTTACCATAATGATTGGTTTTGAATTTCAGTTTTAGATGGTTGAAATCAAAGAGAGGGAGACATAAAACTAGTGTTACAGAGCAAAATATTCAGACTACAGAGATAACATTAAAGGACAAGAAAGCTAGTAACATTTCCCTCAAACACATTTTTGTTTGTGCTGGAAAACCATGTTAACAGATAACCTGACAGGCTGTTCTAAGGATGAACTATCCCAGACAATATTCTCCACAATGTCACACAAAGAAAAAAAGCATTGCCCTGATCAATAATTGTGATCATTGCGCTGACCTGATCTCCAAGTCACGTTTGCGGTCACAAAAAGAGTTAGGATTCTAAAAAAGGAGGAGGGTTTGCAGCACTTTATGTCATAAAGATAAATGTCAGTGAAACAAATGCATGTTGCAAACCGGCTTATTGTCTATAGCAGGCAAGCTAGATGTGCCATGTCACTGCATGCTAGTACTAGCTTGTGGCAGTCAAAGTGGCATGCTGCAGCCAAAAAAACAGGTGTCTAAAAGACTGGGTAAAATTTTCAGAAGTGCCTAAGGATGAGATTTTTAGAGATATTTAAGCACCTAAAGATGCAGATAAGTACTTAGTGGGGTTTTCAAAAGCAGCTAGGTAGATAATTCTCATTGGTTTCAATGGGAAATCATAAAAATCAATGGCAGCTAGGTGCTAGGCACTTTGAAAGTCCCACCAGAAGCTTATCTGCTGGTTTAGGTGCCTAAATACTTTTCAAAATCTGACCCGAGTGACCTAGAAGCCTAAGTCCCATTTTAAAAAGTGGTTTCTACTGGGAGGACTTGCAGTGAGACTTTGCTCCTAAGCAAAGTCCTGGGCTCCCTGGGCGGCTCTTACCACAGCCCGGCTCTGGCTTCCAGCCTGGCCAGAGGGTAGGGCCTCGGAGAGAAGAGGAGGTGCCGGTGGTGGGCCACAGTTCTGGCACTGGTACCACCCACCCCCACTTCTATACAGATTCTGGTGCTCCTGGCTACTACCCATCATTCATTCCATGTAAAGGCTGTAATAACATGTTTATATTAGAACACCTGGCCAAATTTTAAGCTTATGCATGCATACTTTGACACAAACAATTAATCCTGTGACAGATATGGCAATTTTCTACAATGTTTTAGGGAAATCTTATAATATAAGGAGATATACCTATCTCATAGAACTGGAAGGGACCCCGAAAGGTCGAGTCCAGCCCCCTGCCTTCATTAGCAGGACCAAGTACTGATTTTGCCCCCGATTCCTAAGTGGCGCCCTCAAAGATTGAACTCACAACCCTGGGTTTAGCAGGCCAATGCGCAAACCACTGAGCTATCCCTCTTATGCATCATTGTGCACCAGGGATTGTATGTAATACCATGGGGGAGGGTGACCACTGCCTTCCAGAAACTAAGCACAGTGGAGGGCGATTAGGCAAATTCACTCCAGAGAAGTACCACCACCCGAACAGGGGCATATAAAGTATTTCAAAGTTGATTCTGCAGAGACCCATAGACAAAGAAGAGACTTTTGAATAAATAGCCTGAGTTCAAACTGACTCAGGGCCTTTGTTCTGATCCAGGAAACTGACAGAACCTTCTACCCCAGGGGATCCAATCCCTGGGAAAAACGGGAAGGACTTTGGCCTACTAAGGTCCCATAAAACTGATGGGTAACCTCTGGAAAGCTTTTAGCATGCACACAAGAACTTTTATTCTTTTCTATATGTTTTTTCTGTAATGCTTTCACCTTAAGAATAAAAGTGCCTCCTTAAAAAGGGCTGTGTGGTAGCTTATAACTGCTGGCAATTATGCTAAAACACAGATGTTGGCTTGTTTAGGCAGGCTGAATTGCTGGGGATATCACAATGTAGGCAGGGAACTGTGCAGCCTGGAAAAAAAACTGGTCAGGAGGGAGAGAGACATGGGTCTCTGTCCAGGAGAGGTGACAGTTTGTGGAGCCTGGAGCCTAGAATGGGTGCCCATGCTGGACCATGGAGGGGGAATACAGGAGCAGTTGCCCTGAACTGCGACTGAGCCCACAAAAAGTGACAGGCACCCATTCTGTGTGTGCAAACAGTTGCTTGCTTGCATATTTGGGCAGCTGGGCACCTAGTTTGCTTTTGCATGCATGCACACACACTTTTGAATAAGTTTTGTATATGCACTGATAAAGGTCATCTTAATATTCAGCTGAATGCATCTTGTTTTGTACAGATTGTGGAGAACAGATGGTTTCCCCTTTGTTTTTTTATTGTTGTCCTGTTACCAACGTGACTGTCTTTTTGTAGAGTTTTTGGTGTGTGACTTGTTCAAGCGGAGTGCCCCAAGGGTCGGTCCTGGGGCCGGTTTTGTTTAATAACTTTATTAATGATCTGGAGGATGGTGTGGACTGCACTCTCAGCAAGTTTGCAGATGACACTAAACTGGGAGGCGTGGTAGATACACTAGAGGGTAGGGATCGGATACAGAGGGACCTAGACAAATTAGAGGATTGGGCCAAAAAAAACCTGATGAGGTTCAACAAGGACAAGTGCAGAGTCCTGCACTTAGGATGGAAGAATCCCATGCACTGCTACAGACTAGGGACCGAATGGCTAGGTAGCAGTTCTGCAGAAAAGGATCTAGGGGTCACAGTGGACGAGAAGCTGGATATGAGTCAACAGTGTGCTCTTGTTGCCAAGAAGGCTAACGGCATTTTGGGCTGTATAAGTAGGGGCATTGCCAGCAGATCGAGGAACGTGATCGTTCCCCTTTATTCGACATTGGTGAGGCCTCATCTGGAGTACTGTGTCCAGTTTTGGGCCCCACACTACAAGAAGGATGTGGAAAAATTGGAAAAAGTCCAGCGGAGGGCAACAAAAATGATTAGGGGTCTGGAGCACATGACTTATGAGGAGAGGCTGAGGGAACTGGGATTGTTTAGTCTCCAGAAGAGAAGAATGAGGGGGGATTTGATAGCTGCTTTCAACTACCTGAGGGGGGGTTCCAAAGAGGATGGAGCTCGGCTGTTCTCAGTGGTGGCAGATGACAGAACAAGGAGCAATGGTCTCAAGTTGCAGTGGGGGAAGTCTAGGTTGGATATTAGGAAACACTATTTCACTAGGAGGGTGGTGAAGCACTGGAATGCATTACCTAGGGAGGTGGTGGAGTTTTCTTCCTTGGAGGTTTTTAAGGCCCGGCTTGACAAAGCCCTGGCTGGGATGATTTAGTTGGGAATTGGTCCTGCTTTGAGCAGGGGGTTGGACTAGATGACCTCCTGAGGTCCCTTCCAGCCCTGATATTCTATGATTCTATGATACAGCTTTTTGCTGTTTGATAATTGCCGTTGTAATGCCACCCAATCTGGTTCTCTATTCCCAAAGGAAAGACGCCTATTGAAAGTCAGACAAAATGAAACAAGTGATTATGTCTCACCCTGAGATGATAAAGCACAACTCCAGTACTGAGGATATCATCATTCACTGCCATTAAATGAGGTAAATTGGAATCTATTGTCACTCCAGCTTTTTCTTTGTTGATGTCCACACTGTATTCTTCCATTATGACTTTCCTGTCAGTCCACTTATCGCTCCAGTCTTTGGTCAGCTGTTCAATCTTAAGGAAGGTCAGAAAAGGAAGTTAACACTAAAGATTTTATTTACACAGCAAGTTAGGTATATCTCAAAAAATCATTTTTTCCACAAAAGAACACCTTCCCTTTTGCAAATGCAATTTACTCTTGCAAAATTTCTATCTTCCACTGAATTGTAGGTACAAACCTGGGTACTTCCAATTCTAGGTGAAAAGCACATAACTAGACATGCAATTAGAATTGCACCTGCAATGTATTTCATGTGTGCAAAAATGCAGGTGCACGTTACACCACTCCAAGGGGAAGCTGGGACTTAGCTCAGAGGTTCTCAAACTGTGGTCCGTGGACCACCAGTGGTCTGCAAGCTCCATTCAGGTGGTCCGCAGATAGTTCCCTCTAAGGTGCACGCCTGGGCTGGCGCACACAGGAGAATGAAGTGCCACCCATCTAATTAGTGGAGCCACGCAGGCGTGGCTCCACTAATTAGGTACTTGGACCCTGGAGAAGACGCACATGTAAGGTGGGGTGGTCGCCTTGGGAGGAATAGGGGGTAGGCGGCAATGGGGTGAAAATAGGAGGTGGGGGAGGGAATTTGGGATGTGCAGGGCTGCAGCGGACACAGAGAGAGGCGACTTTCCCCAGCTCCAGGGCTGTGGCTGCCGGGGAAAGACCCCCCTCCTTCCCAACCCCAGGTCAGGGGCGGCCACGGCAGGAGAGAGAGGATGCGACCCCCCCTCCTTCCCAGCCCCAAACAACAAAATTCTCACTTTTCATTGTTTCTGTCTTCCTAACCACTTCAGAGAGAAGGGTAGAAAACTCCTCTCCTTGAAGTCCACTTGGTACCTCAACTCATACATCTAATTTACCTGAGAAGCACATTGTTACTACAGTGATGGGTGCTACAGAAAACTCTAAAATGGCCAGGTTACACAGATATGAAAAATATACTGTAGTAAGATGAGGCCCTGAAACATAACCTCTTGTGTCAGAGGCCTAGTCTGAGGCCTGAAGCCTGAACCAAAGTACTTCCAGGCATTGCTAAGCAAAAGCTGGGCTGTGAGCCAGCGGCAGGCCCCACTCACAGAAGTTGGCAAGAAGAGGGCTGCTAGAAGCAGGTGCATCTTAAAGACAGGGTCAAAAGGACAGCATGATGGATAGATGTTTGAAACAACATGATCAAAGGAGGAGACAGCCCCCAATGAGTAGGGTTACCATATTTCAACAATCAAAAAAGAGGACGGGAGGAGCCCCGCCCCGTCCTGCCCTAGCCCCGCCCCCGTCCTGCCCTAGCCCCGCCCCTGCCCCATTCCACTCCCTCCCACTTCCTGCCCTCCTCAGAACCCCCAACCCTCCCCCCCACTCCTTCTCCCCTGACTGCCCCCTCCTGGGACCCCTGCCCCTAACTGCCCCCCAGGACTCCACTCCCTACCTAAGCCTCCCTGCTCCTTGTCCCCTGACTGCCCCCTCCTGAGACCTTCCCCCCATGCTAACTGGCCCCCTAGGATCCTACCCCCTACCTGTCCCCTGACTGCCCCAACCCTTATCCACACCCCCACCCCCAGACAGACACCAGGGACTCCCACGCCCCATCCAACCACTCCCCACCCCCTGACAGCCCCCCCCAGAACTCCCGACCCATCTAAACCCCTCTGCTCCCTGTCCCCTGACTGCCCCCTCCTGGGACCCCTGCTCCTAACTGCCCTCCAGAACCCCAACCCCTACCTAAGCCTCCCTGTTCCTCGTCCCCTAACTGCCCCCTCCTGAGATCCCCCCACCCTAACTGCCCCCCAGGACCCTACGCCCTACCTGTACCCTGACTGCCCAAAACCTTACACCCCCCAACCCCCAGACAGCCCCCCCCCGAACTCCCGACCCATCCAACCCTGCTCCCTGTCTCTTGACTACCCCCTCCAGAACCTCCCTGCCCCTTCTCCGGCCCCCTGGCCCCCTTACCGTGCCGCTCAGAATAGAGTGCTGCAGAGCGGCGCGCTGGGCAGCGCGGGGGGAGCAGGGGGAGGAGCTCCAGACTGCCGGAGGCCCGATGCAAACGGCCGGCCGGCGATCTGTGAATGCAGGAAGGGGGAGGGAGAGAGCGAGAGGAGGGGAGTGATTTCAAGCTGCAGGGAAGAGGAGGGGGAAGCGGAGGAGGGGCTCTGGCTCTCGGAGCCCCATGCAAGTGGCACGATCCGGCCGGCTGCCCTGTCAGCCACGCGCTCTCTGCATTGGGGGGAAATCCGGACATTTACGAATTCCCCCCGGACGCTATTTTTAACTCAAAAAAGCCGGACATGTCCGGCAGAATCCGGACGAATGGTAACCCTACCAATGAGTCAAGGGGCTGTACTTCAATACGTCAGTAGGGAAGAGTAATCTGTCCTGTAACTGTATAAAAGTAGGTCCCGGAGTGCACATCTTTGTCCAGCCTAGGGGGCAGTGGAGTGTCCCGCCACTGACTGTCCATTGCCAGGGGGCACATATTCGTAGTATGTCCTGTAGAGTCTATAGGAAACTATTACTGTGCTTCATTTGACAATAAACCTGGCTCGGGTTCCTTCGTACCTTACTAGAGTCTGTAGTCTTTGGGGGTTCTCTCGGGGTTTGCTGTGTCAGCTATCTGCGCAGAACTGGGGCAGCACACAGAGGGAACACGCACGCAGCCGACTGTTATCATCATCGAACAAGAGCAGAGCACCACACTGGTAGCTACTGACAACATATACCATGTACTATTAAGGACATCTTAAATGCTTGTTGTGAATTGAATGCACTATACCTGCCATTCAGTAGAATGGAAGTTTTATGAATGACTGTTGCTGAAAAATATGAATATTCCACCAGCAGGCAAAAAAGCATTAATATGGGAACATTTTCACTGTTGTTTAAAAATATGTCAGTGTCCCTATCAAAGTGTGTGTGAGGGGAGACTAATAAAATATACCCACCTTCATTTCATTCTGAAGAACCAATTCTGTCAGATTTCCATCTCTGTCATCACTCCAGGAAGGGCTAGAATTCCTCTGTACAAACAAATATTATAGACATCTCTGTGTTTTCTTACTCACAACTCAGGCAAACAAGTTTTGTTAAACACTCTGATTTCAGAGAAGTGAAGCCAGAGAAGTAAAGATAATCTAGGCAGACATTTGATTTTACCCTCCAAATTTACTCAGGAAATACCTTCTAGTTACTTACTGCTTGTATGATACTGTGAAGAATAGTTTAATACTGCTTTTGCACTACCTCATCTCTGTGTGGGGAAGCTCAGGGCTAGTGTAGTCTTGGCCTCTACTTGCAAGAGGAGTAGTGACACAAATGTGCTAAAGCTCACAGCTGGTCCAAATGAAGCAGGAAACATGCAGGAAAACAACAAAGAATGCTAGCTGTATATTATGTCTCAGAGTCCGTTCCCATCGTCTCTCAGGGAGTGCAGGCTACGTTCTAACCCTAAACTACTCAAGGCCTATTAGTCACTTTCTTAGAAAAGTACTATGACAAGTGTGGGGGTGCTCTTTATTAATTATTAATATTGTATCTGATTTTGTTACTAGCTTGGTGCTCCTGTACTGTATAATGGAATGTATATTTCACCGTAGGGTCTGCCTAGGTAGCCAAGTCAGCCTATCCATCCTAGAGATTAGAGGAGGCCCTTTCTAATAATTGCTTAACAGCTTATGCTTAAGGGTCATTAAGAAACAATACCAGAGAGTGTAGCCTTTCTGGCAGAGGTGCAGCTGGTGCAAAACCACGATAAAGACACTCAAAGAATTAATAGATTCATTCCCTCCTAGTCCCATTCAACAAATGTAAAGAAAGGTGTAATATATAAAATTATGTTTATATAGCTAGCAAAAGCATTACTGAGGGTTCAGTTAGATAAGAATTCATACATACCAGTTCAAAGCTCATCAGCATAGTTTTTAATCTATCTATTTCCTCTCGTAGTTCTCTAATCAGTTTTACATTTGCATCCTGAAACATTCAGAGATGATTATTAATCATACTTAAAAATAATAATATAGTAAAAGAAGACAAAGACTTTCCTTACAGATGGTTATTCCAAAACAACTCTTAAGAAAGGACGTTAAAATAAAATTCAGAATTTCTATTGGAGGAGGGGGGTATGCTGAATAAATTTAAAACATAGTAAAAATTAAATACAATCAGAAGTTGGTGTCTCACCTCATTCACCCGGGGCTTGTTAATAATGTTTTTGGCATTTGAGGCATATCTCAAAGTACTCATGGTCTCATTGTAGCTGGAGCTAGCAGGAGAGATGGCTTTAAATGAAGAACAAAAACGGATTTAAAGAGATTACTGTTTTTATAAAAATAGTAAATTTATTAAAAACTTAAAATGTCTTTAGGGACTTATCTCAAGTCCACAGAGAATGACTTATCAAAATCCCTTAATTTATAAACACATCCTATAATAACACTGATCAAAGCCCCAATCTTAGAAAGACACATGTTCAAGCTTAAATTTAGTTCCACTGACTTCCCTCAATAAGATTATTCCCTGTGCATGAAATTAAGCATGGGTGAAAATCTTTGCAGGACCAGGGCCCAAATGATGCAATGGACCTCACACCACAGTAGTGGCTTATTTTTCAGTACGCCATACCACATATAAAGTGAACAGAAAGCTGAACTCACTGGCTATCATAATGGTCTTGGAGTTGCCGCCTAGACTGTCCTTCAGAAGCCAGGTGAGGATGGAGTCCCGGTACGGGATGTAAGCCTGACGCCTAGTCCCACTGACACTGCCTGGAGAGTGACTGCTCACGTGGTTGTCCCCTTCACTGGTTATGCTGTTTATGCTCTGGCAGCTGCTGAACATCTGAGAGTTTTGTGCTGTAGGTAATACAATAGACATTTTCTGAGAGGGATTATCTTCAATGGGCTCAGATAGTAATTTCTTGTCTTCTGCATTTGGTGTGTCTTTATTACTAATTGGCTGAGATAATAAAAATATCATTAATATTGTATTTTACACTGGCTGTCCTCTGATATTAAAGTATTTAAACCATTATCAACTGTTTATTCGAAAACGCTTTTTTAGAAATCAGTTTAAATATCACTACATTTTTTCTAATGATGGCTATTTTCATTCTACAATGTCAAACTAGTACATGAAAGGGCCCCAGAGCTGTTCTCCTCAGCTCAGTATTCTAAATCTAACACACTTTTCAAATACAGCACACAATAAGGGGTCTTGTGGCATTGTGCATAACTATCTTTCAAAATAAAAAATATTCATTTTATTACACATACCTAAGGTGGAGATGACAATTCCCAGAGTAACCAATGACTTGTTAATGTTGGCACCTTCTGTAATTCGATCTTTGCAATAACTGGGATCAGCTCTTTCACTAAGACACATATCAGGAAAAAAAATACAAACTGTGTGACTATACTTAATATTTAACACATGCCAGGGTGGGCCTGAACGAGAACATGTTCTCCTCAGGTTCAAGAACGAATGAATTCAAGCCTCAGAAGTAAACAGTATATGCTTTGGGCATTTTATATAAAATACATTCCTCTTATGCTACTTCTTAAAGGGCAGCAATTCAAAGTTCCACTCTCACCACATCCACATGTACCCTTTTTAAATGCAGAGCTCAGCTGAGATAGAGACAGAACAATGGCGCTGCAAGTGGTGGAGGAACATAGAACATACTTTCTTGTTCCCTCAGTGCATCCTGCAACCCTGTTTAGCACAGAGTTACCAAGGATAGTGACCTCGCCGGGGACCTCTTCTTTTTCTGAGTGTCCCTATGATGGAAGTAGTGGCTCGCTTCCTGGAAGTTTTGGAAGACTGAGCACTCCCATTAGCAGAGGTTTTGCTTGGGGAACCATCTGCTGGTGATTTTGGTCCTTGAGGAGTAGGCTGAAGGGACTTTTCTATTAAAATCATCTTGAGGCAGAGATCTTGGTCACGCCTTGCCCTGGCTTTCAGATTATTACAGTAGGCACCTTTTTGAGGGATATGAGTCTCCCCCAAACAACAGACACATGACGAGTGGCTGTCAGAGACCAGCACTGCCTCACAGCAAGAGTCACAGTGTTTAAAGTCAGGCGAGCCAGACATCGCGGCTGACAGAAGTTTCCCAACAGGGAAAAGTGGGGGGGGGGGGGGAGAGAAGAGAACAATTAAATAATTTTGGGGTGGGGGGGGGAAGAAACAGTATCTAAGAAAACGAGACTTACTAAACTACAACTAATCTAATTATTCCTATAGAGAATAAAACGAAGAGGCAGCACTGCCACTGAGCTCCATCTGCAGCCAAGGACGGTTGAGGTCGTGCACGTGCTACATGAGGTGCCAATGGCACTGCGAGACTACTACTGCGCATGCATGCCCCGACCAAGCACTGCTACCAAAAATCTCCCCTCTGCAGTGCAGAGACACATCGACACTTGACATGGAGCACCCACAGCAGGACACACACAGGGCCGGCTCCAGGCACCAGACGAGAAAGCACGTGCCTGGGGCGGCACATTGTAAGGGATGGCATTCCAGCCAATCTTGGGGCGGCACATTCCGGTTGCCCTGCCATGGTTCTTTTTTTTTTTTTTGCTTTGGCAGCCCGGTCCGCAGCTCCGGAGCCCCTGGATGGCTCCCTGCGCTCCGCCAGTCCCAGCCCAGCCCTGCAGGGGCACGGACCCCGGCCTGGGGGGGAAGGCAGGAACTAGCGATCCCCGCCGCTCACCGTGCTGCCGGGCTCCCCGGGACGCGCCACTCCCTGCCGCCTGCACCGGCCTCCGCCTCCCGCGCCGCTCTGAGCCCGGCCCAGCCGAGCCGCCTTTAAAGGAGCAGCTGAGCCAGCACCTCCTGCAGCCCCCAGGGGCTCCGCCTGCCCGGCCGGGAGAGGCACCCCAAGGATGGAGGGGGGAGCCCCTCTCGCCCAGCTGCAAGGCGCCGCCCTTCACTCCCCTGCGAGCCGCCTTGACCGCCCTCCACGCGCTCCCTGAGGCTGCCGGTTTTTTTTTTTGCTTCGGCAGTCCGGACGCCCTTTTTTTTTTTTCGCTTGGGGCGGCAAAAAAGCTAGAGCCGGCCCTGGACACACATCTTGAAACCCTTGTTACTGCACAAGGTGAGTAACTTCCTCTTTTACTCCCTTCTGTGCTGTGTGGTAGTGGGAAGAATACTGGTCTTAGTTCACCATTATTGCATATGGTTTTGGTGAATGCATTGCTCGTAATGGATATCGGTCCAATGAAACCCTACTCCCAAAACAAAACGATACATGACAGAGTGACAACTTTAGCTCAATATCCTCCTTGCTTTCATATACAGAAGTCATACTTCGCATTATTTTAATGCAGTTTTTTAAAATGTAATTTCCTTTTTTTTTAAATCATCAGTATCATCAATTGTATGGAACACAGCAGTTAATATTTTAATAGAGCTTTTTCCCCTCACTTCATTATTACCTGCCTGCAAGGTCCACCAGGTTGATCTTGCTTGCAATTTCAGAGGGGAGATTGTTCTCCAGTATAGCCTGAAGGGAAAAATAAATCAAAAATTTTCAATTCAAACTTATGAAAATACAAGAGGCTACGTGTTCTATTGAAGAGTTGTATTTCTGGCACTTCTACTTATTATGTGACCTTGGGCCATACAGTACAGTCAAAACATCAACCCAGTAGTTCTCTTAACTTACATGGAAAGCCCACTCTTATGATCATTTTCTCTTGAGCAAATCTCACTACCTTGTGACTGTATGAAAAGATTTTCTTCGAGACCTGACAAAATCACTATTACTGTATTCCAAGGTTCTTTTGTGCAACTACTGAAAAATATCTTGAATGTTCTAATATTACAGGATATTAGAAGAGCGAGATGGAAAAGATCTATTAGATCACTGAGACCATCTTCCTGACAGTGTAGGATACAGTCCCCCAGAAAAAGGATGTATTGTATCAGATATAGCACACTATGCACCAAGGTGCTTAGGAGATGAATACAGAAATCCCAGAAAGACAAAAAATTCAGAGGAGGCATTAAAATGCTACTCTTTATATTAAGATCCTAATCAGTAAGTAGTAACTACAGAGTACAAAAGGTAGTGACACTGCAAACACGTTACCACACATGAATTTTCATAACAGTGTTGGAGTGGTATTGCAATATAAAGATCAGTTTTCAATTTAATTTTTTTTCCTTTCACAAGGAGCCTTTGGCTTCACTCCTAACCATAAGACGGCACAAGGAAACAAGGTAACTTCAACAAGTACAAAGCCTTCAAGTTGGTGTAGGAAGTGGAACAAAATTTGGCATATGATCCAAAGGAATTAAGTAGCATAATTTCTACCGAGGTTACTGAAAGTAGAACAAACTCTGTACAGTATGCTAAACAATGTTCTTTGGGAGGGAGAAAAAAAGGAGATTGGAATTTTTAGCTAACCTGAGTGTACTGAATGGTGAAGATGGCATGGGATCTGCTGCTGGCATCATGAACATGCGTAGCTGCTGTGATTCTATACAAAAAGTGCACAAAAAAAGTTCAGTTGGGACAGTTCATGTTTCTGAAGTACAAATACAAGATTCAACTGATTAACAAAGGCTAAGACTAAAGAATTGTAGCTTTAAATACAGTGGCCAGATTCTTAGATCTGGCCAAACTGTGCCCAGTACAGCACATGAGAAGGTGGAGGGCAAAGGTCAATTAAATCCGCCTTTGCATTTTGATCCGGGGGCAGTCGAGGGACATAAATTAGAACAGCCTTCAGGTACATATTTATGGTGTTAAATAAGAGCTGATTGCAGCTTGAAAGTATAAAGCAAGGTTACTCACCTGTACAGTAACTGGTGTTCTTCAAGATGTGTGATCCCTATGTGTATTCCAGTGTGAGGTGTGCATGTGCTCCAGGTGCTTGAGACTGGAAGATACTTGCTAGCAGTATCCATCGGTCCACACCTGCTCCTCCTCCTGGGCATAAGGGGAGGTGCAGACCAATCGCCTCTCCAGTTACCTTTCTACCACAAATAGCCATAACATAGGCTCCGTGGAAGAGGAGAAGGAGGCCGCATAGTAGAATACAGATAGGGACCACACATATCAAAGAGTTCCAGTTACTGCACAAGGTAAATCTTCCTTTCTTCTTTAAGCGATGGCCCCTATTCTTATTTCACTGTGGGTGATTCATGAGCAATATTCGTTGAGAAAGAGGGTGTAAGGAACCGTGCTGGATCAATGATAGAGGGCTGCTCTTCCAAAGAATGCATCAGCTGTAGAAGCTTGAACCAGGATATTAAGTCTTGCAAAAGTGTGAACAGAGCCCTATGATGCTGCCTTACAGATTTCCAGGAGAGAGACATCTTGAAGTGAGACTACTGCTGCAGCCTCAGGTCTAGTTAAGTGGGCCCTGACACCTTGTAAGGGAGGGGTCACCGATAACTCATAACAAAGCAACATGCACCCTGAAATCCATTTGGAAAAGTCTCTGAGAAGAGATCTCTTCCCCTCTCATACATTCCACAAAGGATTCAAATAGTCTAGGTGGTTTCCTAAAGGATTCTGTCCTTTGCAGGTGGAATGCCTGGGCATGACAGACATCCAGAGAGTGAAGTTTCCTAATCTCAGTGGTGGCACGTAACTTCAGGAAGAACACAGGTAAGTGAGTCGTCTGTGATGAAATTCCAAGATTACTCTGGGGGGTGAATTTTGGGTATAATTTCAGAGAAACTTTATCTCTATAGAAGATAGTGCAAGGAGGATCAGCCAAAAGGGCCCCCAGTTCACCTCCTCTTCTAGCTGAAATGATGGCAACTAGAAAGGTAACCTTCATAGCTAAGTGGGCTAAGGCAAATGAGGCTCAGTGATCAAATAGAGCCTTCATTATAATATTACATTAGTTACATTTACTTAATTATATATTAATATTTTTGTAGCTTTTTTAGCTGTTTTATTAATGAAAAGGGGATGGGTTTTTTTAGTATGTTGGTTTTTATTTATTAATTTATATTTAATATTTATAATTAAATTTTTAAAATGTTTTAACTTTGTAAAAGCACTGACACACTCAAAGGGTTAACTAACAAAGTTAAGACTGACAAGATTCATAGATTCATAGATTCGTGAGGTAAAAATCTTGTTGGACCAGATTTGTTGGAGAGAGACAAGTTTTTGAACCACTCAGAGCTCTTCTTCAGACCTTCAAAAGTCAGACATTCAGACCCTCAAAAGCTTGTCTCTATCACCAACAGAAGTTGATCCAATAAAAGATATTATTACCTCATTCCCCATCTTGTCTCTCTAATGTCCTCGGGCCAACATGGCTACAACTACACTGCATAAAGTTAAGACTGCCACAAGATGATGGCTGCTGCCCAAAAAGTATATGTGTTAGCTTTGCAGTTTTGAATTGAAGATTTAGATGGATTTTTAGTGGATTTTTTTTAAAGCTAATTTATTTTATCCATACATTTTCTTATTGTTTTTAATTTTGTGGGGGTTTTGTTATGTTGTAAATAGTTTATTATGAGAGACTAAAATATTTTAAAGTTGCTTGCTTTGCTTTGCTTTCTGAGCTTTTGAATTTTTTTAAATTGGTTTTATACTTTTGAAGGATTTTTTTTTTATTGCAAGTTATGAGCAGCTGACGTATTTAAGTTGCTCTCATTTTTAAATGGTAATATTTATCTCTCCATGAAAGCTTGAAGAAGTTTTTTGGTGTTTTTTTTTTTTTTTTTTAAACAGGTGAGAACTTTTTTGACCTGGGCTTTGACAGTTGCTATATTTTAGCAAAAGATGGTTACTTACCGCTCGGAACTGTTTTCTTTGAGATGTGTTGTTCACGTCCATTACAATTAGGTATGCGCGTGCTGCATGCACGGACGTCAGAAACTTTTCCCTTAGCAGCTCCCGTCGGGACGGCAGGGGAGCCCCCTAGAGTGGCACCCTTATGGCAGTGTATATATTACCCTGCCAGCCCGAGCCCTCTTCGGTTCCTTCTTGCCGTTGACTCCGACAGAGTGGAAGGGGGCTGAGTATTGTAATGGACATGAACAACACATCTCGAAGAACAATAGTTACGAGAGGTAAGTAACCATCTTTTCTTCTTCGAGTGATTGTTCACGTCCATTCCAATTAGGTGACTTCCAAGCTTACCATTGGAGGAGGGTAGGAGTCATGGAACGATTGATTGAAGAACAGCGCTGCCGACCGCTGCATCATCTCTGGCCTGTTGGTTAACAGCATAGTGGGCTGTAAACGTGTGCACTGAAGACCAGGTGGCTGCTTTACAGATCTCCTGGATAGGGACCTGAGCCAGAAAGGCTGCCGAAGATGCCTGTGCTCTGGTTGAATGGGCCGTAATCGCTGGGGCTGGGCCCTTGGCCAGTTCATAGCACGTGCGAATGCAGTCTGTGATCCAGGACAATATACGTTGCACAGAGACAGGAAGGCCCTTCATTCTCTCGGCTATGGCGACGAAAAATTGGATCGACTTGCGGAAAGTTTTCGTGTGCTCTATGTAGAACGCCATGGCTCTCTGGACATCCAGCGTGTGTACGCTGCAGTGTCTCGGGCTCGTGTGGGGTTTTAGAAAGAACACCGGTAAGCAAATGTCCTGACCCATGTGGAATTGGGAGACCACCTTGGGGAGAAATTTGGGGTGTGGTCTAAGCTGCACCTTGTCCTTACGAAACACCGTGTAAGGTGGTTCGGAGGTGAGGGCTCTCAGCTCGGACACCCTCCTTGCCAATGTAATGGCACCAGGAACGCCACCTTCCAAGAAAGGTAGAGGAGGAACAAATGGCCAGGGGCTCAAATGGTGGGCTCATGAGTTTGGAGAGGACCAGGTTCAGGTTCCAGGTTGGGACTGGTGGGCAAGAATACGGGAACACCCTCTCCAGCGCTTTGAGGAATCGCCCCATGATGTGATTAGAAAACACCGAGCGCCCAGACTCCCCTGGATGGAAAGCTGAAATGGCTGTCAGGTGTACTCTGATGGAGGAAAGGGATAGACCCTGATGCTTAAGTGTAGGGAGTAGTCTAAAATAACTGGGATGGGAGCCTGGAGTGGTTGAAGGCACTTGGGTTCACACCAACAGGAAAACCTTTTCCATTTCGCCAGGTAGGTAGCCCTAGTGGAAGGTTTCCTACTGCCGAGGAGAATTTGTCTCATCGACTGAGAGCACTGGCTCTCCATGGGATTTAGCCATGGAGTTTCCATGCCATGAGATGTAGAGATTGCAGGTTCGGGTGACGGAGGCGCCCTTCGTCCTGCGTGATCAGATCCAGGTGGAGGGGCAGGGCAATCGGGGCATCTATGGACAGCTCCAGGAGGGTTGAGTACCAATGCTGTTGGGGCCAAGACGGGGCGATCCTGATTACCGTCGCCTTGTCTCTGCGAATTTTGAGGAGGACCCGGTGGACGAGCGGGATAGGAGGGAAGGCATACTTCAGATCCTTGCCCCATGGTATTAAGAACGCATTGGCAATGGAATCCAGACTGTGGTTTTGGAATGAACAGAACTGAGGGCACTGTCTGTTGCTCTTGGTGGCAAAGAGGTCTACTTGGGGATAACCCCACTTTTGGAAGACTGACTGTATGATGTCCGAGCTGATTGACCACTCGTGCATGTGGTATGACCTGCTGAGGCGATCTGCCAACTTGTTCCGTACTCCTGGAAGGTAGGATGCTTCGAGCTGAATGGATCAGGCTATACAGAAGTCCCACAGAAGAAGAGCAGAGAGGCGAGGAGCAAGCTCCGCCTTGTTTGTTTATATAGAACATGGCGGTGGTTTTGTCTGTCAGGACTGTCACGCTGTGACCTTGCAAAGTGGCATGAAAGGTTTGGCAGGCCAGATGAACCGCCCTGAGCTCCTTCAGGTTGCTATGGAGAGGTATCTCGTCCCTCAACCACAAGCCTTGTGTTCTCAGAGCCCTTACGTGTGCGCCCCAGTCCAGATCTGTCGCGTCTGTTACTAACGTCAGAGGAGGTTGGGGCTTGGCGAAGGGGACCCCTGCACAGACCACTGGTCAGTGCAGCCACCAGCACAGGGATTCTAGAACCTGTCCCGGGATCATCACCACAAGGTCCAGGGGGTCTCGGTACGGACGGTAAGACAGTGCGAGCCACGCTTGCATGGGCCTGAGTCTCAGTCGGGAACGCTTGACCACGTATGTGCATGCTGCCATATGCCCTTTTAGCTGCAGGCAACACCTGACTGTCGTGGTGGGATACTGAAGCATTGATTTGACAATCTGCTCTATGGCTTGGAACCTCCGGAAGGCTCGCTTTCGCCTGTACCGAGTCCAGGACTGCCCCTATAAACTCTATCCTTTGGGTAGGTATGAGAGAAGATTTGGGTACATTGAGGAGGAGCCCCAGTCTGTGAAACGTGTCCATGACCATCGTCACGTGGGACTGGACCTCGTCCTTGGAATGAGTAGCCAGTCGTCGAGGTACAGGTACACTCGAATTTGCCTTTTCCGCAGGAAGGCCGCCACTACCACCATGCATTTCGTGAACACTCGGGGGGCTGTAGACAGGCTGAATGGGAGAACCGTGAACTGGTAGTGGTATTGGTTTACGACAAAACGGAGGAAGCGTCGGTGCGCCAGATGAATGGCAATATGGAAGTATGTGTCTTTCATGTCAAAGGCAGCGTACCAATCCCCCGGATCCAAAGATGGAATGATAGTGCTTAGAACCGGAGTTTGACCATAAATTTGTTGAGTCCGTGAAGGTCTAAAATGGGTAGAAAACCCGCCTTTGCCTTGGGGATTAGAAAGTAATGGGAATAAAACCCCTTTCCCCTTAGCTCCTATGGAACCTCCTCCACTGCACCTATCTCGAGGAGCGAACGAACTTCCTGCATAAGGAGTTGCTCGTGAGAGGGGTCCCTGAAGAGGGACGGGGAAGATGGATGGGAGGGAGGGAAGGAGGAGAACTGGAGAGAGTATCCCACCTGTACTGTGCGTAGGACCCAGCGGTCTGATGTTATATGGGACCACGCACGGTAGAAGTGGGATAGCCGGTTTAAAAACTGTGGGGATGGATTCGGGAACTGGGTTGGTACACTGTCCTCGGGCGTGCCTTCAAAACCCTTGCTTGTTTCCAGGCTGGGGTTTATTCTGGCCTTGGTTAGGCGCGTTATTCTGCTGTCTACGCCTGCTATTTCTGCCCCACCTGCGATATGGCTCCTGCCTGGGGTGGGGTTGATACTGCTCTGCTGCGGAGGCTGAGGCCTAAAGGGCTTTCTCTGGGTTGCCGGCGTATGCATCCCTAGTGACTTCAGGGTGGCCCTAGAATCCTTAAGGCCATGCAGCATGGAGTCTGTTTGCTCCGAGAAAAGGCCTGAGCCCTCAAAAGGAAGGTCTTGGGGGGTATTCTGGACCTCTAGAGGGAGGCCCAATGCCTGGAGCCATGCTGAGCATCGCATGACTACCCCCAAGGCAATGGTTCTGGCCGCAGAGTCAGCTGAATCGAGGGAGGATTGTAGCGAAGTCTTAGCCACCGCCTTTCCTTCCTCAATTAAAGCCGCAAACTCAGAGTGAGTCCTGGGGCAGGCGATCCTTAAACTTGGACATGGCCATCCAAGAGTTGAAGTTATGTCTATTAAGGATCACCTGCTGGTTGGCTAGGCATAGCTGGAGGCCCCCGGAGGAGTAGACCTTCCTACCGAAGAGGTCCGAACGCTTGGCCTCCTTGGCTTTTGGGGCCGAGGCTTGTTGGCCCTGTCGTTCCTTTTCATTGACTGCTGAAACAACTAAGGAACAGGGAGTCGGATGTCAGAACAGGAACTCGTAGCCCTGGGAAGGAGCAAAGTATTTCCTTTCTACCCCCCTGGCCGTCGGAATGATGGAGGCCAGGGTCTTCCATATAGTGTTGTAATTCGTCTGTATGGTCTTTATGAGAGGGAGCGCGACCCTGGAGGGTCCCTCAGGAGTCAGGATATCCACCATCGGATCCTCCTGCTCAACTGTTTCTTCCGCCTGGAGGCCCATATTGAGGGTGATCCTGTGGAGTAGCTCCTGGTGAGCCCTGTGGTCAATCGGTGGCGGTCCTGAGACTGATGTGCCTGCCACCGCCTCATCTGGGGAAGAGGAGGAAGTGAGGTGCTGTAGGTTGCCCTCATCTAGAGCCTCCTGTGTGTCCCCATATGCTGGGTCACTTCAGGGCCCTGCGGGGCTGAACACCTCTTGGGGTGTCGCAGTGCTTGGCACTGCCTCAGGTATTGGGCCTGAGAGCGCCAGATGCTCTTGGGGGTCCGGGGGCGGCCTGGAGAGAGTGGCCTCCCTTGTCCTTGATGCGTGCCTGTGTGGTGACCTGGAATGGCGTTGCATAGATTGCCTGGACCTAAAGGCTCTGGAGGAGATACCCTGTTGCTGGTGGTAGGCCCATGGAGTCCAGAAGGGCCAGTGGCCTGGAGAAGGCCATTGTGGCTGCCATGCTGGCTGGGATTCTCTGCTGGCTACGGTTCGATGTCTGCTGTAGCTAGAGTGACCGGAGTCGGCCTCGGAGCCGGAGGATGCTGACGGAGAGGACCAGGGTGGTGCCGAACGTTGAGCAGCCACAGGGTGCCGGGGAGTGGTGCCTGGTTGGCCAGGACCGTGAACAGTACCGGGAGTCTCGGGACCAGGACAGGTGTCTCGCACTCGGTGCCGGTGAGGTTGTCGGTGCCGTACTCCGGTGCCAGGCGACCAATGGCGTCATGGACCGGCGAGCAGTCGCCGCGGGTGCCGCTGGCGGGTTCGCCTCCGGTGCCGTAACCTTACGCTGGGTCGTGGGTGCCGGGGAATAGCAGGACGCCGAGCTCTAATGGGAGCGGTGCTGAGATGGTGACCTCGAGCGGCGCACTATTGCGGGTTTCCCTCTGGATGGAGACCCTTTTGGGTGGTGCCGGAGGCTTCTCCCTGCACAGGAGGGGGTTTGGCGCAAACAACTCAATGAGGTCTTTCGCTACCTCAAAAGCGTTGGGCGTGAAGGGGTGTTCGAGGACCTCCTCCAGACATTCGTCGGCACTGAATCAGCTGGGTACCGGACTCAATGGGGCCTGTGGCGCCAGAATTGACGATGCCAGTTCTTGGCTCGGGCCTGCAATCTGTCTTTACGTGCCAGGAGCTTCTTTAAGCGGCTTAGTAGCTCTTTGGGGAGAGAGCCCTCTTTCCCCTTCCTTATGACGCTTAGTCAGTGCCAGAGAGGTCGACCAGCGCCGAGGTTGGTCATCCCGTCTCGGTGCCAGTGATTTACAGTGCCTGGGGCACTTCGCACTGAGGAAGCTGGGGCCGGTGCCAGTCGGTATGGGGCCGGTGGTTGTAACGCGGCTTCCATGAGCAACTGCTTAAGGCAAAAGTCTCTTTCTTTCTTAGTGCGCGGCTTGAAGGCCTGGCAGATTTTGCAGCGCTCTGCCTGATGAGACTCTCCCAGACACCGGAGACAGGAGTCATGGGGGTCGCTGTTAGGCATAGACTTGTGGCACATGGCACAAGCTTTGAAACCCTGGGCTTGTGGCATGCCCAACAGGCCAAGGCTGGTGCTGGAACTAGCTTCCAGACACCTGAATACAATGGTATTTAACTAACTGATAACTATCTAAGAACAACTCTAACTAGAAGACTGAAAGGCTAAGGGATCACTCGCAAGCGAGAGAGAGAGAACATTCCAACGCCGCCACGGACGGCAAGAAGGAACTGAAGGGGCGTTGGGCCGGCAGGGTAATATATACACCGCCATAAGGGCGCCACTCTTGGGGGCTCCCCTGCTGTCCCGACAGGAGCTGCTAAGGGAAAAGTTTCCGACGTGCGTGCATGCAGCGCGCGCGCACCTAATTGGAATGGACGTGAACAATCACTCAAAGAAGAACATTATGTTTTACTGCTGATTACTTTATAAATTGCATTTTAGATATTTAGGACTTTAGAGTAAGCTTACTGTTACATTTAATTTTTTTGACAGGCAATTTTAGTTGTTTTATTTTTTAAATTTAGCACTAAATTTTCTCTTTTGCATTCAGGTTACATTTTTATTAGTACAATTTATTAAATACAGTTATTAGTACAATGTTTTATTTGTGTTTCTGCAATGGTGAGACTATGCTCTGATTGCATTGATAAACACGTATAATGGAATTTCATTGAAGATCTATTTGGGAAACTCTCTTTTGATCATGAAATGATATCTAATGATCACTACAAGTCTTGAGTGGCAAAATTAAATTCCACTGCACATTCTTTTCCTCAGTAATATACTTTTTAAAATTTTTTGTTTACAATGCTTAAAATGTGTGCAATGTCCTTGATGTTCTAGCCCAGTGTTTCTCAAATGCGGCCACCAGTGGATTTTTTTATGGCCACAACCACCTCCAAAGCATGAGTGGAGATTAGGGTTGCCAACTCTGACTGAAGCTATTCCGAGAGAGTCCGTCTCTCCCCCCCCCCCCCCCCCCGACAATGTCATTTTCTTAAAATATCCTATTAAAATCTCCCGGATTGCTTTCAATAGTCACTGGAAGATCGATGCCGATTCCGGGAGACTCCAGGCCAATCCTGGAGTGTTGGCAACCCTAGTGGAGACTGGGGGGACCAAAGCCCTTCCCTGCAGAGCCCAGCTGTTGCTCCTGAATAGCTTTTACCAAGGGTAGTGAGATACATCACCTTGGTGTTTGCGCTTGCACCGCCAGCAGGGACTGGCGTCCTGCACCATGCAGCTCCTTGGGGTCTCCGGAGACACGTGGGACCGAAGTGCATGGTGCTGGAGGCAGCTCTCATCAGCGGAGACAGATGTGGTGTTCAGTCTCCAGGGCACTCCCTGGGAAGCACCCCCGCTTCCCCCCAGCTGGGGCATGGTGAGCCTGGGACTCCCCAGGCGGACGACGGTGAGTTCCTGACCCACCTTCCCCAGAGTGGGCTCTCAATGAAGGGCCATAGGAGGCAGGGACAAAGAGATGGGTTTGTCAGAGTGGCCACCAGCAAAAGTTGGTGGCCACACTCTGAGGCCACCAAAAATTTTGTTGTGGGAACCCCTAGCCTCTCTCTACCTTAATGGGAATAGTTTGGATTTATATTCATATTGAAACCGTGATCTGCATTTGTAAGTTTTCAAACTACATTCCTTTTACCCACCTTAATGCTACCTGAGGAGAGCGAAATCATTGGATTAAAAATAACTCTCCGGGTCATGAATTTAACTGGGATGATAATCTCCCTAATTTTTTTCCATACAGTACGTTGTGAGGTTTGCATAAAAGTTTAAAATATTTTTTAAATAAAAACAGAATTGTTGTATGTAGTGTCTGTTTACTAATAGTTTGTGAGTATTCACTAAATTCAGAAAGGAAAGTTTATGCATCAGAATCAAATAGGAAACATATATGAGTCACAAGCACTTTTGTGCTGTATGGGGGCCCTGTGGTTGGATCCAGGCCCAATTAACTTTAATAAACCACTGACTTTAGTAAGTTGAAGTATGAATATTAACCAAACCTTACCTTATCCCCCGCACCCCACCCAATAAATAAATAAAAATCCTGTGCAAAAAACAAAAATACTTAGCTTTGTTTTATTTATGCACTATGGGTGAAAAACAGCTGCATGCAAAGAACCCTCTCCTAGCCTAGACACCAATTAAATCCCAATTAAACCCTCAAATACAATTTATGTGGTGTATAGGCTAGCTGTGGTCTCTGCACAGAGGTGAAATTCACCCAAAGGTTATGGAAACATTTCAGCAAGAAATTGTGGGTGCATTTTTATACACCTAGGATTTTTGCAGACACGATTCTGTGCACCTACAGTTTTGCTTGCAAATGTTGCTACGACAATTTTTTGTGCATGCAAAAGTTCCAGTGTTTGCTCCCAAATCAAGTAATTACACCAAGCTGCTTGATTTGTGTACAAACACTGCATCATAATTTTAGAGGCTAGTTTAAGGACTCTTGAAAATGTGTTCCTTTATATTAAAGAAATTAACCCAACATAATTTTAAGTTTCTGCTATTTTTATTAGGTCTTTCCCATAGGAAAGGATGGTACAAATGGCTTCTGGCCTGTTTTTACAATAGTTCTACCCTGGGGTCAGTCTGAATCACATGATAAACATACATCAAACAGTTTGTAGTAAAGCACGAATGTGTTGTGATTTCAGTAGTCACAAACTAAGCTATGCTGAAACTGAATTGAAAACTATACCATCTGAAGAATGGAGTATGTGGAGCATACAGATCATAGAATCATAGAATATCAAGGTTGGAAGGGACCTCAGGAGGTCATCTAGTCCAACCCCCTGCTCAAAGCAGGACCAATCCCCAGACAGATTTTTGCCCCAGATCCCTAAGTGGCCCCCTCAAGGATTGAACTCACAACCCTGGGTTTAGTAAGCCAATGCTGTGGTTCACTTTTGATCCTATATCAAAGTAATATTATACGTATACTATGTGTAAGTCAGGATACAATCAGTTTTGTAGTAATATCTATGCAAATAATCTTTTAATGAGCCCTTGTAACAACCATTTAAGAGCTACGTGATGATATATAATGTTTTTTCAGAGAGTAATTTGGAAACCTGATGTCATCGCATAGATCATTCTACATTTCTGTTTAAAGTTAAATGGCAAACATATAACATTGTCAGAAAAATCAGTAGTTGTGCTATCAAAACTGGGAAAAACAGGAGATACAGAAAAAAGGTTGATTAAAAAAAAATACCTGTTGGCTATTCCTTCTTCCAGAAGTCCTATGACTTCTTTGTAGTCTGTAACTAAATGCTGAGACAATCCTGTCAGAGGTTTAAAAAGTGAAAGAGAGACCGTTAAAAAACAGGTTTTACTCAGGAAATATTGTTTCACTCTAGTCTCTTGGTTCGAGTATGCAATAGGGTTACTACCACAACTGGGGAGTACAAACATTCTGTCTTAGACTTAGACCTGGTCTACACACAAATTTTGTATCAGTTTAACTATTTTGATTAGCGGTGTGGGGGTTTTGTTTTGTTTTGAAACCAAACTAGTCATACTGGTACAATCCCTAGTGTGGATGTAGTTATACTGGTATAAAAATGTCTTATACCAGTCTAGTTTATTCCTCTTCCCATATTGAAATAATTTAGAGTGGTATAAACATTTTTATACCAATATAACTGCAGCTACATGAAGTTGATTTTTTTTCACTTTAACTACACAATCATGGTTAAAGTGATACAATTTTTTGTGTGTAGACAATCCTTCAGCCATTGATTCTGCAGATGTAAAGTATAAGGTTCAGTCCAAATGAATCAGAGAATGAGGAAGTCCTCTGTCTGGAGTCTTTGGTGCACACTTTATTAGCTAAATACCATACTGTGAACCTGTGACATTTATCTGTAAACTAAACGCTGTATAAAATTCTGTGCCCTACTCTACGCCAAAGTGCATCCTGATTACGATATTAGAAAGAATCAAGCATTAATGTAGCTGCCTTGAGTGCACTAGCCAGGAATGAAAGAGATGCTGCATTGCAGAAACTACTGGAGCAAATGAGGGGCAGTGACTAATGTGGCCCCCACTAGAGGGCAGTATGCTGTTATGATGTAACTTCATTACTAGCATCTTATAAAATGTAAATTTGTAGCAAACACACTAAGGGCTTGTCTACACTGGCAATTTACAGCGCTGCAACTTTCTGGCTCAGGGGTGTGAAAAAACACCCCCCTGAGCGCAGCAAGTTTCAGTGCTGTAAAGTGCCAGTGTAGACAGGGCACCAGCGCTGGGAGCATGCTGGTAGCTACACCCCTCGTGGAGGTGGGGTTTTTTTTAGAGCTCTCCCAGTGTTGCACCGCGACCACACAAGGCACGTTAAAGCGCTGCTGTGGCAGCGCTTTAGCGTTGCCAGTGTAGACTAGCCCTTAGTTGGCTTCAAGGGACTTACTCCTGGGATGAAATTGACCTCACATGTTTGCTCTGTCTTACTTTTGGCAGTTGTAGTATCATGGGTGGCAACCGTATAAGGCGCTATAGAAAATAATCTTTTCCTAAATTGTTTATCATGGGGTAGAGTGAAGTGCTCCTCATATTTTTTGTTGTATTTCACTAGTACAACAATCCATGAAACATGTTTTCTTTTTAATATGTGCCATAGGAGTGTGTATTGGGGGGGCGGGGAGGAGGGAGATGACATGAGGAAAAGGTATACTTTGTTACCAGAAAATAATTTATGGTAAGAATATCGTTTCTTAAGACTATTTTAAATGCGCTAGCAAATTTACAGATACACACCTGTTGGCACCATGAAAAACAAACAGTATATAGTTCCATTGGACCATCTTATCTGCAGGAAACAGACTTTCAGTGATAGGTATCAACACCTAATTCCACACGTTCTAAAGAGACACCCTTCTAAAAGGTCTAATTTTTCTAATTAAAATGATTTTCCTATCAAGTTAATATCAATTGCTTACCCTAGTCAATAATTTAAAAGCTCAGCAAGACTCAAAGGGTTATTTCAGAGATAGTGGGACGGAGTCTGTCCTTAGATACTAGTAGATAAACAGACTGTGAATGAGGTCAGAATTTGGCCCAAAGATGAGTGATTTGTTTTAGCCCTTTAATACCTGACCCAAAGAAAACAAATTCTCACACCAGCATCACATTCACCCACAACTAAAAGAATCTCATCCGTGGCCTAAAAACATGCAAAACTACAGGATGGTTTACAAAGCAAAGCATTTATTCTACTGTTTGACATTGTATTAGCTATACATTGAACTCCAAAAGATGTAATGACATTTTCCTGTCTGAAAAACAATAGCCAATTACTGTTCAAACAGCACCAGCATCTGCTAATCTACAGAGTATGGAAAAAGCGCCTTATATAGTTTCTCTAACTCACTTTCAAGGGTTTGTAATCTTGTGAATAAAAAACTAGCTATGTGATGGGAAGGCACAGTTATATTTATTATAAAGTTTCCACAGTTCTTACTCATTACATTTATGTTATTACTGATACTATTGCCTCCAGTATAGAAACTAGTTGATCACAACACACAAAGCTTTATTATAAAAAGGCAAAAGAAAAATTATTAATGCTGTTGGAGAAGGAATGCCATTAAGTGCTCTCTCTGCTACTTGGAAAAAGAAAGTCTGTTTTCAAGAATCACAGAAAGATCACAAAACTCTGTCTGGACTAGAAATCTATCTCAAACTAAGACAGAATCTGCCTCAGAAATCTGTCTCAGAGTAACAATATAGATTGCATCATTTCCTGATTTAAAAGAGGCTGACTCCTTAACAGTGCAACCATCTGTAAGAGAGAATTTTGAAACCATTCCAATCTGAAGCACTGAAACACTTTCAGCATTTTAAACACTAGAAACGTGCAGCCTTTACATCGAAAAAATGATAGTCTGGAAACTATTCAAAACACTTAGTGCTGGGATTTCCTGACTGGACTTGCAAATGGAAAATGCATTACCTCTAATATGAAAGTAACTAGGCAACCCTAAAGGGTTTCCTCTTTGGTTCTCCTCCTTGTCTAGTATTGACTTCTATACACTAGAGACTACTGAAACAAACTATGTAAGTGACACCTGCAGTATACAAGGGAGCCCCTCCCCAACAGTAACATTTTTCTGTTACCCCTAAACTGGGGACTGATCATGCGCAACAAGTACAACACAAGTACAGATGCAAATCTTGATATACTGCAATGTACTGTGAGATAATGGGAAATCTCTGAACTTTGCCTATGTTCATCAGTTTAACAATACTCATTTGTTCCATGGAGCAAATTGTCTGGTAGAGGGGTGCAAAGTAAACCATCCTCCTATGCAACTACAGGCTATAATTATATGGCTATAATTCAGAAAACATGTCCATCCAGCTATCAGTAACAGGATTCCTAGGGCATGATCCTGCAGAGACTCCACATGCAAAACTTCTGTGGATTTCAAAGGGCAAGGGCTCACATAGAAAGGCTGCAGGATCATACCGTACATTACTGAACTCAGCAATTATTGGTTTCAGCAATATACTATAAGCAGCCCTTAAGGGCATATGCCACAGAGGTGTAAACCACTTTATTTTCTGAGTTAGAAGTTCTTTAAAATCAAGCCACCTGTACTGATCTGCAGTGTGAAAAATGTCTGAACTCTCTCACCCCTCATCTGACATGTGAGCTAACTAACAAGCACACTTCTGCAGGAATCCATGTGATCAGCTCCTCTATCAATCTCCTACCAAAAAAACAAAATAATGCCACCTCCCAAAAACAAACAAACCACACACACAAATGCAATACATATGGCATAAATGGTTATAGTTGTTAAACACACAACACAAACAGTATCATACACATACAGAACTATGTCATCTGACTACAGACCCCAAGACACTGATTCATCAGTATCAATTCTATTCATGTGGTACAACAACAGCAGTGTAATGCTATCACATGACACTTCAAACAAGAAGTTATTTCATTTTTAACTCATCCAGCCATTTCTTTCTAAAATTTTGAATTACGTTACTTATTATAAGCAGAGCTGCAAGTTCCTTGCAGAGATTTTTTTATAGGAATTTGTGTGTTTGTCATGGGACAAGATGGCAGGAGTAGGGCTAATAGAATGTCCAAGTTGGATTTTCTCATGTGACCTGAAATGGCACTTTCTGATTTTGTTAATGGGTTTATATTATACTTTTCTCATAGTACAAAGTAACAAAAATTCAGGAAGGGAAATTTTTAAGGGAAACAACAGAACTGCAACTTTATAAAGTCACTATCCTAGTTACAAACAATATTCTAGGTAACATCTGGGTATTGAATTCTTATTTAAAGAACTAACAATAAATATAAAATATCAGAACTAGAAGACAAAGGATAGATTTATCTCATGAGGATCTATCTGGGAAACAACTGCATAACTTCCTACCACAGTATCACAGGGTGAGCTGGGACATTAAGAGATTCATGTCCCAGATCTGACCTGGTTTCCTCCCAGATCAAGAGAACTCTGGGATTTGCAGCCTAGGAACCACTGGAGATGTACTCCTGACAGCACAGCAAATAGGGAAAGAAACAGTCTAAAGCACTCTTCTCAATCTGGGCAACGATCAGGAAAAAGCAGCAGCTCCTGGTGGGGCTCTGCAGTAACTAGGCTCTGGGTCAGATCTGTAATGAGGTTCCCAGCTGAGAGGGAGCCAGGGAAGGAACCCAGAAAAGGCCAGAGTGAAGGCCAAATGTGTACGCTTCTCCTAGTTTACAAAGGATTACAGGTTTGCCATACTGGATCAGACCATCAATTCATTTATTTTCCAATCCTGAATTTAGTAGGATGCTGGTGGTACAGAAAGTCATAGTTAAAATAACCAGAATGCTACCTGGTCAATCGTGTATAGGAGGCTTGTGTGTAAAATCTATTGGCTCTGCTGGTGATCAGTTTATTCTCTGAGACATGAAAACTGATGACAATGATCAGGTGCTAAATGCAATATTACAGGACATATTGATTAGCAGGGAACTAGGCATCGGGATTTCATGTTTCTTTTACTTGGCTCTGTCACTGGATAAACCTGGGCAAGTCACATAACCTCTCTTCTCTTCAGTTTCACTATCAGTAAATTGTGAATACCATTTATATATTTCACAGAGCTTTTGAGAGACTTAAGTTATGTTTGTGAAGCATTTTGAGATTCTTGGATGAAGAATGCTATGTACTATTATTATATCTTATAAAGCCAAGTTAATTGACTAAAAATTTTGTTAATAGTTCTAAAATTATCCAGCTCTTTCAAAAATCCAGCGGCAGTATTTATCTTGATTTTCCCTTTCCCTCCCTCTCCTAAAAAAAACCACCTGTGTAAGCCAGGTGGCATGATAATGGCAAACAGCGGAGGAGGGAATAGAGGAGAACAAAGGAAATTTACAAAGGGGGATGGAGATGTTTTAAAAGCAGAACAAGCTAGTATTTGATCTGACATGACACAACCAATACAATTCTGTCTTATGTGCATTTTACACATTAAAGGAATACTTCGTAGGTGTCAAACATGTTACAATCCACTTGGCCAATAGCCAAGAGTTGGCACTGTCAGTAATCCCAGAGGCAATTTGGAGTTTTGCCCACTGTGTAGACATAGTGTTTAGCAGCACATTAAAAAGGAAATGGGTGTATTTACTTTCCAGACAAACCCACCCATATTTAAAGTTTGCATCAGTTTGGAAAGGTCTCTTCTTCCATTCCTGACCATTAATATGTTTTATATGTTTTTTAAATCACTTACTCAGTTATTTCTATGCCTGTAGTGCGCTGATTCTGTAGAAACCACTTTCTGTCAATCACTGACCAAATGTATTGCTTTTGAGAGGGCAAACTCAGTATAATGCACTATCAAATGACTTAAGCACCAACAGCTGAGAAAGTTTACTTTAAAATGATGTTACACTTCTGACAAAGGGCAGAGGCAAAAGGGAAGGGAAAGAAAAAAGGGAGAGGAAAAATTGGAAAGGCAAAAGCAGGTAAGAGAAAAGATAAGGACTGAAAAGAGGAAAACAGAATGGAAGAAACAATTTTACAGAAAGATGCAAGTTTGGAAACAATGTAAAACTGCATTAGAATGTTTTTATAACTACAGCAAACATACATGTGAAAGTCGGCAGATTAGAAATCTGTAACCTAGTAATTCCAGTGGAAACAAGTACACCTCTACCTCGATATAACGCTGTCCTCGGGAGCCAAAAAATCTTACCGCGTTATAGGTGAAACTGCGTTATATTGAACTTGCTTTGATCCACCGGAGTGCGCAGCCCCTCCACCCCCCGGAGCACTGCTTTACCGCGTTATATCCGAATTCGTGTTATATCAGGTCGCGTTATATCGAGGTAGCGGTGTACATTGTTTCACAAAAAGTTCCTGACAGGAATCTGAAGCTTCTGAGAATTTACAGGCAAATTGCTATCAACTAAAAGGCCATGTTAGTTTGGGGAAAGGAGTTACTCCCGTTTTCTGCTATGCTTAGTAGGAAAGAGATTTCTTCCTGGTATTAGCAGTATGGTTTTACATTCTCATGAAACATTCATTGCAGCCATCGTTGGGGGGCAAATTATCAGGCTAGATAGATCAATGGCCTGATCCAGTACAGCAAACCTTATACTCTATATTTTTATTTAACACATTCACTACACACACAAAATGAGTCCTTCCTCTAGAATTTCACCCTCTTCAAATATTAAGAATTAGATTCCATGTTCTGCCATATATTTTTGCTGGGAGGATTTTGAGTTCCTCAAACTACATATTTCATGTTGGCTGTTTAATAACTGGAAAGAGTGGAAATAATAAAGAGCATGTTAGGAATGCAAGTGAACATTCAGAATAGGCACATAGGCATTCATCTGTAACCCATGCAGAAACTCACTCTCACCTTGCACATATGGACCTGTCTCAGGGTGCTCTCGGACACGAAGCGTATAAGGTTTCTTCTGGTTTGATTGCTTTAACAAATCTCGGACACGCTCATTATAGATTTCAAGGAAACTGAAGAAAAGCAAATAAAATGTTGTCTTTCTGACAGCCGCTATTCACAAAAAAATTTATTTAAAGTTGTTCTTTGGACAATGAAAATTTGCACCTGCAGCCTGGCACAGACATTCCACATCAAAAACTAAAGTATTCATCTTCATTACCTCTCAAATTACGTCTTCTTACATGTTGTGCGTACTGACACTTAGAAAGGAGCTGAGAAGCAATCAATTGTCATGAGGAAAGAAAATAACTGTCCCCTGCTGCTGGCTGGTTGGAAATAGTGCTGACACAATAAATAATCTGCATTGCCAACACAGCATATTTCCTGCACTTTTAATTAATGTTGTTCCCAACTCTTCAATTGTTCAGAGCACAAAACTCCACAAAATTAATGATGTTTATGAATAAGAACGGAATGCAGTATAGGGTCCAAATTTTAAAGAGTTAAACAAGCAAGACATGGACTCTTAACCCACTATTATTTAGATGCATATTCTTTGGGATCTAACAGTGAACAAACAGCATCCAAGGAACTATGCTTGGATTGAAAACTGAACTGCAAGATTTTCCCACCCCAACAAAATGATTGACAGCCCTGAGAAAGAGAAATAAACTTATCAAATAACATTTGTGTGCTTTGACTATGGAAATACACATTTGAAAGTATTTAGAAACATATGGCCAAAAATAATGAGACACTCCTACCTGACTTCTATTCTGCAAGATGCTGGCTGCTCTGAATAATCATCCTCCCTTGAGAAAAGGCCCTGCACAAACCAAAAGTTTACATTTTTCTCTTAAAAAAATAAAAAGAAAAGAAAATTAAGAACAGTTTAAACAATTTCAAGTTCATAAAAGAAACAAATACCTCACATATACGAGGTGTCAACCCAATGGATGCCTTTAAATAAAACAAAAACAAACAAAAGAAAAACAATTACATGATATGATCACAGTCACAGTTTTTCTTGTAAGAAGTCATTTTAATAAATATAAACAAAACTATGGGGAATTCCCAACTATTCCAGCATCAACTTCCCACTAAAACATGGAGAGATACACAAGCAGTGACTGTGGAGATCACAACACAATTTGTCTTGGAGCATTCTCAGTGTTAGATCTGTGACAACTCATAGCTATTCCAGTTGCAGCATCTCTAGAAGTAATCACTTAAAGCAGGGGTTCTCAGACTTTGTACTGGTGACCCCTTTCACATAGCAAGCCTCTGAGTTCGACGCTCCCTTATGCATTAAAAACACTTTTTTATATATTTAACACCATTTTAAATGCTGGAGGCAAAGCAGGGTTTGGGATGGAGGGTGACAGCTCTCGACCCCCCATGTAATAACCTCGCAACCCCCTGAGGGATCCCGACCCCCAGTTTGAGAACCCCTGACTTAAAGGGATGATATACTCTGGCTAGAATGGTGGCTGTACCCATAACTGTCAATCTTACCCTCACTGGAAGTCATCTTAGGGCATTTTTCATAGGCAGTGATTGCTGAAAAGTTTAAAGCTAAGATGACTCCACTTGCTACAGCACATGGCTTACGTAAAGACTTGGAGCTACCTTCAGGCTCAGCCCCTCCCACGCAGAATCTCTTTGCAGTAGGATGCAAAGATTTTTAGAAGGTATATTTGAAATGGAACAAATTAAGGGGAAAAAAACAGCTCTCTCTAAATAAATGCATTTTTGTAAATGTGAAAGTTCTCTACAGCCCAAGCAAGCTGATGTTCTAGCTATTAACAATGCTAATAATGTATTACAATAAATGCAAATTATTAAATATTGGATCGAAGTGGGACTCTTCCTGACGCACAAATCACTCTCTCACCAAAGAATCCAGCAGCAACATTACTACAATGAAAGTGCCATAGGAATTAGTAACGATTTTTAAGATATGGTCATTGTAAACTGCTATTATACTTCCAAGATAATCAACTACTAGTGACCTGATTCTCCTCTCACTTACATTAGTTTTACATCAGTATAATTCTTCTGACTTCCATGGCGCTAGTCTTGATTTAAAACAGGAAGAGAATCAGGTCTTAGGTATCAGATGGGCAAAATCTCCCTGCAGATGCCTGTCAGGTGGTGCCTTTAGTAAACTAATTCTAGGGACAGCAGAACCAGTTCAATAAAAATAAGAACCAAATAGAAACTGTAACCAAAATTCAGACCAACCCTGAACCATTTTTATAGGTTAAAAAAAATTTATTTGAAGAGTGGGTCTCTCTCCCCTACCCTTTACCTGAAGCAGTGGTCCTCTCAGGGGGCTTGCTCTTGCTGTCTCCTTGAAAAATGGTTCTCTCTTTTGCAGTGATTCTCAGACTGCAGCCCATTCAGCACAGAGCTGTGGCCCATGTGACATCCTTAGGGCCATACAGGTAGTATTGGATGCAGCCCACATAACACATATGCGGCCCACAATGGTAAATAGGTTGAGAACCACTGCTTTAGAGACAATTCGATTTATATAGGTTTTCAGAGAGATGATCTACCTTTCCCTCTGGATCAGCAAAGCCAGTAACCCTTCCACTGGACTCACTGGTTTGGGTGCTTTAACACATAAAGGCACACTAAGTGGGGCCCCATAAATCAAATATCTTAGAACTGACTAGCTTTGAGGAGCATATGCTAATGTTTCATCCCCAAAGCTTCCATTCAAATTCAAATTCACTTTGTAATTGGAAATGAAGCAAGTATGGTCACCTCAGACTGTTCCCTAATGGACAGCAAAGTCGTCTCACAAAAATGCAGCAGAAAAGATTGCACAAATAATTATTCCAAATTTTAATTAGCAAAAGTAATTTAACCTCAGCATGGCTGTCTGATTGTCAAAGAAAGTGACATTAAAATATTTTGTAGAGGCGCAGGCTGGCTGCTACGAAGAACAATAAGTGTTCATGGTAGAAAACTTGTTTTCTTTAGACTAAAAGGTAAACCACACATATGCAACACCCAAAGAGCACAGTCTACAAAAGGAATTTTATTTATATATATATAAATAAATAAAATGTGTGTATACACACACACACACACTTTTATGATTTTAGCTTGTGCTACATTATTTAGCTATGTACTTAAGCATGTGCTTAATTTTAAGCACAAGTAATCCCTAGTAAAACATGCTTAAACATTTTGCTTAATTAGGATCAATCTTAATCATGAACTTCAATTTAATAAACAGATAAAAAAAAAGAGTGTAATGAAGGCTATGACTCACTGGAGTTCCCATCATCGTGTACGTTTTTCCTGAACCCGTCTGTCCATATGCAAAAAGACAGATATTGTACCCCTTAAAAGCACCAGATAGCACTGAGGTGCCGAGGTCCTGGAAAACCTGGAACGATCGAAAGAAAAAATGCACTCAGTGAGTCATTCCCTCCTTGGAAACACTCACTGCCATTCAAACATCATTTAGTCTATTTTTCACAAGTCTAAAATGATAAGTTCCATCCCATTTGCCTATCGACTTATTTCATGGGACTAATAAACATGTGGAAATTGGACAAGATAAAAAAGGTAGACTGTAACCAGCCCCCCCCCCCCCCCCCTTAGTCTCCTTTTCTCAAAACTAAACATGCCCACTTATTTTAACCTTTCCTCACAGGATAGGTTTTCTAAACGCTTTCTAAAACATTTTTGTTGCTCTCCTCTGGATTCTCTCCAATTTGCCCAAATCTTTCTTAAAGTGTGGTGCCCAAAACTGGATACAATACTCCAGCCGAGGCCTCACCAGTGACAAACAGAGCGGGACAATTACATCCCATGTTCTACATACGACACTCCTGTTAACATGCCCCAGAATATTAGCCTTTTTCGCAACTGTGTCACATTGACTCATTCAACTTGTGATCCACTAACCTCAGATCCTTTTCTGTAGTATTACCACCGAGACAGTTTGTAACTGTGCATTTGATTCTGCCTTCCTAAGTGTAGTACTTTGCACTTGTCTTTACTGAATTTTGTCTCTTATTTCCGACCAATTTGTCACAATCATTTTGAATTCTAATCCTGACCTCCAGAGTGCTTGCAACTGCTCCTAGCTTGGCGTCATCCGCAAATTTTACAACCATACTCTCCACTCCACTATCAAAGTCATTAGTAAAAATATTGAATAGTACCAGACCCAGGACAGATCCCTGCAGGACCCAACCAGTGCGACAGTGAACCATTGCTAACTGCTCTTTGGGTAAGGTTGAACTTTCCTTGTTTCCCCAATCTGTCATTTCTTATTTTATACTTAGATTGTAAGCTCTTTGGGACAGGGACTGTCTTTTTGTGCTGTGTTTGTGAAGCACCTGGCACAATGGTGTCCTAGATCACAACTAGAGCTCCAAGGTGCTACAGCAATACAAATAATTAATAAAATTAATAAAGGAGCTGGGCATCACAATTCTCAAGGCCAAAAGCTGGCTACTGCTAGGCATGGCAGAAAGTAGCAGATGTTACCTGTTGCTCGGGTCCTACTTTGTTTTTTTCCTGTATGGACTGGACTGTGCCCAAACCCACTGACCCCATCTCCAACATACCAAACCCCCACTCCACGGCAGTGTAAAGAGTAGTCGTCTCCTCTGCTGGGTACACTGAAGTATGGAGTCCCCTCTGTGCTGGCTGTCAACTGCTAAGCCCTCCAGCACAGGATAAATGAACTCAGTACGGCTGAAGTCTTTCAAAGAAAATATTTTAAGTATAAAAATATTTTCTATTCATGTAGAAAGTTAACCTGTATAGACACACAGTTACATACCATACTCTGCAAAGATTCAGCCAACTTTTGTTTCTTTTACAGACAGGTAAATGTACTAAGCTTAGCAATGGTGGATAAAGAAAACAAATATACTGCAGGGAAAACATCAATTTATCCCAATCCCAATCAAGGGTAATAATCAGAGCTATCAAAAATAAACTCTTGAGACTTAATTTGCAGGTCATATTACAGTTCAAATCACAACAGGTGCCAATTTTTAGCAGGAGATTCATTATAGTTCCAACTCCACTGAAGGCTGAGACTATACACACATTTCATTAATCAAGGACAACTTGGCTATTTGTGTTCTGATAATAAACCATCTGAGCCAGAAGTCAAATGTCAACTCATCGTTGGTGGCTCAGTGGCAGCATGTCTAACAAAAGTATTCTGTGTCAGGAATGACAGCCGCTGGAAGGTTCAAACATGGTACAATGTAAATAGGAAGACAGACCTGCCTAACAATATATAACACCTTTACCAACATATACCGACCAAGCACAGTGAAAACACAGGCAGACACTTTAATATGATGGACAAGAGAGCTATGCTGAACAGGTTGCCGTCATCCAGAAGGCTGAAACTGTGTGTTTTTTTAACCATTGCCACATCAAATGCAAACTCTTCATCCTCACCTACAAGACCCTCTGTAATCTCTGCCCTAATTTTTTCTTCCTTCCCTGCTTGTTCAATATTCCATTCCCTTAGCCTCCTTTTCCAGTCTCTGCTCCGTGTCTTCTTCCTGCTTAGAAGGTGAGATCCTGGCGCCACTGAAGTCAATGGACATTTTACCCAGTGACTTAATTGAGGATTTCACCCACTCATGTACTGCTGTCCTGTCTCCTATCCTGCACTTTTTTTTTATTAAATAAAGATTGTAAATTATTCGGAGCAGAGAATGTATTATGTTGATGTCTGTAAAAACACTGATGTATAAATGTTATTAATGATTATCCTTTCCTCTATTAAAAATATATTTTCTTTCTGCCCAGCAGAATGCAGTTACAACTTCATATTCTCTCAGGCCACTGGGAAACTGTTCTCTTGTAGCACTGTTCTCTCCTAAAAGCACCCAGACACCACTAGGCTTTTCACACACACACACAAAAATAAGATCACAGGCAGTATTTTGCCCTTGAGGCCTTCTTTGAGCTGTGGGAAAATAGAACGGGGGGGATTTGGTTTGGGGTTAGACTATTCTTGGAAGTTGCTTTGTAGTGGTGTTTCAACATCTGTTTTTTATTTAACTCGTTGGTTTCTATGGAAAAGGCAATGCTCTTTTAAAAATAATTGAATAAATATCAAATCAGAATATGGGCCTGATCCTGCAGTTCTTACCTTGCACAGTCAGTTCTATGGACTTCAAGGGGACTGCTCAAGAGTAAGGAATGCAGAACTGAGCCCTGTACGTGCTTCAGGGAACAAAAGTTTACTAATAGAAAAGTACTTCAAGTCTCCCAAAACTCTGATATAGCAATAGTTGCTGACTGGTGGTCCTGCTGTGCTTTGGCAACTGTGACATGTTTTTGTTTCTTTAACCACAGTGCTGTTGCAGCTTAGAAAGTGGCCGATCCGAAATGTATCCCTATTGTGTTCTAAAATAGTTCTGGATTTCACCAAAGTGTTTTCTGAACTGAGAATCACTGTATTTAGGTCTAATTGCTCAGCAACAGCTCCAACAGTGTTCTAATTAAAGAAGCACTTGGAAGTAACTGACCTGGGATCATGGCAGCATAGAATGTTTAATTTACTATTAGCTACCTCTGCTTTAGAGCACAGTGATCAATCTCAGGCAGGCTATTTATTAAACACACTGACTAAAAAAGTCTGTAAACCAAATTCTCCTCTAAGATGCTCTGTTGTAATCCCATTATTTCTGTGGAGCACTGAAGGAAGAATTTGGCCCCGTGTTTGTAGACTCATTACATCAGCACAATACAAATTAGGCCATTTTTTCCCTAAAAATTTACAATTATTTGGAAAAGCATCTGAGTTTTAATGATCACAAGTCAAACCATTATATTTGTGATTCTTGGCCTGAGTCATCATGGTAGGAAATTAATGCAGGCTCCTTGATGTGACAGGGCCTATATAGATCAATCTCACAAGGTCAAAATGTGCTTAACCCTTTGTACTAAAGTTATACACTGACCAAGGGTTAAAGTATTGGGGAAGCACACCCTATTTCCACTCTTGCCCATCACATTTAGCAATCCTCCATATCCTTGCTAATGGAAATATGGGTCTGGTTTGTTTTTTTGTTGAGGGGTAAAAGAACAGATCTTTTGGGATTCCTCCCCCCCCCCCCCATCTTTTTCCTCTTCTGTATCTGCTCTTGCCCACCCCCATTTTGAGGTCTAGCTTTGGGGAAATATGTCCTTCCAAACAAGGAACATGGCCTGGGGAAGACCAAAGTGTTGGTCAAAAATGATATTCTCCTTCCTAGGGGTTGAATGTGCTGCTTCTACTGCAATGTCAAGGCCCTGTCAAAATCTGAAGATACCCAGGGTTGAGAGCTGAACTAAGAGTTGTTGATGTTTTACTGACTGGCATAAGAATTGATTATCTAAACATCTCAAAAGCCTCCATGCCCTATTCGAGTGTACAAAACAGGGTGAAACTTTAAATATATGAACACCAGGTAAATCTTGTGATCCACACTATGAAAGCTTATGTTTGAAATTGTACTGTTCCCAAGGAACAGGGAGTAAGACTGCAACAGCCCTTAAGAAAACAAAAAGACAACCTGACGCACAAACTCTATTACATACGAAGGCTTAAAGTAGCCACCAGTCTTCTTAGCTGTTAACTTAGCATACAACCAGAAACAGGGCCACACTGACCACCTGCTGCGAGAGACAGTTATAAGTAATAGTCCTTGTCTATGCTAGAAAGATATACCATTTCAAACTTAAATCTATTTACACCTTGTTTAAGCAGTATAAGTGTGTTTACATTAGGGATCTGCATCAGTTTAACTAATGGCTTGTCTAAACTTACAACGCTGCAGCAGCACAGCTGGACCACTATAGCACTTCAGTGAAGATGCTACCTACGCCCACAGGAAAGCTTCTGTTGTGGGTGTAGTAGATACTCTACCTCCCCAAGAGGCAGTAGCTATGTTGATGGGAGAAGCCCTCCTGTTAGATCATATAGGAGTTAGGTCGGTATAATTACATCACTCAAGAGTGTGGATTGAATTTTTAACTTGCACTGTTCCCCACCGCATTTAGAAAGAACAATCTTTGTCTCTCTCTTCCCTCCTCCCCTCACAGCAAGACCCCTATTTCTCCACCCTTCATTGTTTTTTCCCCTTTTCTAAACAAGCCCTCTCCCACCAACTTAACCTTTACACGACCTCCCACTGAGCAACAGGTCATGCCTCCCAAGCAGTCAGAAAGTGAATTAAGCTAAAGCACACAAAGATACTTTTAGTGTAGCATAAAAGTGTCCACATGGGGAGTTAGGGTTGAATAGCTATTGCACTTTAAATTCACACTCGAGCTTATTCCGCACAAACCTCCTGTGCTTGTATCTGTGCCTGTAGAATCTGCTGCCTCCACGTGGTTCCTTCCCAGTTTCAGATCCCAATACCTTCCCTCTGCTAGTTCCTGGTCTTGGAGGTTGGGTCATGTCAGGGCCACAAGCTGGGATGGAAGGAGAAATTGGTGCAAACTGGATGGGCCTAGTTTCTCCCAAGAATCCAAAGCTAGCCCTATCCACCAGAAGCCAGAACCACTCTCTCTCTCTACCTAGACCTGCAAACAGGTGGGCCCTCAAGATGCTAGAGAGTTAACTGCGGTAATTCAGTACCCTAAGTTTCTAAGCCACTATTCTTCTTACTTGCAAAAACTACATTTCTTTGCAGATTATATGAATTATACTGTTAAAATGGTAGGTAAGTCAGCACAAGGACTGTGTCTTTGTTATGAAAAGCAACATGCACGCTTATGGCACTATATAAAAATGTTAACTAATATGTTGAAGCGTGGATCACTACAAAAATATTATTCGACATTCTTTTTGGGGAGGGGGGGGAATATAAAATTTGTGTTTGGGGCAGCACTCACCTGACTGTTGTGTCAGAATCCAATGAATGCTTTGGATTTTTCATCATACACTTTATATCATAGGACAAGGCGAATGAGGTAATATCTTTCATTGGCCAAACCTTCTGTTGGTGAAAGACAAGCTTTTGAGCTTACAGTAAGCTCGAAAGCTCGTTTCTCTCCCCAACAGAAGTTGGTACAATAGAAGATATTACCTCATCCACCTTCTCTCTCTAATATTCTGGGACCTACATACTCTACATCAGGGGTCAGCGACCTTTCAGAAGTGTTGTGCTGAGTCTTCATTTATTCACTGTAATTTAAGGTTTCGTGTGCCAGTCATACATTTTAACATTTTTAGAAGGTCTCTTTCTATAAGTCTATAATATATAACTAAACTATTGTTGTATGTAAAGTAAATAAGGTTTTTAAAATGTTTAAGAAGCTTCATTTAAAATTAAATTAAAATGCAGAGCCCCCCCGGACCGGTGGCCGGGACCAGGGCAGTGTGAGTGCCACTGAAAATCAGCTCGCGTGCTGCCTTCGGCACGCATGCCATAGGTTGCCTACCCCTGCTCTACATCATGTCAGTCACCGTGCATACCTTCCCAGTGTCCTACCCACATCCATCATTGCCCACTCTTATTCATTGTATTCCTTTCTGTCCTTCCATCTTTTTCCCCTGCCATTTTTGAGCTCACCCCTCACTTTTCCACTTGCTCTGACTCATAATATTTAGTTTTAAAAATGAATTATACTGTTTTATAATTTTTATATTTATTTTTAAAAATAAATTTAAAGTTTAAGAAATACCACTCCATAAGCCTGGGGACACAATTCTTCTCAGATTCCTCTAAGCTTCTTTAGTCTGTAATGTTTGGTCTGTCCTTAGATTGTAGGCTTTGCGGCAGTGGTCATTTCCTTCCAATGTTGTGTAAAAAATGACCAGCACCATTTAGATACTGTATAAATTATATAAAAACAATAAATATTAGTAATTTCTCAAGTGAAATATAAATGCAACAGTGTTCTTTTCTATAAGTAGTCTGTGTTTGCCACTACGAACAGCTAGTTTTTACCCATTACTCAGAATTTAAAAAAGGGGTTTTTTAAATGTAGAAAACGAAGGTATTCAATTAAGTGTGCCATGTGTCAGAGTTCCAATTTAGCAAATTATCCTTAGCTTGTGTAGACTATGAACACTTTGCATGTTAACTTTGAATGGACAAAAACCCACCCTCAGACAGTTACCACAGAAAAATGTTTAAAAAAACAAACAAACAAGGTCACCCTCTAGTGTCACTTCTCTTCAGATAAATTGTTCCAATAAACAACCACTACAAGACCTAAGAATCTCTCCTAATTCTGTAGTATCAGAGACAAGGTTCATCAGATAGCAACAATAAGTTCAAGTCAAGTGGTTCATAAGCGGTAAGTTTAGTTAGTGATAACAGCCCTGGCAAATATGTTTGTAACTGTGTTGCTAAATATTATTCAAAAGTGAAAGGATGAGTTAAACATCTTGTTTCTCTTTTCAAACAGATTTACAGTTCACAAGTGGATTTATTTATATATTGGCTATTAATGATCATCAAATATAGTCCAAATAAAATGGCTCTTTACAAACTTAAATCTTATGTTTTCACGAAAAAAAAAATCACAGTAGCTATCCATGATTATAAAATAACTATTTTGTGAGGAACATATTACAAATAATGACTATTTTTGGGGAGGGAACATTGCTGAATAGGAAATATATCTTGTTTGTGTTAGAATTCCCTAAATCAGTGGCTGATATTTGTTGAAACTTCTAACCAAAGAGGTTTGAACACATCACAACAGTTGTCATAACTGTACCATATTTTTTGGGAAACTTTGACCAGTAAAGATAACTTTTGCTTTTAACTCGATTTAAGGAGTATATTCTCAACTCAACATACAAGGTTTAAAGACAAAGAATTCCTTATTAATAGAATTTATGCAGCTGAAATCCAGCACTTTGTTTTTCAGAATACAGGGCCAAATTCATAACTTGTAACTACTAAAGTAAGTACTTACACCTGAGATGAATTTGCTCCCTTAATTTATGTTGCCTCTTCCCCCTTGATTTGCATGCTAGTCTCTCTCCAGCTTCTCAAACTGTTTTCTGCCCTTTTCTTATATTTCTGTTAAGATTTGTTTTTCTTTTCTTCTCATTTTCACACATGCTCACAAGATGTTAAGCAAGCAAGAATAAATAGTAGTTGCTGCTTTCAAGAACATTCCTTCCTGTTAAATTTATCTCACAGTTGAACTATCGCTGTCTACTGTTAAACACACTGGCATACATATTAGAAAAAAAAGCAGCTCCAGGGCAACTCGAAAATCAAGACACAAATTAACTAATTCTGCATTCAGTTACACCAGGGTATTCATAGATCCATTAATTTTAAGACCAGAAGGGACCATTATGATCATCTAGTCTTGACCTCATGCATAGCACAGGCCACAGAATTTCACCAAGTAATTTCCTACATGAAGCCCATAACTTCTGGTTGAGCTAGAGCAGGGGTAGGCAACCTATAGCATGCGTGCCGAAGGCGGCACGCGAGCGGATTTTCAGTGGCACTCACACTGCCCGGGTCCTGGCCACCAGTCCGGGGGGCTCTGCATTTTAATTTAATTTTAAATGAAGCTTCTTAAACATTTTTAAAACCTTATTTACTTTACATACAACAATAGTTTAGTTATATATTATAGACTTATAGAAAGAGACCTTCTAAAAATGTTAAAATGTATTATTGGCACGCGAAACCTTAAATTACAGTGAATAAATGAAGATTCGGCACTTCTGAAAGGTTGCCGACCCCTGAGCTAGAGCGTAGCTTGCAGAAAGACATCCAGTCTTGAGTAAATTCATAGTAACTCCATTGGAACTGATGTTACTAAAAAGAATTTGGCCCAATTAATGTTACTTGAAACTGTCATCAATTGGACGATTTTTTCAATCAGTTTTATCATCTATAACAGTGGTTCTCAAACTTTAGCAACCTGAGGCTCAGTTATATGTTTATTTAGTTTTATATATGCTTGCTTATTTTTATTAATAAAATATATAAAAAGGTCCATCAAAATTGCAACAGGGTCATGAAACTCTTAAGTTATGATCTACGGGCTTGTCTCTAGCTGATGGTGAGACGTGTTTTCTTTTTTTCTTTCTTTGTTCACTCTGTGAAAATTAACATGAACATTTATAATGGAATTTGAGGAATTATGAATTTTCTAACATTTGATTTATGGAGCTGGTCTAGTCTGTTGTGGTGTGAAAAGCCAGTTATTGATCCCATAAGCCATTTAAACCCAATTTTTTCCCCCTTTATAAAAATAAACACAATTGCTTGAGATGTTTTTGAAAAGTATTCTATTTATGGAAGTGATTACTCACATCATTCTCCTGTTACTTTAACTTGTAAAAGGTCATATTGCTCCCCTAATTTCAGCCTAAATTTTTACAGAAGAAGCAGTTTGCTTTCAGCAAGTTACTCACCACTATTATTGTTTACAGAATACATCAGTGGACCAGCAGTGACTTTTTTTAAAATTGATCAAAATTTTGACTCTCACCTCTCACTGAGTATGTTACACATAAGTTCATTGTCTCTTTGAAATGTCTGCAGTTTGTGAGGCAAGTTAATTTAGTGCACCAGTGAGCTGTCCTGAAATTCTCATTGTATCAGGTGCTTGAAAATAAGTTAGGGCTGGTCCCGGCAAAATGCCAAGTTGTTGTAGTCTAAGCAAAATAGAAGTATTATTTACCATAGATAACATGGAGTTAAAACAATCCTGATTACTCATAGTATTGCCCTGGATCTGCAAACTTCGTTTTCAACACTGTCTCTAAAGATCTACTACATTTTTCTTCCATGATGTTATTCTGAGATTTTTGAGTTATATTTGGGTATGATACTTTGAGATAATCTGACATACAAACCATTTTTTCCCAAGAGACTAGCTATTGTAGTTAAAACACTTGGCTCTTTTCCCTTTTGTAATTCCAATAATCTGCTTTTAAAGATCTAATTGAGTCAGGAAAGAAAAGATCAGCTGTCTCATGGTTTTAAAACTCATACTACCAAGACTGGATACACTACTTAGTATCAACCATCCTATTAAATTGGCCAAGAATTACTTCAGTATATGTTAATACAATGAAAAGTGAGAGGATGTAGACTACAGAAGTTATTCATACATTGCTGGCTTACTAGTAACCAAGACCACAGTAAAGATAGAGCGATGCCTCATAATATGGCAGGATAGTGGGAAAATATAATTATCCAGCAAATGTTTACAACACATGTTTACAAAGTTAAAGTAAACATTCAAATTTTGTGGGTATTTTAATGAAGAAAAGCAGCCTAAACATCTTAAGGCTAGGCAAAGGCCTCAGTGGAAAAATACAAGTGTCCCACTTGCTCTCAAATCATTACTCTTAACATTAAATGTCTATAACTTTTTGATGTCGGATTGGACAGTCTCCATCCTGGATTCCATGTCTTCTAGGCACCATTCCAAAAATTTATTGATATGCATTGCAGAAGAGAAAACAAACATGTGTTCATCATATAAATACTTAAGTTTTGCATGACAGAGAATGCCATGTTCCAAAGCCAAACACCAGTGTGTTTCTTAGTATCTTGAAAACTCGTTGCTTTTTTGGTTTTGTTTTTTAAAGAAAGTCATAGTATAGTCACTATAAATCTGGATTTTAAATCCACTGCAAGAAATTTTTGAGACCTTGCCTCCTTGGAAGATTTTTAATTCTCTTGTCTAAAGTGGAGAAAGGACAATAGATGAGTTTTGTGCCCCTTTTTGACTCTCCATTTTCTAGAAGTAAAGGTGCCTTGTTAATTTTAGTCTCAGGTGGTTTGGGGAATTTTGTAATCCCAATTTCCAAAAGTGACATCTGTGTCACATAAGTGTTCTAAATGTATAGAGACAAATTAATTCCCTGGTTCCACCAAAAGCATCCTTGGTCTATGGAAAAAGCTTCTGCTGGCATTCACTTGCGAATTATTTCTTTTTAGCCAGTTGGAGTGAGTATAAGTAAAGTATCCTGGATACCAAATTCTGTATCAGTGCTTTTGTGTCCTGCAGCAATGAGAGAGTGCACTTGCAATCAAGAAATTCCATTTGCTCACTTAGGTCCAACTTGTGTGATAAATTTTGTGAAGCTTTGATGCTTTTAATATCAGTGGAAGTCAAAAGGCTAAAACTCTTGCCTTTGCTTTGAAAAGGTTCCCAAAACTTTGCTTCAGTTTTTGTTCTATTTCTTCAATTTAATTTTTACTTTTCAAGTACTACTGTTAACAAATCCATATCCTTTTATCGAGACCAGTTTGATGTGAGAAGATCAGTTATGCTCAGACTCTGATTTGTGTTCCAAGTTTCATTGCATTTTGTAGTCCCTCATTTCAGACTCAGCAGAGATTTAGGCATCCTTTTTATAATGGAGCATCATACAGATTTGCAGTATGTTTGTATTCAGAAGGATGGCTTTCTGCATACAGTACAATGCATTTTTTAGCCTTCCCTTTTAAAGAGAAGTAGCTCAGCAGTGTATCATTAGGCCTCATCGAATTAGTCATTTTTAAAAATTAATTTGCAGAAAGAACAGCAATGGAAGCCTGTATTTGCCCCATTTTAATTAATTGTTTAAATACAAACAGAAAGTTCTATAGTTTTGGGATGATTTATCCTCCGTTCTTTGAATATGAATTATATACATGAATTATGTTCAGCAGTGAACAATATGTTTACAGCTCAAATATTCATGTGAACTTCCTTGCATGGTTTTCCTTCATTATTTGGGCAGGTGAATTAAATGTGCCAGGGCAAAATGTATTTATAACGCACCAAAACCAACCAACCAAAGCCCTAGGAAACCCTGGCATAAAAAGAATACAAAGAGGAACTGATAAAAATAGATTAATAGGCATCAGGAAAGAGGAGGCAAATATTTAGGGCCAGTTCCTGCAGTCACAGTTCAGGTTAAAATTTCAATGACGACATTAGGCGTTTTGCATGCATAAATGCGGAGTTCTTAAAAGTTGCTTATCAGGATAACCTCATGAGATGAAGTATCTTGCTTTCATACCTCTTTATCTTGTAATAAAGTTTTAAAAGAAAAAGTAAAAATATATTTTTTTATTTTTTTCACTGCCTGTTGTTCACTTTTGCCTGATCTTGTTTTTGGGGTACCCTCTATTGTACTGTTTCTAACTGTTATCTCAGATGCATCAGTACAGTGTCTGATCCAATTGTGTCAAATAGGTGAGTGCCAAATGACAAAGCAATCAAGGCAATTAGGAGAGAAATCCAAGCTACACAAAACCCATGTGATCAAGCAGTCATTTCACAGGCAAAATAATTAATCTAGTCTCTGTATGGCAATGTATTTAAGATATTTTACAATACTATTGAGTAATACAAAAGAGTCTTAGTGTCAGGTTACTTTATGTATAAAAGGGAGACAAACATATTAAGAGGCAATTTTAAAAGGCGCAAAGAGGAGTTGGGGCTTAACTTTTCTGTCTTCAAGAAAATTCCTTTAAAAGTCTGCTGATGATATTTTGATTAACTGGACCAAGAGGTAGTTACTGCATGCCTGAAAGTAAGAGAGGTTAAAATTGTCCTTTTAGATGTCTCTAAGATTCTCTTGCATATATGTGAAAAGGAGTTTCCAGGCACATTAGCTAGTCAGAATTCAAGACAAGCAGTGACATAGGATTTGATTTAGCTTTAATGATTGGCTGTCATCAGCATCTGTTGTTCTCATTAGTGTTTGGGAAATGGCCCCTGGAAGGAGATTTTTGCCTCAAAAATGTGCTTTTAATATGTGCAAAGTATTATATTCTAGATCGGTTATAGATCGGTTATAGATCGGCGTTTCTCAAACTGGGGTCTGCGGACCCCTGGGGGTCCCCGAGGGTACTACAGGGTTGTCTGCAGGCCTCGCTGATCAAGTCCTCCCCCTCCCTCAACTTCTCCCTCTCCTTCCATCTCTCGGAGGCTACTGAACCAAATTGGGAGATTTTAGGGGCTAAAAGTCTGGCGGCGCAACAGGGCTAAGGCAGGCTCCCTACCTGCCCTGGCCCTGCACCAGTCCTGGAAGCAGCCGGCACGTCCCTGTGGCCCTGGGGGGACAGGGGTCTCCGCATGCTGCCTGCGCCTCGAGTGCTGACTCCGCAGCTCCTATTGGCTGGCAACTGCAGCCAATGGGAGCTGCAGGGGCAGCATACTGAGGCACCCTGGCCCACCCACCTAGGAGCCACTGCCAGAGAGATGTGCTGGTCACTTTCGGGAGCCGCCTAAGGTAAGTGCCGCCTGGTTGGAGCCCGCACCCCTTCTCCCCTCCCACACCCCTGCCCCAGCCCAGAGCCTGCACCCAAACTTTCTCCCAGAGCCCTCATCCCCTCCTGCACCCCAGCCCCCTGTCCCAGCCTGGTGAAAGTGAGTGAGAATGTGGGAGAGCAAGTGATGGAGGGAGGGGGGATGGAGTGAGCAGGGGGCAGGAAGGAGTGGGGCCTTGGAGGAAGGGGTGGAGTGGGGGCGGGCCTGGGGCTGAGCAGGGGGCTTTGGGGATCCCCAAAATTTTTTAAACACCATAATTAAATCACTGTGTGCTACTTTTGTTTGAAAAACTAATAATTCCTTGACTTTGTTACAAAAATGTACTAATCCAAACTGTTCAGATATTTACAAAGGATAAATATCTGAACAATCTGTAATCCTCAAGCAACAGCGTAGCACCATTCAGCATATCATCATCAAATTAATAACCCCATTTTAGCTTTTTTTTACTTCAGTTGTCAATGGTTATTTTTTTCTTACTCAGATGATGCAAGTTGACACTCTGGCTACTAGGTCATCAGATCTAAAAGATCACCGCACTGGAAAACACCTCTTAACCCTATAAAATATACATTCATAGTTACAAACTGGCTTCTGCCCCTTCAAACGAGATCAGCTGGCACTGCTGTAAAGAAACAAGATATGTAAGATGTAGAAAAAGGAGAGGAGAGGATTACAAAAAAAACCTGTCATGTAAACAAGTCTTAAACAATAGTAAGGAAGTCCTATGAGACAGGGTTTCCATTTTTAAATTTAATTGTTGTAGCACAGTTCTTGTCTATTTGGAGTAGAAACAAATTTGCTCCAGCTCACACTGCTGGAAGTGAATTTCCTGTATTTGGCATTGTTTAGTCTGAATGGGCCTCTTGAGGGTACTGCACATACTTCACAAGAACTCGAATGCACATCAAGTTCTACTCTTTGGCATACCCCAACTGTGCCAATAGACTGAGGGAGGTATAGAAAGTAACTATGTTGATAAACAAAATTAACTTACTCTGATTCTTGTCTGAGTTTTATTACTAGCTTTAGATTCCTGTTTTCCATATAATTTTTAAAAGAAAGAAGAGGGAAGCTGTCACATTACGCAGTGATCAACAGTGGTCACACTTAAAACATTTACTCCAATGTAAAAGAAGCCAGCTAGAGAAACATGCCCTATACAGAAAATGGGGGAATATCTTAAAAACTGAGCAAACTTCATCAATACAACCACTATAGTCTGCAGAACAAGCCTATAGGTTCGGCTGCCCGAGACTGTCCTTTGTAATTTCCTGCCAATGCTCCAGTTCTGGCCTGAATATTACAAACCAACATAAATTACCTCACCCTTACAGATGCAAACAACTGGAAATCTAGACACTTGATTTCTCTGGGTCATAGATGGAGTATTCACTTCCTTCAAATATGAGCTACTAAAAAATCCAACATCAAGTATCAGGGGGTAGCCGTGTTAGTCTGTATCTACAAAAACAACAAGGAGTCTGGTGGCACCTTAAAGACTAACAGATTTATTTGGGCATAAGCTTTCGTAGGTAAAAACCTCACTTCTTCAAATCCAACATCTTCCGCTTTCCTTCCCTATCCCCTCAGTACCAACAGCGAATTGAAAAGCTTTTTAAAATTAAAACAATTTATTAAAATCTCAAATCGTTAAACAGAATGAATGTGGAGAATGTCAGCCTAACCTAAACTTGGCCCAAAATGTAAAATAGCAAGCTAAAACAAACAGAAGTGTTTAATAAATTGTTTTTTTTAATTCCAGTAAAAAGTTGTTAATAAACAAATAAACATTCCTCTGCAGATTGTAATAACCCAAACAGTGCAGAACTAAGTGACTAAAGGTTAACCTGCCTGTAAGTCAAAATGAAACTGAACTTCATTGATTTCATTATTTAAGCTTAAAGAAATATACAAAATAAAAAAGTACTTTTCAATTTTCAGTTTTAATAAATTAAGGTATTATTAACAGCAGATGTAATAAAAAAGTTTTTGTTTGCAGCATAATTTAAGTTGGTGACCCTTTTAAAAAGATACAAATACTTATGTCATCAAGGTGAAATGAAAACCTTTTTATTTACCAAGTGTACGATTCAAGGTTATGTGTTTTTCATGCAACAGTTGAAGACATTGCTAGCAAGTCAGCAGAGCAGTGAACTGTTTGCCATGTACAGCTTTCCACTTGGTCATCCATCAGCTTTTTATAGAGAAACCCGTATCCCTTGATTCAGGTCTTGGCAGCTCAGTTAAAGGAGGGACTGGTTTTCAACTGTATTCTGCAACATGCTTTCTTGTGATTTAAGTCTAGACACATATTCTGTTTATAATCTAGGATCTTAACAGTTTTTTATTTCTTTTTTTGTTAAAAAAGCATTTCAGATCACCTGTAAGCAATTCCTTTTACTGTGTGATTATTACATGAACCTTTGAGGAGAGTTGCTGACAGTTGAAGATTAAGTGTCTTTGTGTAAAAATTGTTGGCTAAGTAGAGTGGCTAGGCGTCTGGTTTTCGACTGGAACGCCCAGTCGAAAAGGGACTCTGGCGGCTCCAGTCAGTACAGCTGACCGGGCCATTAAAAGTCCATAAGAACATAAGAACGGCCGTACTGGGTCAGACCAAAGGTCCATCTAGCCCAGTATCCTGTCTACTGACAGTGGCCAATGCCAGGTGCCCCAGAGGGAGTGAAACTAACAGGTAAGGATCAAGTGATCTCTCTCCTGCCATCCATCTCCACCCTCTGACAAACAGAGGCTAGGGACACCATTCCTTACCCATCATGGCTAATAGCCATTAATGGACTTTACCTCCATGAATTTATCCAGTTCTCTTTTAAACGCTGTTATAGTCCTAGCCTTCACAACCTCCTCAGGTAAGGAGTTCCACAAGTTGACTGTGCGCTGTGTGAAGAAGAACTTCCTTTTATTTGTTTTAAACCTGCTGCCTATTAATTTCATTTGGTGACCCTTAGTTCTTGTATTATGGGAATAAGTAAATAACTTTTCCTTATCTACTTTCTCCACATCACTCATAATGATGGTTGGCCGCAGTAGCTGACATCCAGAAGTTGCTGGCATGTCCCTCCGGCTCCTATGCACAGGAGCAGCCAAGGGGGCTCTGCGCGCTGACACCGCCCTGAGCACCGGCTCCGCAGCTTCCATTCGCTGGGAACCACAGCCAATGGGAGCTGCGGGGACGGTGCCTGCAGGTGGGGTCAGCGCGTCGAGCCCCCAGGCCATCCCTGCGCCAAGGAGCCAGAGGGACATGTTGCCGGTTCACGGGAACCACCTGAGGTAAGCGCCCCCTGGAGCCCGCACCCCAAACCCTTCCCACACCCTAACCCCCTGCCCCAGTCCTGAGCCCCCTCCCACACCCCAGCTCCCTCCCAGATAGCCAGGTAGTGCCAAAAGAGTGATATGGAAGGTCACTTCTGTGGAAGGCCATTTGCCCTGAACCTTGTGGTTGTGTAGGTGAGCTCCCCAGCCTCTTAGGGAGGCATCCGCCCCAGGGTGGTGAGTCTGTGTAGCCGGAGGAATACTCTCACTTGTACTGCATTAGGGTTGGTGCTGATAAACTCCAGTTGCTGTACTGGGGTTAGTGCGTCGCTACAATGAAGAAAACCTTGGAGAATACCCTGGGTGGAACAGTCTGTACTGATAATGATCCTGCCCCAAAGGTAAACCATAGGAAATCTCCTGTACAATGGTTGTATTGAGATATGGAAGTAGACATCTTCTAGGTCGAGGGCTGGAAATCAATCTCCTTGCTCTAGAGCTGGAATAATGGCTGCTAGTGTGACCATCTTGAATGTCTGCGTCTTCCTGTATTTGTTTAATGGCCATAGATCTAGAATGGGCCTCCAACCTCACTTCACCTAGGGGGATCAGGAAATAATGAAAGTAAAACTCCTTGCTCCTGAGTTGCACCAGGACTGGTTCAATGACCCCAATGCATAACAAATGATATATTTCCTGATGAAGTAGGTTCTCATGAGAAGGATCCCTGAAGGGGGACAGGGAAGGAGGGTTGGAATGGGGGAGGAACATGAATTGATAAACAGCCTAGCCCATACACTTTTACCATGGGCCCACCCCCTGCCCCACCTCTTCCTCCAAGGTCCCGCCCCCTGTCCAGGCCAGAATTTGCGACCCACCCTCTCCCTCCGCTGGGTGGGAGGATTGGAGGGAAGGGACACGGGCCAGAGGCTGCTCTTGAGCCCCCCAGCCAGGAAGGTGGAGGGACCTGGGCTCCCCAGCCAGGCATCAGCTTCGCTGTGGGCAGGGCCTCATCCCCCCCACGCTTTTAGGAAGAATCCATGGCCCCTGGTTCAAAGAGACATCCAACATCTAGTCGATAGAAGCAGCAGCCAAGCCGCTGAGCAGGATATTCTTTTGCAGTCTGGTTTAACACTTTAAGGCTTTTGTTATATTACAGTTTTGCAGTTCACTGTTGTTACTATGTAAAAAAAAAAACATTCCATAATATTTCCCACATGCTTAATGAAAAATTGCTTTGAAGCTCTCTAGGCTCCTTAAGAATAAGGACCTTTCTAACTAATATGATTTCAACAGTTTCTTGTAGAATCTGAGTCAAAACAAGAAGTAATTCGAGGTCACTTGTGAGTTCATGAAGAGAACTTTGGGTTTTTTTATGCTCAGTAATTTAATGCACAACAAAGTTTGCCAGAACCAATGTTTTAGTAAACTGCTAATCCTACTCCTTAGCCAGGTCAGCTGCTTTCTTGCATTCCCAACATGAAAGAATTGGGAACCTAACATATTAATGAATGGTTCTTATAGGCTGCAATTCTTAGTCACAATGCAACTACTTAGGGGCTCTACAAATAAAAACAGTCGCTGCAATCATTGCTGATTTTCTCCAGTTTCTGTCCACAATGACAGAGACTATGTAGGCTGGACAGACAGCACATAGCAGGCTAGCTTGGGGTAGATTTATACCCAGTTTGCTGCAAACTAATTGTTCGTGTAGACAAGCCCTTAATTCCTGTGAGTCAGTGCACCAGTGCAATGTTTGGACGCAGTCTGTTGATAGAGATGCTGTTTTTTGGATGATATATAAAAAACAACAACAAGGCCTTGTTATTTTAAAAACAATGGTGCTTTTCTGAGTAAGAGTTTTACCTCTGTGTCAAGGCCACATTCCAATTTGGATAGTTACATTCTGTCCATCTAAATTCCCTCTGATGTGTCATTTGGGTACACTATTCTTCTGCACTTCCTGTCCCTAAAGTATTAGGTAGCATTGTGCACTGCTGAACAGCAGCTGTATTCCACCCCACATTGGCATGCATTGCAGTGGTCAGCAAAATCAGGCCTAAAGACCTCTTAAGTACCTCCAAAAGAGGCATTATGAGGCTTGTTTTTAAAAATAATCTGAGATCAATGATGAGCTGTGCTACAGAACCACAATTTATTATTAATTATTATTATTATTATTACAAAAATAATCCTTCAATTGAGGAAAGGAAACACCTATTAATTCCAAAATAGTGAGCTGAGGGGTAAAGAAGGATCTTTTGACTTTTTTGCTCCATTTCCCACCCCCTCCTTCCCCATGACATTCAATTGCAGAAAGCCTTTCAAATTCATAACCGATGGAATAGAAAAGATTACATTCCATATACTGTAATCAGGGAATAAATTTATGCAAATTATACACAGTAGGACGTGAAACAATTACTGCATTGTGCTACGCTGAGCAAAAAAAAAAAAAAAATAAGTCAGAGAGACAGAAATGGCAAGGCTAAGAGTGAAGGAAGGCAATGGGAAGAACTGAAACAAGCCTAGTTTTATAGTCTGAAATCTTTATGCTGTTCAGTAAATGCAGCTACATTTTTTAGTAGTTCTTTTGAGCTACTATTGGATTGATAGACTCTAATTACACTTGAAGATATAAAAGCCACTTAAATCACCCAAGTTTCTATTTCTATATTCCAGAGGATTTGAAAGAAATTTCGAAGGAAATTTATCAGAAGAAATACCATATGTTGCTCAAATACAATATTACTTGAAGGCTCGCTATCATGTGCCAGCAATGACCCTCTGCCATGTACATTGGCCAAACCGGACAGTCTCTACGCAAAAGAATAAATGGACACAAATCTGACATCAGGAACTAACACATTCAAAAACCAGTAGGAGAACACTTCAATCTCTCTGGTCACTCAATCACAGACCTCAAAGTGGCAATTCTTCAACAACAAAAACTTCAAAAACAGACTCCAACGTGAAGCTGCAGAACTGGAATTAATTTGCAAACTGGATACCATCAGATTAGGCCTGAATAAAGACTGGGAGTGGTTGGGTCATTAAAAAACCTAAACTTAATTTCCCCAATACTAATTTCTCCCTACTGTTACTCACACCTTCTTGTCAACTGTCTGTAATGGGCCACTCTCTTACCACTTCAAAAGTTATTTTCCTCCCTTGGTATCCTGCTGTTAATTGATGGATCTCATTAGACTGACCTCACACTTGGTAAAGCAGACCCCATCCTTTCATGTATTTATAACTGCTCCTGTATTTTTCACTTCATGCATCTGATGAAGTGGGCTCTAGCCCATGAAAGCTTATGCCCAAATAAATGTGTTAGTCTCTAAGGTGCCACAAGGACTCCTCGTTGTTTTTGCTGATACAGACTAACACTCTGAAACCTATCATTTTCTTGTTTTTATGCTATGTCTTATATAGAAACACACTGATTAAAGGGGTAAAGATCGCTTAGAATTCATGGGCCAAACAAAAAAGTAAAATATCAGTTATTTCTACTCTACAGATGAAAAGGAGATTTCCTGATTACAGAAGTGACAGGATTTTGGCTTTAAAATTCTGGCTAGGTTCCAGTGATCACTATCAACTAATTAAAAAAAAAAAAAAAAAAAAAAAAAAGGATTGTCCTGCAGACCAGAGAGAAATCCGCTACTTATGTTCATATTCATTAGCATTCTGGATGAAAAACATCAGACTACCAGAGTTTTTGTTCCAAAGTAACTTTGCAAAAATATTCTTGGTTAAAAACCACCATCAACGCTAAAAGAAAAATATGAAGGGTAAGAGAAAAAATGTTTGAAAATACTTTTAACCAATCAACTGGTTAGTGAATTCAGGTAACCGACAGCTCAGAAGTGGAACTGGTATGATATTAGAAAACAAGATAGAACATGCAATAAAACAAAAACACAGGAAGAAGAATAAGTCACACACAAATTACTGTAGCCCTTATTCTTAATTGTTAAACACCAGCAGTGTATTCAGTGGTATAGAGAGAGAGAGAGAGAGAGAGACACAATTCCTGCCCAGATACCTCACAGTCTTGCAAGAGCCTGTGCATGCAAAAGAAATGGCATAAGATGATAATGATTTTCCTCTTGCTCTTTGGCTTCTGGAGGTAAAGCGGTCAGCTGGGAAAGATCTCTCTTCCAGGGAAGAGGAAGAGAAGGAATATTAATTTATGAAGCTTTTGTTCTTTTCATACTTTTGACTCACTGAAAAAAAAGAAAGTCTGTCAACTTATATTCCTGTCGGTAGTTGACAAAGTCCATTTATTGCCAGCACCAGAGATGACATGAGCCAACGGAATACAAGAAAAGCCACCTGCTGTACCGCTTTCAAAGCAGTAATCTCTTTCCTGCATGTCGTTTCAATGAGATGCAATCCAAATACATTGTAAAGGGTCCTCTGTTCAAGTTAACAGATCTGTCAGGATCCTCAAGAAATCCATGATCCTAGAAGATTTAAGCTACTAATCAAAAAGGCATTAAAAAAACCAACAAAACCCAAAACATTGCAGTAATGGGTTGAGCTCCTCTTCTTTTTAGTCATATTCCAAAACCAAAACATACGACTAATAATTAAAAGTTGAGGAAGGGTGGACAGCAGTTCCTTTTCAAATATGCATTTTATATATCAAATATATAATCTCCCGAAAGAATGAATCAGAATTGAGACTATCCTTGATTTTAGCTTGATTTTAACGCCTTTAATCTTAACTGAGGCTGGGAGATGCAAATGCTAAGACAAAACTTAGGCAGAAACACAGTAAGGATATGCCTAAAATGAATACAATTGGCATAAACATACTATTTGCCTAATGGTGTCACCCAGTTACCCCACTGTCCAAATAAATAAATAAATAAATAAATAAATAAAAGCACAGGTAAAAAGCAGGCCTAACTAAGGCAGACTGGGGCAAAGGTGGGAGAAAAGGGAAAGCATTCTGATTAATTAGCAGAAACCATGACTCCCCCCCCCCCCCCGGGGCATCTAATGTCCTTTGATTAAAAAGTAACAGTTCTGGAGTCCTCCTTAATTTATCTCTACAATTAGATTTCCAGATAGCAGCACTGCCCAGGAATACGTTCTTCCATCTGCTATTAAAGAAACTATGCCTCTTTTTGTGATAAAGGACTAATGTCCATTTAGCTACAACAGACTCTGTTACCACCTCAGGGATAAATTATGACAATTACCTCGAAAACAGGAACCATAGGGCAACATGAAAACTTCTATTGGTTGAATATAGAATTATAGAACTGTAGAGATGGAAGGGACCTCAAGAACATAAGAACAGCCATACTGGGTCAGACCAAAGGTCCATCTAGCTCAGTATCCTGTCTTCTGACAGTGGCCATGCCAGATGCCCCAGAGGGAATGAACAGAACTGATCATCATCAAGTGATCCATCCCCTGTTGCCCATTCCCAGATTCTGGCAAACAGAGTCTAGGGACACCATTCCTGCCCATCCTGGCTAATACCCATTGATGGACCTATCCTCCATGAATTTATCTAATTCTTTTTTGAACCCTGTTATAGTCTTGGCCTTCACAACATCCTCTGGCAAGGAGTTCCACAGGTTGACCGTGTGTTGTGTCCATCCCCTTTTGCTGAGAGGGTCCATATGAAAAAGTTCATCTCCTGACTGGAACAGATCAGCAACAGGACACCACACCAGTGCTCTGTACTGCATCCCCACACAATGTAAGATTCACTTTAGGTCCTGTAGTGGCGTGTCACCCACCTCTCATGAGCACCCTCTTCTAGTTGGGTGTCTACAGTCTTTAAACCAGTCCCAGCTGATATCGGGTCATACCCCCAGAGCTTCCTGCCTGGAGGCAATGGTTTCACCCTCTTAGTCTGTTCTCCAGCTGGGCTTCCTGACAGTTCAGTCCCCTTCTGGGGATTTACTGCTGTACAACTAAGTTCCCTCTAAGCTGTGTGGCTGCATGGCTGCGCAGCAGTCTACCAAGGGCTGCGCAGGCAGGGAGAGGCATCTCTCCCCCGGCCCCGGGCTGCTGCAGCGAGAGGGCTGCAGCGAGTCCTCTCTCCCCACCGCAGCCCTGGGGCAGCCTGCACCCAAAACCCCTCAGCCAGAGCTCTCCCCCCCACCCCAACCCTCTGCCCCAGCCCTGAGCCCCCTCTCACACACCAAACCTCTCAGACCCACCCCCACCACACATCATAAGAACATAAGAATGGTCGTACCGGGTCAGACCAAAGGTCAATCCATCCCAGTATCCTGTCTACCGACAGTGGCCAATGCCAGGTGCCCCAGAGGGAGTGAACCTAACAGGTAACGATCAAGTGATCTCTCTCCTGCCATCCATCTCCACCCTCTGACAAACAGAGGCTAGGGACACCATTCCTTACCCATCCTGTCTAATAGCCATTAATGGACTTAACCTCCATGAATTTATCTAGTTCTTTTTTGAACCCTGTTATAGTCTTGGACTTCACAACCTCCTCGGGCAAGGAGTTCCACAAGTTGACTGTGCGCTGTGTGAAGAAGAACTTCCTTTTATTTGTTTTAAACCTGCTGCCCATTAATTTCATTTGGTGGCCCCTAGTTCTTATATTATGGGAACAAGTAAATAACTTTTCCTTATTCACTTTCTCCACATCACTCATGGTTTTATATACCTCTATCATATCCCCCCTTAGTCTCCTCTTTTCCAAGCTGAAAAGTCCTAGCCTGTTTAATCTCTCTTCATATGGGACCCGTTCCAAACCCCTAATCATTTTAGTTGCCCTTCTCTGAACCTTTTCGAATGCCAGTATATCTTTTTTGAGATGAGGAGACCACATCTATGAGCAGTATTCAAGATGTGGGCATACCACGGATTTATATAAGGGCAATAAGATATTCTCTGTTTTAGGCTAGGTCTACACTACCCGCCTGAATCGGTGGGTAGAAATCGATCTCTCGGGGATCGAATTATCGCGTCTCGTCGGGAAGCGACAATCTATCCCCGAATCGACGCTCTTACTCCACCAGCGGAGGTGGGAGTAAGCACCGTCGACGGGGAGCCGCGGAGGTCGATTTTGCCGCCGTCCTCACAGCGGGGTAAGTCGGCTCTGATACATCGAATTCAGCTACGCTATTCGTGTAGCTGAATTTGCATATCTTAAATCGACCCCCCCCGTAGTGAAGACCTGCCCTTATTCTCTAACCCCTTTTTAATGATTCCTAACATCCTGTTTGCTTTTTTGACTGCTGCTGCACACTGCGTGGACGTCTTCAGAGAACTATCCACGATGACTCCAAGATCTTTTTCCTGATTTGTTGTAGCTAAATTAGCCCCCATCATATTGTATGTATAGTTGGGGTTATTTTTCTCCAATGTGCATTACTTTACATTTATCCACATTAAATTTCATTTGCCATTTTGTTGCCCAGTCACTTAGTTTTGTGAGAGTTCTTCACAGTCTGCTTTGGTCTTAACTATCTTGAGCAGTTTAGTATCATCTGCAAACTTTGCCACCTCACTTTTTACCCCTTTCTCCAGATCATTTACCTCCATGTTGGTGCACATAACAAAATTCATTCCACACATGGATGTAAAAAATTAGAGGGAACATTGCTGTCCAATTATATGCCATTCCCCAATTGCCTATGGGGGGGACACACGGACACACCCACCATTCTGGGTCCCAGCCCAGTGACCATAAGAATAGCAGCCACACACTGCCGTGTCTCTTTAGCAAAGGTGCCTTCAGTTCACTGGGCCACTTCCCTGCGGCCCCAGCCTTCACCAATGTCTTACCCTTAGCTCAGGGTTCTTCTAAGCTCAGGCCCAGCAGCCAGTAGCTCTTCCTTGCTCCCCCAGGCCCTACTGGCTGCTGTTCCCTTTGGCCAGTCAAGAGCCCAGACCTGCAGTCCTCTAGCTCCAGAAGGAACTGCCTGTCTCTGGCTCTGCAGCTCCTTTTTACAGGGCCCTCCTGGGCCCTCATTGGCTGCTTTCCCTGCACCCACTCTGGGCCACTTGGAGAACTTCTCTTCTGCTCCTCTCTGGGATGAATGTGGCAGGCACTGAGGCTTCCAGCAGTGGGCCTCTGGGCCTAGTCCACACGGTCACAGGGCCCTAAGTTTTCATTTTCAGGTCCCTCTAAAGGACTAGGACCTGGCTACCTCAGAGACTCCTCTCCACACAAAACCCACAAAGAATACTATGAGCACAGAGTGCTTCTGCTGACATAACCTAATTATGTTCTCAAACTTTGGAAGAAAGACATTTTCATTGGAGAACCTTTGATCTTAGAACTCCCTTGGAGTAGAGATCGGAATGAGTTCACATCTCACCTTTTAGACTACAAGGCAAGACATCTCTCTGCAGAGATCTTTCCCTAAGAAAGGAGGCCACAAAGTGGCCAGCAAGATTTTCCCTTTTCTTTGGTAGCCACCATCCAGCATCTCAGAAGTACAAACTAATCAACCAAAGCATGACTATCAAGTAGATTCCTAAACAATAATGGTTCTTCTTAAATTATTGAACAGTATACAACAGATGTGTGAACCTCCAAAGAGACTCGACATCCCTAAGTAAAGTAGTATATTTTACATTTCAGACTAGTGAATAGAGTGCATTACAGAATAAGATTTTTGAGGGTCTGTCTGTCTCAGGTGCAACCACTGCGAGAGTACTGTGTCCAGTTCTTGTGTACATAATTCAAAGATGTTGATTTGGAGGTTTCAGAGAAGAGTCAGGAGAATAATTAAAGGATTGGCAGACAAGCCACACAGTGAGACATTCAAGGAGCTCAATCTATTTAGCTTAATGAAGAGAGGGTTAAGGGTTGACTTAATCGCAGTCTGTAAGTACCTACTTGGGGAAGAAACATTTGATAATGGGCTGATCAATCAACAGGCAAGATCTCATGGCTGTCAGTTGAAGTTATACAAATTCAGACTGGAAATATGGCCTACATTTTTAACAGTAAGGGTAATTAACCATTGGAAAAAATAACCAAGGGTTATGGCACATTCTCCACCACTGGCAATGTTTAAATCAAGATTGGATGTTTTTCTAAGAGATATGCTATATTCAAACAAGAATCATTGCAGGGACATTCTATGGCAGGGGTGGGCAAACTATGGCCCGTGAGCCGCCTCCAGCCGAACAGTCCTTTTAATCCTGCCCTTGAGCTCCTGCCGGGGAGCAGGGTCAGGGCTTGCCCCGCTCCGGCACTCCAGCCAGGGAGTATGGTCAGGGGTTTGCCCCACTTCACACGGCTCCTGGAAGCAGTGGCATTTTCCCCCTCTAGCTCCTACGCATAGGGGCAGCCAGGGGGCTCCACATGCTGCTCCCACCCCAAACGCTGGCACTGCAGCTCCCATGGGCTGGGAACCATGGCCAACGGGAGCTGCAGGGGCGGCGCCTCAGGACAGGGCAGTGACCAGAGCCGCCTGGCCGCACTGCCACGTAGGAGCCGGATGGGGGACATACTGCTGCTTCCGGAAGCTGCTTGAGGTAAGCACCGCCTGGAGCCTGCACCCCTGAGCCCTCCTCCACACCCCAATCCCCTGCCCCAGCCCTGATCCCCCCTCCTGCCCTCTGAACCCCTCAGTCCCAGCCTGGAGCACCCTCCTGCACCCCAAAGCCTGCACCCCCAGCCAGAGCCCTCACACACACCCCTGCATCCCAACCCCCTGTCCCAGCCCGGGGCCCCCACCCGCACCCTGAACCTCTCATATCTGGCCCCACCCTGGAATCCGCATCCCCAGCCCAGAGCCCACATCCCAACCACTTGCCTCAGCCCGGAGCCCCTTCCCATACTCCAAACCCCTCTGCTCCATCCCCAGCCCGCTTCCCCCTTCTGCACCCCTCATCCCTAGCCCCACCCCAAAGCCCGCACCTCCAGCCAGAGCCCTCACCTCCTCCTGCATCCCAACCCCCTGCCCCAGCCCGGAGCTCTCTCCCACACCCTGAACTCCTCATTTTTAGCCCCACCCCAGAGCCCGCACCCCCAGCCGGAGCCCTCACACCCCCCTTGCATCCCAACCCCCAATTTCGTGAGCATTCATGGCCCACCATACAATTTCCATAGCCCGATGCGGCCCTCAGGCCAAAAAGTTTGCCCACTCCTGTTCTATGGCCTATGTTATGCAAGAGATCAAACTAGATGATCACTGTGGTGCTTGCTGGTCTTAGGCCTGGTCCCCACTAAGCCCCCACTTCGGACTAAGGTACGCAAATTCAGCTACGTTAATAACGTAGCTGAATTCGAAGTACCTTAGTCCGAACTTACTGAGGGTCCAGACGCGGCAGGCAGGCTCCCCTGTCGATGCCGCGTACTCCTCTCGCCGAGCTGGAGTACCGGCGTCGACGGCGAGCACTTCCGGGATCGATCCGGGATCGATTTATCGCGTCTAAACCAGACGCGATAAATCGATCCCAGAACATCGATTGCCTGCTGCCGGACCCTCCGGTAAGTGTAGACGTACCCTTAGAATCTATGAACTTATTAACACAAATAACGAATTCCTCACTTTTCCAATATTAAACAGTGAGGGCTTTCCATAATAGAAAGCAAATTTAGAAAAAAAAACATTTATCAGGAAACACTACATTCAAAAATTTGAAGTTATAAAATGCTAGTCCATACAGTTAACCTCTCTACTGTAATTGGACACTTAAAAGAATGAATTTTATCCATCTTCACTCCTCCCTTTCTATGCTATTCAGAGGCATCAAACAGAATCAATTTTCACAAAAAAGAGACAGCTAAAGAGAGAAGTCAATTTTACTTTTTACCAATGATCTATCCCGGGTAAACTTTTGTTGGATCAGAAACACCATGGACTTGGCTCTCAATGTAGGGCCTCACAGCCAAAAAAGATGATTCACTCAGTCTCCAAGGCCACACACACACTTCAGTCAGAGACAAAACAATTTTAGTCAAAGATAAGGTGTGCAGGGAAATAGCTACTGGGAAAAAAAAATAAGTGCAAGGAACTGTAAAAGTGAGTTTGGGTTTTTTTTTTTTAATATATTCAAATATTTGCTGTTCGTACCCTGACACTTTGATAAGCAGTCACACAATATCTGTAGCACCATCTGGGTTTTTACAGTTTTGATTACTTATTCATTCAAGTCCAATCTCATGTCTGCAACATGCCAGAAACACCGCACATTTTCAGAATTGAACAAAATGGCTGTGTTGAACTAGACTGCAGCTGTTACAATAAATGTATTCCATTATTCAATGTTAACATAGCCCTGTCCAACAGGACCTTTCATAAGCCAGCTGCCCAAAAAGGAAAAAAAGAAAAAAGATTGGCAGTTTACTTGTAAAATCCCATCAGTAGTGCATCCCCAAAAGGCTAGAAGGCTCATGCAATTAACTCTACATTCAAGAACAGTACTTTATACAGTACTTTTAAAATACTAACCAGTAACTAGCATAGGCAGATATTTATGGGGCTTAGTGATATAGCTGAAGTTCAATGTGATTTGTCTCCACAAATCTTACTCCCAGAAGGGAAGTCTAATGGTTCATTATCAGAGCCATACACCACAATGGGGTGGGGGAAGAGAACAATTTCGGGTTAAATGTGACCTCAGGACAACTGCTTCTTGGTTGGGCAAGGATTTGGAAGCACTGTGGAGATGACTTTCCATCCTACGTGTATCCCCCTAGAAACGCCCTGCAGAAGATCAAGAGTGGATTATAGTTACCGTATATACTCGTTCATTAGCCCATTCGTTTATAAGCCGCCCCCCCAAGACGGTTAGGTAAAAATAGCAAAAAAACTGTATGACCCTATATTTCAGGGGTTGGCAAACTTTGGCTCCCGGCCATCAGGGTGAAGCGCTGGCGGGTCAGGACGTTTTGTTTACTTGGAGCGTCTGCAGGCATGGAGCCCCTCCGCTCCCTGTGGCCGTGGTTCGCCATTCCCAGCCAATGGGAGCTGCGGGAAGTGGCTCCAGGTAAACAAAACGACAATGTATTAGATATTCAATTCAATGATTCCATAGAGTTTAAAATCATCAAATTTTGATGTAGACCTGTTTATAAGCTGACGCCCGCTCTTTGATGCGTCACTTTTTTACCAAAAATATTCGGCTTATGAATGAGTATATACGGGAAGTGAAGTAGAAGGAGAACATAGGGGATTTAGGACTACTATGGGGAACACCATGCAGATTGAAAGGAATGACAAACTGGAGGATCTTCTCATCCAAAACTAGTCAGTCCTATAAGCATCATTACCTCACGGAGGCAAGAACCTCATTACTTGAGGAGCATGAATGAAAGAAGTCAAAATCCTACCTGTCTAGACAATGAAGTCCAACTATGAAAGATCAGCCAAAGGAACAGAGTGCAATCTGTATCGTTGAGACCACTAAAAAGCAGAACAAAACAAAAACCCTGACTGCAAACTAACAAGGTCACCCTTTTAATTAGTTTTATGCTTCACAACAACTTCAGAAAGTGGGCCATTGAACAAGGAGGGTCACCAATGCAAAGTTTTCATTTTTACTTTCAAGACACTGCAATATTCACAGTCACTACAAAACATCTTGTCACTTTATAGATCACTCCAACATACAAAACAACTTGCAATAAAGAAATCCTACAATTCCTTCTCTAGTCTCTCTCATTTCATGTACCCACAGGCAGACAGAGAACTCTTCAGTAGTAGGCAGGTGATGTGCTTGGCTGAATATCCCAAAGCCATTTACAGGTTTACACTGTGTGAGGGAAGGGATTGCTAGGGTTCCCTACTGGCAGCAGATCAAAGGGCTGCACAGGAAAAGCAGAGTCAGCCCTGGCAACTGCTCCAATCTCTGCAAGGGGATTGGGAGAGAGCTCAGCAATTGGCTACCTTTATTATCTGTCTGCTACCCTGTTCCTCTCCCCCAGCTTTCCATTTATTTTGGAAGAGTCACAGTGCTTTCTCCCTGACCTGTAGGCTAACAGATGCCTAGTAAAGGGAATGGGTGCCACTTCTCCCTCTCCCACCGCTCTCATCTTCTTCAGGCTTCTCATGTTTGAAGCAGTAGCAGACTTACCTTCAGTTGGTACTGTTGGCTTCACCCTCCCCCTGCCCCTGGGTTATATTTGTAAATGAAAACTATCTGGGAAGGAAGAGGGTAGAATTCAGGAAGCTATTTTAAAGAGAAATTACTAATCAAGGCTAGTCATTATGAATAGGCCTAGTCCCTATCCACTCCTCAATAGAGTGCACAGCCCCACTGTGATGTCCAGCTCATCTCCTTCCTGGAGTTTAGCTTGACTGGCAACTCAAAATATCATCACAACACAAAAAGCTCAGTTTCATCACACACAACCTTCCGCGAGCTTGGCTGCTCTTGGATTTTCCTCCACAATCTCCTATGCTAGCTTGCTTGCTTTCTCTGTGTAGACAGCCACTCTCACACCTCCCTTATGTCAGGGTAGACTTAATACACCACATGGGCCACAATGTGTCAGCAGAACTCCTACAGCTTTATGCAGGGTTCTACTACCTGGTAACAGGTTGGGTCAACAAAACAATCCTGCCACCCTGTTACAGGGAATGTATCATACACAGAAATCTGGGATGAAGAATCTCTTCTGGTATTTTACAGAAATGTACTCACTGTAACCTGTCTTGAATCTTATATATACTTTGTCTGGAATACAACTTTAGGTGAGGAAGCCAAATACCTACACCTCTACCCCAATATAACGCGACCCGATATAACACGGGTTCGCATACAATGCGGTAAAGCTCTGACATGCTGCTCTGAGCAGCATGTTAAGGGTGCCGGGCCAGGGCCGAGGGGTTGGATAAGGGGCAGAGGGTCTCGGGGGCAGTCAGGGGCTCCCCCCTTCCAGGGTCTAAGGAGGCAGGAGCTGTGGGGGGGGCAATTTTGGGGGCCCCGCAGTCCCAGAGTGGCCCGGGGGATTAGCGGGGGGCCGGGAGCAGCCCGCTCCGCTTCCCTCGCCCCGGCCCCAGACGTGTCGCTCGGGGGAGGGGGCTTGGGGGAAGGGATACCCCCCGCACTCACCGGCAGTGGCAGAAGCAGAGCAGCCCGGCCCCAGCCTGCTCCACTCCGCCAGCTCCCAGCCGTGGCGCTCCGCTTCGCGCTGCAGGTGAGTGCGGGACCTTTCCCCAACCCCCCGCCCCCCAGCGACACGGCTGGGGCTGGGGCTGGGGCAAGGAAAGTGGAGCGGGCTGGGGCTGCATCACTCCGCTTCCCGCTGCCGGTGAGTGTGGAGGGCATCCTTTCCCCAACCTCCCCGCACTCACCAGTGGCGGGAAGCGGAGCAGCCCGGCCCCAGCCCGCTCCACTCCGCCACCTCCCAGCCGCGGCGCTCAGCTTCCCGCCGCAGGTGAGTGCACAACCTTTCCCCAACCCCCCCACAGTGACACGGTTGGGGCTGGGGCTGGGGCTGGGGCCAGGGCAAGGAAAGCGGAGCGGGCTGGGGCCGCATCGCTCCGCTTCCCGCCGCAGGTGAGTGCGGGGGGCATCCTTTCCCCAACTTCCCCGCACTCATCAGCAGCGGAAAGCAGAGCAGCCCAGCCCCAGCCCGCTCTACTCTGCCAGCCCCCAGCTGCGGCGCTCCGCTTCCCGCCGCAGGTGAGTACGGGGGGCATCCTTTCCCCTACCTCCCCACACTCACCGGCGGCGGGAAGCTGAGCGCCACGGCTGGGAGATGGCGAAGTGGAGCAGGCTGGGGCCACATTGCTACACTTTCTGCCGCTGCCGGTGAGTGCCTGTCAGGGGGCGGGGGTGTGGATGGGGTCAGAGCAGTCAAGGGACAGGGAGCAGGGGATTGGGTAGGGGGTGGGGTCCTGGGGGTGATTAGGGACAGGGGTCTCTGGAGGGGGCGGTCAGGGAACAAGGAACCGGGGGGGGGCCAAAGCAAGTTCTATATAACGTGGTCTCACCTATAACGCGGTGAGATTTTTTGTCTCCCGAGGACCGCGTTATATCGGGGTAGAGGTGTAATTACTTCAAGTTCTAGTCCCAGTAATGTTGTGCCTTTTAGGGAGCAGGTTTCTCCAGTTTTTCCACTGACCTATTCAGACTGTAAATTGGTCAGGCTGCAGAAGTTAGTTTCAGTAGGATTGTTCTATTATGCACCTACCTGTTATGGACAGACAAGAAGATGTAGATTTCATTATACTGATGCCCCCCTTCTTCACCTATTTCCACCTCTCTGTACCTTCTCCTCACCTGATTTCCTTCTTAGATACTCTTTTTCTGCTCTGTCTCTCTCTTCAGTCAGCTGAATGCTGATACTTAGACTATAAGCTCTACGGGGCAAGAATCATGATTTTGTTATATGCTTTTACAGGCCCTAGTACAATGTTGCCTCAACCCTCATATATTACAGCAACATAAACAACTACCACCCACACTTTTCAGAAAATGGAGGTTGATGACAAAAGCAACCCTTTCACATCTGTGGACAATATTGTAATGTACAGCTGCTAAAAAAAGTTACTAACAACATATAGCACTTATAGTGCTTCACAAGTTCAAAGTGTTCTGTAAATATTAACTAATTCATCTTCACAACACCCATGATATAAGTGTTTGTCAGTGTTTTCCAGATGAGAAACTGAGGCATAGGGAGGTAAGGTGATTTGCCTAGAACTGGAAGCAGCAGGAAAAACTCCATTATTGGCTTTTTCTTCTACGCATAATCTATGCATCTGGCTTAATCTAGGCATCCAATAATCAATAGTCAGTGCCTGTAAATACTTGTATTTGTATGCAAATACTGCAGCATTAGACCATTTTTTCTGAATATTCATATCACTGATTATGTGACAGTTTGATTCTCTGCTATTTGTTCCCCTTTTATACTCCATACCCCCATTTCTCCTTTTTATACTTCATATTTTGAAATGTATGCATTTTATTTATATTTGTATGCAAACTTACATGTGATTGTTTCCTCCTTTAATAGCTTCATAAACTAATTCTTTGCAACTAATGTTTTTCCATTTGTATTTCTCCCTCCTTTCATAACCCCTAAACACTGTCACCCTGATACTAAATTACAAAAGGCTTTTTTTGGCCTTCATGAAATCTTCTCTGAATTTCAAGATTATTCATTAAAATTCCCAATTAAAATTTTCTGGAGAGGGAAGACAGCTTGATATAGCCAGAAGATTGACCGTATTCCTCTAAAATCCAAGCCATTTAAATGACTATTGAAAGCAGCAGCTGTGTTGTTGGCAGAGGAGACATAAGAGAACTAAAATGCTCATGGTGGTGATTTCCCTCCCTCCAGTGCAATTCATTACATACTGATCCAATTATTCCACAAAAAGCCTTTTTCTTAAATCATGCTCTCCTTTTCACTTCTGTTTGTTTCCCCCCAACCAAAACTATGCCAAGGATAGAATGCTCACTGCTTTGCAAATATTTCATGAAAAAATGCCATTTACACCCACAGTCTGCTCTTTCCTCTCTCCCCCTCTCCACTCCCCAAAACAGAAGGATTTGAAAGCTCTTGATTTCTGATACAATTTGTTGTTTTAAAAGCACAAATCAGAGAGGAGATGCATTTTAATCTTAAGATTTTACAAGAACTACAAAGGTGCATTTCACACAATGAAGGGATGGAGGAAAAAACTCTTAACTTATTTAGAAGTGAAAAATTTCTCAATGAGAGTTCCATATAAACATGAGTGTGGTGTCATGAAAAAAACTGATTAGTGACCTATTATTAAGGATGGAAAATAATATTAAACAAATCAATGTGTTTTCCAGATATTGTTTGTAACTTTCTATATTCTTTCAATATGCAAGTTATATCTAAACTGTATCAGTGTAAAATTAAGATCCTGTGATATCAATGAAGGCCTTGTACATGGCTTTCAAATAGGATGGTTTGTGAGGCAAACAGCATCTCTTCTGTTCAGGCTTCAATTATGCGTTGGAGGGAAGGGGGCAGAATTATCTTCCCTCCTGCCCCCACCACTTGCTTAGCTGGAATTAGGACACAAAACCAAGCTGTGCTTTTTGGGCATGTGAAGTTTTGGTCAAAACTAGCACAATCATTTTAAAACAGAATGAGGAGCGTAAAAATCTCAGAAACTAACTTTCACAAATGTTCGTATGATTTCTTTGTTTTCATATATAATCTGTGTTGAGTCACTATGTGCCTGTCTTCAGTAATGGCCATTTCTGTCCTTAGGGTGCAAAATAAAACAAATCCTCAATGGACAATTTAAAAACAAAAACATCAATAATGTACTCCATTAGATAGGTGGTTGTGTGTTACAGGGTGCTTTCGTGCCCGCCCCCCCCCCCCCAACTTAAAAAGGACAGATAGTATAAACTGCCAAATTAGTGTCACATTAAAAATTAAACATGGCTTCCTTCGCTCTTTTAACTGTAGTGTTTTCATTATTGTCTTAACACAAGTCAAGTCACTACTGGGTGGTTCATGTGTATGTTTTTACGAGTTGAAAGACAATTATTAGAAACCAGAACATGAGGCAACATTTTTTAACAGTAAATTTTACTAATGACAGCTAGTTAACAGGATTCTAGCAGAGCTGCTTTATAAGTGTAGGACTGTATTTTGGCACATGCTGTTTAGGGATGCCCACCAGTAGTTGCAAGTGCACAGGGGGGAAGCTAATCTTCCAAATTCTGGCTCCCTCAAACCCCAAAAGAGACGACACCTCAAACACTCCTGTACAGCTGCAACTGAGAGAGCAGGGGCTACCAATCAAATGACAAACTCCACATTTGTTAGTATATGTCACATGAGGACAAAGAACCCTGTGCAGAAGCTCACAGATATTCTAGCTCCTACCAGGAATAATCTTGCTTCAATTAGTCTCCGTACAGATTATAGCTGCACATTAGCACAGCTTTTGTAGTGTAGTAGTACACAGGTTTGGGGAGCGGTTAAATCACAATGACAAGAATATGGCCTATAATTAAGGCTGCGTGTCGGTCACAGAAGTCACGGATTCCGTGACTTGCCGTGACCTCTGCAGCAGCCAGTGCTGGCTGCCCCCAGCTCCGGCTGCCCCCAGCTCCCACCAGCATATCCCTACAGCTCCAAGGTGGAGGGGCCAGGGGGCTCTGCACGCCACCCCCACAGCTCCCATTGGCTGCGGTTCCCAGCCACTGGGAGCTACGGAGCCAGCGCTTGTGGTGGGAGCAGCGCGTAGAGACCCCTTCCCCCCCCCACCCCCCCAGGAGCTGCAGGGACATGCTGGTCGAAGCCAGGTAGGGAACCTGCCAGCCCCACCAACCCCTCCCCAGCAACAGCAGGGGTCCACGCCCTCCCCCCCACCCCAGCACGAGCAGGGGTCCCAGGCTGCATGCCACCGCCCACACCCCTCCCACCCCACCAGTTCCAGCGGGGATCCTGGGCTGCGTGCTGTAGCCTGCCTCCCCCACAGCACCCGTGAGGGTCTCAGCCCCCCACCCCTGTCCAACCCCCAACCCGCCCGAGCTCCCGCAGCCCCCCAGACCATGTTTTAGTTAGGGGTATATAGTAAAAGTCATGGACAGGTCACAGGGCGTGAATTTTTGTTTACTGCCTGTGACCTGTCCATGACTTTTACTAAAAATACCCGTGACTAAAACGTAGCCTTACCTAAAATCACCAATAACCATTAAGAACATAACACTTAAATATTTCTAATAGTTATCTTGTGTGGGCCAAGTTCATTCCCAGTGTAACTCAAAGGAGGAGGGAGTGTTCATTACTTAGAAATGTAATATTAAAGGTTAACAAATTCTTTTTGTGGAAGGCTGCATATTCCATCTTACAAAGAAAATTCTGAAGGCCACAAAAGTGTTGACCAAAAAAGAGAGATTACCATTCTATCTGGAAATATGCTGGCATAACCACCGACTGAGGCTACCACAAGGGCTTGCCTTTACTGCAGAGTTAACTCGGGCCCTTAATTGCATATTCCCCTACTCAGACTCCCATTCACATACAAAACCATCTCACCCATGGGTGGTATTGCTTTACACCAGAGCCAGATGGTCCATCCTGAGGTACAGTATAAAGCAGGGGTGGGAAAACTACAGCCTGCGGGCCAGATCCAGCCCATCAAGGCTTTGGATCCGGCCTGCGGGATTGCCAGCCCCGTGGCGTAGCGGGGCTAAGTGCCTGCCTTGGCCCCGCACTGCTCCCGGAAGCGGCCGGCACCACGTCCCTGCGGCCCCTGGGGGAGGGGTGGGCAGAGGGCTCTGCGTGCTGCCCTCGCCGGCAGGCACCGCCACCCGCAGCTCCCGTTGGCTGGGAATGGGGAACCGCAGCCAATGGGAGCTTCAGGGGAGGTACCCAAAAGCGAGGGCAGTGCATGGAGCCCTCTGCCCTCCCACCCTGTCGCCAGGGGCCACAGGGACGTGGTCCCGGCTGCTTCCGGGAGTGGTGTGGGCCAGGGCAGGCAGGGAGCCTGCCTTAGCCCCACATCCTGCCGCTGCCACCCCAGAGCCGCTCAAGGTAAACGGCGCCGGGCCAGAGCCCACACCCCAAACTCCTCCTTCACCCGCACCCCAACCCCCTGCCCTGATCTCCCTAACTCCCTGCCCTGAGCTCCCTGCCGCACCCCTCCTGCACCCCAACCCCCTGCCCTGAGCCCCCTAACCCCCTGCCTCACTCCGCACCCCCTCCTACATCCCAATCCCCTGCCCATAGCCCCCTCCTGTGCCCCAACCCTCTGCCCCAGCCCTACATTCATGGCCCTGCATGCAATTTCCCCACCCAGATGTAGCCCTCGGGCCAAAAAGTTTGTCCACCCCTGGGCTAAAGCCTTCATGCTGCTAATTCCTGGGCTGGTAATGCACACGCTTTGCGACAAGGATGCAAGCTAAACCACACAAGTGCTGGGAGTCCTCCAGTGCCTTCCCACGATTCTCCATGTGTGCTCAGAAACACACATAAGTTCTCACTATTCAGTGGGAAAGAATCAGAGCAGCTCAGCTTAGTACAGCACAAAGGACCATGGGATATGATCCCCAAAGACCTAGCACTGCACACGAGTGGAGTGCAGCGTGTGGAGGCAGTAACTAGAGTGTGGCTTGGCACTGTTGCCGCTCATACCCAAGACAGGCCAACCTGGGTGCTCAGACCAGGTGCCTATTACCCAGGTTAACTCTACAGTGAAGGCATACCCCAAGTGAGCTATGGGCTACCAACAGGTGCCTTCTGTAAAATCCTCACTGGTTCACAGGGGAGGGAGAGAAAGAGTTGGGTAGGGAGTAGAGGGGGACAGAAGAAAGGACAGGAACAAAATGGAACTCCTTTTTCATGACGATAACAACACGCGTCTTTCAGAGGCCTGGGGGAGGTGAGGGGGGGGGGGAAAGGAGAGTGTATTATCATTTTCCTTCGTATCAAGGAATCAGTTTTAGAAAAAAAGCACTTTGCTGCTAAGAAACCAGAGGCAAGTACTGGTTCTTGTAGTCCAACTACTTTTATACCCTTGCTATTTCTCAGATACCAAAAGAATAGCCTCTTATCGGACTATACCCCCCCACACACACACACACGATACATTATAATAGACTGACCATATCTCAGGAACTTTGACAGTAATACTGGTCTTTTTGATAGGCATACACCTTCTGAGTTACAAAAGAATATCATCCGTTTGAAAAAGATCCTTAACCTACAATATCATTCAATTATTTGTAAATTATACAGTAGAACCTCAGAGTTACGAACAGACCAGTCAACCACACACCTCATTTGGAACTGGAAGTACACAATCAGGCAGCAGCAGAGACAAAAAAAAAAAAAAGCAAATACAGTACTGTGTTAAACAAACTACTAAAAAATTAAGGGAAAGCAGCATTTTTCTTCTGCATAGTAAAGTTTCAAAGCTGTATTAAATCAATCAATGTTCAGTTATAAACTTTTGAAAAAACAACCATGACATTTTGTTCAGAGTTACGAACAACCTCCATTCCTGAGGCATTTGTAACTCTGAGATTCTACTGTAGTAGTATCATATTAAATTTGTGCTTTGCCAATTTCCTCTCCTCCACTTCACTCAAAGGCAGCCAAGGTCTTATTACAATAGTACCTTGGAGGCTCCAACCAAAATTAGGGCCCTACTGTGGTAGATTCCATACAAGTACATAGTAAGGGACCATTCCTATCCATATAACTAAGACAGAAAGGATGGGGGAAAACATATCCCCATTATATAGATCGAGAACTGAGACTCAGTGACTGGATTTGTCCAAAGTCACACAGGAAGTCCAGGGCAGAGACAAGAACTGAAACTGCACCTTAACCACAAGGCCACTATTCCTCTCTAGATCATCCTTCCTCTCTGATGCTAGTCATCCAAACAACTTCCTTTTAACAAAAAAATCTTGTTTTTGCTATACGACCCTGGAAGCTTTTTAAGTAGGGAATATAAATTTTATCAGGTCATTGCAAGTTCCTCATTTTTAATATGGTTTAAAATATTCACACACAAATATCTGTTCAAATATTTCTCTACTGGCAATGACTAACCCAGAGAATTACATTTATTGGAGAGATATTGTAAATGTATCTTTCTACTTTCAAACATGGTAAAAGATGGAAGACACACAAGTTTTAGAAGAAAATACAAGAAAGAAATACCACCCAGGAAACTCAAAACTTGTCTTGCCTAATAACAAACAAGTCACTCAATTCCTTTAGGATTTTGAGGAACAGCGGTCCATCTCTGACTTCTCCAGGAATATTGATAAGGTAATGATACCCCCAAATCTGCCTTTTGTCTTTAAATAACCTCCAATTTAGGCAGGTACAATACCCTTGCTTCCAACTTATTCCTCTTACTTGTCTTTCTAAGAAGTTGGCTCTATTCTCCTATTATGGTTATGGATAATTGGACAGTAACCCAGAAAAAAAATTAAATCTTGTTCTCTTGACAGAAGAACACATTGCTCCACACCCCCCAGCACTATTAATAATGGTGCCCTGATCGTTAATTTTGGATAGAACAATGACTATAGTGACCTGACTTTCACGGACAGATTTCTAGTTGGGATCCTACTAGGTCTTTGCCCATAGGCAGCCTCTGTCTCAGGATCTAGAGCAGGGGTCTCAAACTCAAATGACCACGAGGGCCACATGAGGACTAGTACATTGGCCGAGGGCCGCATTACTGACACCTCCCCCCGCCACCCTTGGCCCCGCCCCCACTCCACCCCTTCCATGAGGCCCTGCCCCCATTCCAACCCCTTCCCTGAAATCCCCACCCCAACTCTGCCCCCTTCCTGCCCCCAGGGAGGGCAGGAGGGGTGTGGGGTGTGGTGGGGGCTCAGGGCAGGGTGTTGGGGTGTGGGGTGCAGGAGGGGTGTGGGGTACAGCAGGGGGTTGGGCTGCAGGAGGGGTGCGGGGTACAGCAGGGGGTTGGGCTGCAGGAGGGGCTCGGGGGGCGGGCTCCGGCCCGACATGCACCGGGGGCAGGGCAGGCCGCCTGTCTGCGTGTCCCGCACTGCTCCGGGAAGTGGCCGGAACCTGGGGGAGGAGGGGCACAGGGGTCTGTGTGTTGCTGTTGCTTCAGGCACCACCCCCAGCAGCTCCCATTGGCCGGGAACGGGGAACTGCGGCCAATGGGAGCTGCTGGGGGCGCTGCCTGAAGCAAGAGCAACACACGGAGCCCTGTGCCCCACCTTCCCCACGTACCGGCCGCTTCCCGGAGCAGCAGGGGGCAGGGCAGGCAGGGAGCCTGCCCTTCCCCCGGTGCGCGTCGGGCTGGAGCCACTCTAGGTAAACGCTGGGGGGGGGCCCGCAGAAAACAACCCCGAGGGCCGCATGCGGCCCCCGGGCCGTGTGTTTGAGACCCCTGATCTAGAGCTTCCCAATTCCCAGGAATACCTAAGAGAAACTGCTTCTTATCCCCTTGCACGTCTACAACATGACTTTAGTATAATCCTGTTGTTTCTTTAAACCGAAAAAAATGTCCTGGCATATGACCAAGCTGGATGTCACTTTCTGCAGTCTGTGCATAAATAGGCATTTACAGAAGTTACCCAACTGTTAAGTGTTTTTCCCTGCCCTCACTGAGCTATGATGCATTTGAGGAAACATTCATTAATCCTCATTGCTAGAGCTTTAAATCAAAGCCATGAGACTTAAGCACCGTTCTCTCTACTAGCATAGACATCCATTACAATTTAAATACCACAGTTAAAAAGGTGTCTTGTAAACAAATATTTAAAATTTAGGTCTGGAAGTACCCATTGCTAAACAATACAAATTAAGCAGCAAGCCTGAACTTGCTTGTGTAAAGTACACCTCTACCCCGACATAACGCTGTCCTCGGGAGCCAAAAAATCTTACCACATTATAGGTGAAACCGCGTTATATCGAACTTGCTTTGATCCACCGGAGTGCGCAGCCCCGCCCCCTCGGAGCACTGCTTTACCGCGTTATATCCGAATTCGTGTTATATCGGGTCGCATTATATCGGGGTAGAGGTGTATCGGACAATGAGGCAATACCAGCATTTGTCCATAATACTTGTCAGACTCCTTTACAAAGACATCAGAAAGTAAACAGTAAGTTATTGCTACATAGGGCTGCATATGTTTTCATTAGAAAATGGAAGGTACAGTACACCATTTGTTCCTATTAAGTGACAACCCTAATCATTACACAGTGACCAATGATGGCTGAATTTTTGGTGTTATCCACCACAGAAGAGCCTAAAAACCTCACCCCCTCCTTGTTCTTCCTTGTTTGGAATGGGGTGCAAGGATGAGAGTTTTCTGAGAACACCTTTTACCTCTTTCTAAAGAGTTCTCTATCAGTTAGCTTATTTCCTCTCTCACTCCAATAGTCAAATCCTGAATGCAAGGCACAACCTGTTTATTCAAGTTGCATGCTTGGGAGGTTCACAGAGGTTGACAAAGAATGGGCAGTAGCTGCTCCAGCTGTTACTTCCCCCTATGCTGGGAGAGGCTTTGGCTGTTGGATCCACATAGTCATGGATCACCATCCTTGGACTATCCCCAAAGAACTCCTTCACATGGGAATGCAGGGAGACCTTGTGGAACTGTGCTTCTCTACCCAGGGGTGCCGATCCTCTGTGTAGGCTCCTCCCACGTGCAATCACACTAGTTCTGCAGCTATCAAGGCTTACTGAGCCCACAGAGAAGAGAGAACATGGTTTGCCCCAGGTGAGCAATATCAGAATAGGCATAGAAGGAGAAGGAATGTGGTATAGTGGTTAGAAAGGGGGTTCTCAAACTTTTTCCACAGTATAATCACATCTCAAAAGACACCTCCCACTTACAACTGCACAATATCTCTGTGGCAGCTACAGCAATTGTTTATATGGCAATGTAAAATGAGGAAAGTATGCATGTATTTTAGCTGTTTTTATTACATTTTTTGAAAAAGAAAAATGGGTTTCCCTTTATTCTTCATTTCACTTCATTTCTGGTCCTCCTCTCCCCTGTACATGCTTCCCTGACCTTTAGAGTATGTCTACACTAAATCTGGGAGCAAGCTACTGAGCCCAGCCCCTGGATTTAAGAGCCTGACCTCCAACCTTAGTTGCAACATCAAAGCAGTATCTACACAGCTATTTTTAGCATACCAGGGCAAGCCCCACTGAGTCTGTGGCCCTGGGTGGGGAGGCTCACTCCCAGATACACTATTGCCAGATTCTTCCCTGGGCATGCTGCCCAGACACCTGGTCCTTTTCTCCAGATACCCTCCAGCATAATGGGCATAGGGATGTCTCCTTTCCTGCTCCCCACTGATAGCTCATCTCAGAGGATAGTTCTTGGGTTTTCTCCTCCTCTTACACAGGAACAGTCCCTAGAAGTAGTAGTCACCGTGGCTCCTGCTTTTCCGGGCATTCTGACTCTTCTTTGCAATGTCTAAGGCAGCAACAAGAATTGAACCTGTGCCTTAACCACCTGTAAAAGCAGCTGGAAACCTTCAACTCAATCCGAAGTCAATGGTGGCTGCAGGTACTCAGCACCTCTGAAAAATCAGGCCTCAAATTGGCCACCCAAAAACTGAAGCAACCAAAATTGGAGATCACTTTTGGTTGTTAAACCATCTGTAAAGGGAACACAATATTGATATACCTCAAAGGACTTTTGTGAAGCTTATTTTTTGTAAAGCACTTTGATATCCTCCTAAAGGAGGAGCGAGCCACAGAGTTCAAAATATTACTATCAAATCCACAAGTGATGCCCAATCACTGAAGAAATTATAGTTTAGTCTTTCCCCATTGTGACGGGTTCGATCACAGAGACCCCCTTGGGACTATTACCTGATGTGCTGAAACTACCTCTGAGCCTGTTTTCCCTGTTAGCTTGGGACTCCAGAACCCTGCCTTGTTGAGCCAGACACACTAGTCTGCTGCAACACAGACCCAGGTCTGGTCCACGCCCCCAAAGCTGCATACTTTAACCAAAAACTGCTCAGCAAGTCACCTATCTCCAGCACCCAGACACCCAGTTCCCAATGGGATCCAAACCCCAAATAAATCTGTTTTACTCTGTATAAAGCTTATATGGGGTAAACTCATAAATTGTCCACCCTCTATAACACTGATAGAGAGATATGCACAGCCATTTGCTCCCCCAGGTATTAATCACTTACTCTGGGTTAATTAATAAACAAAAGTGATTTTATTAAGTATAAAAAATAGGATTTAATTGGCTTCAAGTAATAACAGACAGAACAAAGTAAGTTACCAAGCAAAATAAAACAAAACACGCAAGTCTAAGCCTAATACATTTAAGAAACTGAATACAGGTATATCTCACCCTCAGAGATGTTCCAATAAGCTTCTTTCACAGACTAGACTCCTTCTTAGTCTGGGCCCAATCCTTTCCCCTGGTACAATCCTTTAGTTCCAGCTCAGGTGGTAATTAGGGGATTTCTCATGACTGGCAGCCCCCTTGTTCTGCTCCACCCCCTTTTATAGCTTTGGCCCAAGGTGGGAATCCTTTGTCTCTCTGGGTTCATAGGTGCCAACTTTCCCTGGCACCGGTAGGTGCTTGTGCCCCCACATCCCGGCCCCGCCCCGACTCCACCATTTCCCCACCCCTGCCCCGCCCCCATTCCAACCCCTTCCCCAAAGTCCCCGCCCCAACTCCGCCCCTTCCCTGCCCCTATTGGACCCCTTCCCCAAATCCCCGCCCCAGCCCCGCCTCTTCCCTGAGTGCGCCACGTTCCCCCTCCTCCCCCCTCCCTCCCAGCGCTTGCCGCACTAAACAGCTGTTTTGTGGTGCAAGCGCTGGGAGCTAGGGGGAAAAAGTGGGCACGCAGCACGCTCAGGGGAGAAGGAGGAGGCGGAGGCAAGGTGGGGCGGGGCGGGGAGCTGCCACTGGGTGCCAATTTTTCCCTGTGGGTGCTCCAGCCCCGGTAGGGTGACCAGATGACAGGAAGAAAATATCGGGACACGGGGGGGGGGGGGGGGGGAGAGAGCAAAAAAAACCAAAGACTGAGTGCTGCCGGTGTAACGACACAAACAGCTCCCTCTCCCAATTCCCTACTGTGGCCCAGTGCTGCCGGCAGTCGGAGGGGGGGGGGGGGCTGAGAAAAGCCGAGTGCTGTGGGCAGTCAGAGGAGATTATGCACCCTCCCTTAGCTATGCATACCTTCAGCCTCTGGTTTTCAGGGGGGGGGGGGGAACCAACTGAGAACAGCTGAGTGCTGCCGGCAGTCAGAGGAGAGGGGGAAAAAAAAAAAAAGCGGAGAACAGCCGAGTGCTGCTGGCGGAGGAAAAAAAAAAAAAAAGGTGGAGTGCAGCGTCCCGACCGAAGATCGATCGGGACGCGGGACAAACACCTAAATATCGGGACGGTCCCGATTTTATCGAGACGTCTGGTCACCCTAAGCCCCGGAGCACCCACGGAGTCGGCGCCTATGGTTCCCACCCCTCCTTCTAAATGGAAAAGCACAAGGCTTAAAATGGATTCCAGAATCATGTGACATGGTCACATGTCCTGTAAGATCCCTAGTCTCCATTCTTCCAGGGCTGGTCAGCACACAGGTATACAGGAAGGCTTGTAAGTAAACAGAGCCATTTACAAACAAATTGTCCTAGCTAATGGGAACCATCAAGAGTCCAAGCCAACATTAATGGCCCACACTTTGCATAGTTACAATAGGACTTCAGAGTAATACTTCATATTTCTAGCTTCAGATACAAGAATGATACATTCATACAAATAGGATGAACACACTCAGTAGATTACAAGCTTTGTAATGATATCTTACAAGAGACCTTTTGCATAAAGCATATTCCAGTTACATTATATTTACACTCATAAGCATATTTCCATAAACATATGGAGTGCAACGTCACACCCATAAAAGGAGGAAAGGAAAGAAAAACTGAACTCTGGTTCATATCTATTCCCTCAGCTGCTGGACTAAAAGAACAGGTCATGAATTAAGTAGTCAGGATCACTTATAACTGAAACCAGCAATCCTCTCCTAATATTAGTCTCTGGTTCATCTCAGCTAAGATAATTACTCAGGAGAGCATGGTAGTAATATGCTCTTCTTTCAATGGATAAAAGGTTAGTTCTTTTTTAAATTCAGAATGACAATGATGAGCAACCTCGCCATCTTTCGGAAAGGTAAGATAGTTTATAGTCAGAGCACAAGAGTGCAACTCAGGAAAACTGAGTTCTAGTCTCAGATCTGAAGAATAATTACTATTTGAACAGCACCTTGAAAAATAAAAATATAGAGCACTATATTAAAAATAAAATTACATTTAAGAACCACACTTATTTTATGTTTTTAAAAGGCATAAGCACTTGCAGATGTGGTGTCATTTTTCTTTTTGTTAAATGAGTGCATAAAGTATGTTATGTGGATATTGAGTGTTTTCTCCCTTCTGTCGTTTAACTTCTCTTCAGGTTTATGTTTCACATTACAAACAGTATAAGCTATTCACCCCTCAACCAAGGGAGAAAAAACAAAACATATCATACTTTTCCCATCTCTTAAATTAAAAAAAGATGAAGGGAACATTAACACAAACATATTAAGAGTAATAAATATTGTGGTTAAGATTCTACTGTGGATGGCAACTGTTCACAGGGGGGGAGGGATAGCTCAGTGGTTTGAGCATTGGCCTACTAAACCCAGGGTTGTGAGTTCAATCCTTGAGGGGGCCACTTGGGGATCTGGGGCAAAATCAGTACTTGGTCCTGCTAGTGAAGGCAGGGGGCTGGACTCAATGACCTTTCAAGGTCCCTTCCAGTTCTAGGAGATGGGATATCTCCATTAATTATAATTATAACAAATGCAAGTCAGGAAAGGAACACAGCTGAGAGTGTTTTTCAAATAACAAGTTTACACTTTCTAGCAACTGTCATCCAAGGTTTTTACAGCACTTTACATAAGCATTATCTAATTAAGGGTATGTCTACACTTGGAGCTTGGGGGGGCGATTCCTAGCTTGAGGAGACACCGGAGATAGCTTTCATCGAGCTAGCACAGGGGTGGGAAAACTTTTTGGTCTGAGGGTCACATCAGGATATGGAAATTGTATGGCGGGCCATGAATGTTCATGAAATTGGGGGTGGGGTGCAGGAGGGGGTGAGGGCTCCGGCTGGGGGTGCGGGCTCTGGGGTGGATCCAGAAATGAGGAGCTCAGGGTGAGGGAGGGGGCTCCAGGCTGGGGCAGGGGGTTGGGGCGTGGGGGAGGGCTCTGGCTGAGGGTGCGGGCTCTGGGATGGGGATGGGGCAGGGCCGGCTCTAGGCACCAGTGTTCCAAGCATGTGCTTGGGACAGCCCTTTTCAAGGGGCGGCACTCACTCCGGCTTTTTTTTTTTTTTTTGCGCTTCAGCGGCAGCAAAAAACCTGGAGCTGGCACTGGGCTGGGAATGAGGGGTGCAGGAGAATACTCCAGGCTGGGACCGAGGGGTTCGGAGGATGGGAGGGGGATCAGGGCTGGGGCAGGGAGGTGAGGTGCAGGGGTGTGTGTGTGAGGGTTCCAGCTGGGGGTGCAGGCTCTGGGATGGGGCTGGAGATGAGGGGTTTGGGGTGCAGGAGGGTGCTCCGGGCCAGCACCGAGTGGCTCAGAGGGCAGGAGGGGGATTGGGATGGGGCAGGCTGTTGGGGTATGGGGGGTGAGGGCTTTGCCTGGGGGTGCAGGCTCTGGGGTGGGGCCGGAGTACGAGAGGGGGCTCCGGGCTGGGATTGAGGGGTTCAGAGAGCTGGGGGGGGGGAAAATCAGGGCTGGGGCTGGGGACTGGGTCGCAGTGGGGCAGGCTCTGGGCAGCGCATACCTCAAGCACCTCCTGGAAGCATGTCCCAACTCTGGCTCCTACACAGAGGCACGGCCAGGCGGCTCTGTGCGCGCTGCCCTGTCCGCAGGTGCTGCCCCCATAGCTCCCATTGGCCGGGAGCCGCGGGGGCGGCACCTGTGGACAGGGCAGTGCACAGAGCCGCCTGGCCACACATCCACGTACTACGTAGGAACCCGAGGGGGGTCATGCCGGCTGCTTCCTGGAAGCCGTGCAGAGCGGGGCAAGCCCCTGACTCCACTCCTTGGTGTGAGCTGAGGGCCGGATTAAAAGGTCTGACGAGCCGGACATTTGACCAACCCTGTGCTAGCATGCTAAAAATAGTAAGCAAGTTACTCACATCTTCTTCTCAACTGTTTGAAATGGGCCACTCTCATTCCCACTACAAAAGTGATTTTTCCTCCCTTCGTATTCTGCTGTTAATTGAATTGTCTCGTTAGACTGACCTCCCACTTGGTAAGGCAACTCCCATCTTTTCATGTGCTGTGTATTTATACCTGCTACTGTATTTTCCACTCCATGCATCTGATGAAGTGGGTTCTAGCCCACGAAAGCTTATGCCCAAATAAATTTGTTAGTCTCTAAGCTGCCACAAGGACTCTTCGTTGTTTTTGCTGATACAGACTAACACGGCTACCACTCTGACACCTTAAAATAGAATGTGGCTGTGGCAGAACAAGCAGCAGAAGGGGCTAGTCACCTTAAATTCATACCTAGCATCTCTGATGGGAATGCACTTGGGGCAGCTAGCCCCTCCTACAGCTCACGCTACTGCAGCTGCATTCTATTTTTAGCACGCTAGCTCCATGAAAGCTAGCATGAGTACGTCTCCTCACGCTAGGAATCACACACCCCAGATGGAAGTGTAGACACACCTTAAATCTCTCAAAACCACCTGTGAAGTAAGTAAGGGATACAGGAACATATAATATTATGAAGTGTAGCCATCTCTGGAGCACAACACAGCAACTGTTTAATACTACAGAACCTGAAATGAATACCACATACAAGGGTAACTGCAGGAGAAATTTACAGAGGCAGATTATAAATTGAAAGAGTTGGAATTTGGCCTAGATACAGGGATGTATACCCCCTACTCTTATCATTGCCATTGGATCTCTATAATGACTAGAAGCTGTTAGGAACTTGTTTTGACATCTCATCCGGAAGACAAGAAGGGACACAGCTTTTTTAGAGACAGTATTCTCAAGAAAGATGCCTGAAGGTAGAGTATTTTCATCATTCAGCTAATAAACCAAGCCCCTGCGATAACAGTTGGTACAACAAGACTTCACTGTAAGGAAATACAGTGATTGCAGGCAAACTTATAAAAGAAAGCTTTACTGTATGGCAGTGTTATTTAATTCCTTTAGTAGCTGATAATATCACTAAAATAAGGAAGCTGCTAGGAAACTGAATCTGTATGTACTCAGTGATAGAGTATTGATTTAAAACATGGAATTAAATACAAAGAACTTCATTCAAACAATATTAGGGGTCTGAAACTCACAAAAGCAAGCACATTTCTCCAGCATCTGCTTATGAACTACATATTACATGTGCTATAAAAATCCTAAAACCGTTGGGGAAATTAGTGACAGAAATTCACTCACTGTCCCAAGTCCCTCAGAGCATCAACCCATCTTTAAACCCGTTCATTTTGCATTTCCTTGCTGCTGAATACAGAGTTGTTCTTTTAAAAGCCAGACATTCCACTGGCTTGCAAGTGATAATAACAGGTACATGGCGCAGCACCCAATATCCAAGGCTGTCTTTAGGCATATGCAGCATACGCAGCTGCGTAGGGCACCATGAAATTTGGGGCACCAAATTGCCCCAAATTTCAATGTGCCCTAGGCAGCTGCGTGCTGCATATGTGGCAGCATCAGCTCCAGCGACCAGCCCTATGCCTCGGCCTGCAGGGGGGGCCTGCATAGGGCAACCAAATGGCTAGGAACGGCCCTGTCAATATCCATTTAACCCTGGGTATCAGGTACATTCAGTGACTACACAAGGCCACTTTATGGTACATTTTAAACTCTCCTTTATTTGTAATATTGTTTTAGAAGAATGAAGAGTACTTTATTGCCCTAGCCAATGCTGAATTCATGTGGCAAACTTTCATCAGTGGAGATAAAGAGGACATAGTGGGTTGTATTTATCAATGCTTATGCAAAAGCATCCTAGCTGTAAAGCCAACTACATTGATAACAGTTCTACGCAAGAAAATGTTTCTTATTGTATTGTTATAAAGATGAGAGGAAACAGAAGTCAGTGTTCACAGCAAGGCACACAGAAAAGAAGCTCCTTCCCGCCCAATTTAATTGTTGGAGAGGTCACTTTTAAGGGGGGGAACAACACTGACAAATGAGACATATCTCATCAAATTTTAACTTTTAAAGTAGAAGCAAAGGTCACTTAAAACCCATTTTAGAGAAAGGGGCAGATGTAGAAGACCTTTTGCTTTTACTGCCTCCACACTTCCTCAGCTGCCAAAATGCCCTACTTTGATTACAGATCTTCAGTAGAAACCTTTGACTGGGCTTTCTCCTCTTTAGGAGCAGAATGGTAGCTGCCTTCAACACCGAGCCACTCAGGAGAAAGAGTAAGTGGACTCTTAATGGCTTAATTTCCCTATCTGTGGGAAGGCATGTTGGACTGACTCCATCTCCCATTCCATTTGCAAGTAAGGGCAAAGTTTCTTTGCTCAGTGAGCCCACAGATAGACTCCCAACCCCAATTATATTAGGAACTAATATGAGAATATATTAAGAGCACTACATTAAAGCAGCTCTGCCAAGGGTCAGATCTGGGGACTATAACCCAGACAACACCCTATCAGTTCTAAATTCCTTCATATTTAAATCTTTCCCCTAATAATAATTAAAGTGCGGCTCAATTCTGAATAGGGACCTTGTAAAAAGGCATCCTGGATTCTTTGTTTACCATCTATCTATATCAAGTGTTCAATTCAAACATAAAAAGATTAAGAGTCAGATTCTCTGGTGCATTCCTGCCCATCGACAATGCTCTGATAGTGCAAACACCCTGGAAAATAGTGGCATGTGGCCAGCTGACCCAGCTCTTGCTCCACCTCACCACTTAACCCTAATGATTTAGATAAGTACAGTACACTTATAAAGTTTAGACAGTACACTTATAAAGTTTACGGACGATACCAGGAGGGATTGCAGGTGCCAATGATCTGGACAAACTGGAGAAATGGTCTGAAGTAAATAGGATGAAATTCAATAAGGGCAAATGCAAAGTACTCCACTTAGGAAGGAACCTCCAGTTGCACACATACAAAACGGGAAATGACTGCCTAGGAAGGAGTACTGCGGAAAGGGATCTGGGGTCATAGTGAATCACAAGCTAAATATGAGTCAAGAGTGTAACACTGTGGCAAAAAAAGCAAACATCATTCTGGGATGTATTAGCAGGAGTGTTGTAAGCAAGACACAAAAAGTAATTCTTCCGCTTTACTCAGGCCTCACCTGGAATAGTGTGTCCAGTTCTGGGTGCCACATTTCAGGAAAGATGTGGACAAATTGGAGAAAGTCCAGAGAAGAGCAACAAAAATTATTAAAGGCCTAGACAACATGACCTATGAGGGAATATTGAAAAAATTGGGTTTGTTTAGTCTGGAGAACAGAAAACTAAGAGGGGACATAACAGTTTTCAAGCACATAAAAGGTTGTTACAAGGAGGAGGGAGATAAATTGTTCTCCTTAACTTCTGAGGACAAGAAACAATGTGCTTAAATTGCAGCAAGGACAGTTTGGTTGGATATTACGAAAAACTTCCTAGCTGTCAGGGTGGTTAACTTCTGGAATAAATTGCCTAAGGAGGTTGTGCAATCTCTGTCATTGTCTAACCTGCTCTTAAAAATTTCCAAACACATGTCAGGAATGGTCTAGATCAGGGGTTAAATTTAAGGGCTGGGGGGGAACCTTAGGACTCATGGCTTCAGCCAAAGGGGGAGGGAGGCCTCAGAGCTCCGGACTTCAGCCACCGGGTGGGAGGTGACGGGGCTGTGGGGAGAAGCTGAGAGCTTCAGTCCCGCGGGGTGCTGGGGGTGGAGGGGAGCTCAGGGCTCCAGCCTCACAGGGTGCCAGGGCTGGGGGGAGCTAAGGCTTCTGCCCTGCAGGGTGCTGGGGCTCTGGGCTTTAGACTCACAAGGGCCAGGGTCGGCTCTAGGCACCAGCAAAACAAGCTGGTGCTTGGGGCGGCACATTTTTAGGGGCATGGCTGGCGCCAGAATGCCGCCCCTAAAAATGTGCCCCAGCCACCCTAGCTCACCTCCGCTGCTGCCACGGCGCGCGAAACAGCTGATTCGCACGCCGCTGCTCGCCCTCCCTCCCAGGCTCTCAAACCTGGGAGGGAGGGGGAGATCCCGAGCGGCCGCGGCGCGCGAAACAGCTGATTCGCGCACCGCTGCTCACCCTCCCCCCCAAGTTTGAGAGCCTGGGGGGAGGAGGCAGGGCTGGGGATTTGGGGAAGGGGCGGAGCTGAGGCGGGGCCGGGGGTGGGGTAAGAAAAAAACGGGGGGGGGAGGGGCGGCCAAAATTGTTTCTGCTTGGGGCGGCAAAAATCCTAGAGCCGGCCCTGACAAGGGCACCAGGGCTCTGGGCTTCAGCCCCATGGCTATGCTCCCAGCTTCAGCCCCGCTGAGATACCAGGGCTCACGGCTTCAGCCCCGCATTTCTGGCTTCAGCACCATGGAAGGTGCCGGGCTCAGAACTTTAGCCCCGGTTGGGGAGGGGGGGGTCACTGGGGCTCAGGGCACCCTGCAGCTCCACTCCTGGTTTCAGTCCCATGGGGTTGCCAGGGCTTGGGGTGCCGGGCTTCAGCCATGGGGCCCTGTGGCCCCCTGAAAGCAGCTCACGGCCAACCCCTGGTTGAGAACCACTGGTCTAGATAATACTTAGTCCTACCATGAGTGCAGGAGACTGGACTAGATGACCTCTCGAGGTCCCTTCCAGTCCTACGATTCTATGATTGTAGCAGGTGGATAGGGAGAATGTTAGAGGCATGTCGCTCTGGCTATCCTTAGCTGGATTACAGTTCTTTGGGGACTACTGCAAGCTGACAAAGGTTGGCACAATCGTCAGGATGCTCTAATTTGGGTTAGAGCTGCAGCCAGCACAGAGCCACCCAGAGAATCAAGGAGCTGCAACGAAATACCCAATAGCCTCCTCCCACCCTGCTGTGCTAGGTTTCTCCTTGGCAGATCCATAATTTTTGTAACTGCCACCTTGCAAATTCAGCATAGACTCAGAGTAAAGCTAGGTACTGTGCACATCATCACCAATAGAACAGGTTCTGCAGGGCTAATTTGGTCCTCAGTGACACCTGTGTGACTCCATTGTCTGCAACAGGCCTGCACAGGTATAATGATTGGAATTTAGTAAACAATTCTACTGATGGACAAGATCAAATAGATACAGCAACCTGTTAGATGTGTTGGCTCTTCAAGTCTATCAGTAGCAAAGAGCAGTAAAAACATGTTTTAATCACTACTGTCAGCAGATATCCTATCTGTGTGCATTCAGTGCTATGTCTGGAGAAAGTAGGGGCTGTTTCCCCATAATTACTTGTAATTTTACAAGAACCTCTGGGTTACTAAAAAAAAGAAAGTGAACCTTATCATTTTTGGGTTTTTTGAATACACATATCCCTATGACCTTTGTATTTAGCAAACAAATCTTGGACTATCAAACTAGGAAGAGTGTTGGTTGGTATGAGAGATTTCTGATTCTCTAATTAAAAGCTCAGAGTTAATCTGGCATTGTTCAGAACAATGTGGTGTTAACATTGAAGTTTAATGCTGCCGTTTAAAATGTCACTTCATTGCTGATAGTTTCAGTAGAAACATCGAGCTACTCTGATTCTGTGGACTAAGTTTGGGATTGTGGTCAGCACTTATATAGAGTACCATCATTTTCTCCCTCCAGAATCTGACCCCCAATTATTTTTCATTGCTTTAACTGGAGTCCCTCAGGCTTCTTGTCTTTTCAGATCATGAGTGCTTATCAGAAAGCTGATGACACAGTCAAAGTGATGTCTATCAACTAGTACAAAGAGTACTCCAGTACTTTTATTTTAAATTAAGGACTGTGATGTTACCACAGTGGGGATACAGTACTGATACATCATCAACAGGATAAGAAAAAGATGGTCCTAGGAAAAATAAATCAAATACTAGAATCTCAAACTTGGTTACTGAGGGTTTATATCCTCCCCACCTTCTCACCAAACACAATAATAAAGGACAAAACAGGACACACACGGAGAATTGAAACATCACTCACCACTTCCTGAGATGCATATTTAGGATCTTCAGGATCAACTGACCAATAGCAGAAATCAAAGCCAAAAGCCACAATCTTCTCTCTTGTGTCCCATGGGCCCTCAAGCCTATTGTCCACCTGAATAGGGGGGAAGATAGAAAGAGCACTTGAATTTGAGGATTACCAAAGAGCATCATTTTAAAAGTTTGTCCAGGATATACTTTTCCTCTTCTCACAACACAAATATTCATGGCTCCAAGTTCATACTGTTTTCATTTTTTGCACAAAAGTCAAAGAAAAAATATGGATGGATCCATCACAAAGCTGCTAGGGTAAAACTTTCACTGAGCAGTTCATTCACCACTTCTCTCCTACTTCAAAAAAAGTACAATGCACTTAAGAGTTTTCCATCCAACGATCTCCGAGTATTTTACAAGCATTACTGAGTTAATCCTCAACATCCATTTTAGGTGGGAAAGCATTATCCCCATTTTACAGATGGAGAAACTGAATCCCAGAGGTTAAATGACTATGTTTATGGTAGAGCCAGAAATATGAACCACACCTCCCAACTCCTAGTATTACGCTTTAACCACACGTCTATCTACTCTCCTTCTGTACCTTGTTGTATTAACAGTTTATCAGTTCTCCTCCCTCAGTGTGTTATGGATTACAAAGAGCTCATAGCAAATCCTGAGTTTTGATTAACCAGTAATCATGACCAAACCCTCCAGACATAGCTTAGGTTGGAGCTACTTCTTTTAGTTACTCAAGTATTTCACTTAGGATATATGTTTTCACTAAAAATGTAGCTTGGGTGACTGGCATTCAGGTCTGAGCACCTAAGTTAGCCTAGCCCACGTGTGAGTAGCCACACTGCAAAGCCATACCTGAATTACTACAACTTCACTAGTGCTACACTCATCTGTATGTGTCATTAGGATTTGTAGGGGCATATCCCATGGCTCTTTTGGGCTGCAGTAAGCTGAGCTTCTCTACAATGCTTTCATATTAAGTTGTAGAAGAACCTGTCTGTCCCTTCTAGGCACACATGGGGAATTTTGGGAAGGCACTGGAGAATTATCAACTCCTGAGTGGTTTAGCTTAGAGTCCTCACTACAAAGTTTTAATCCATACCCACAGACATGCCAATTAGTCCAGGTTGAAAGCACCACTAAATACAGGTGAGAAGTTTGTGTGTAGACAGGAAGGGAATTGGGGAAGGCTAACTCTGCAGTGAAGACATACCCAATATTGGTCTATACAGCTCTAGTTTAAACAGCCATCAGTTAATCAGAACAAAATTTCCCAGTGCTACTTTATAATGTACATAATTTCTAAAAATATATACATACAAATTTTAACCTTGTTCATGGTTTCAGCTTTCATCACTGATTCTAAGAAGTCTGATGCCATACATTAAATTAATCTGTGCAAAGAATGGGATAACACCCTACTGGAATTTTTTAATCTGTTTTTAAACACACTTCCCTCCCACCGGGGAGAGTTTGGAGGCGGGGTCAGTCTTTTGATATTAGAAAAAGCTGTTTAAAGGATTTAGTAAAGTTTCATTAAAGAGTCAATGACACTACTCCTGTGAATAAGGACTGCAGAATCAGGTCTAATATTTATGATTGTAAACGTTTAAGGGCAAGAGCTTGTATTTTTATTTGAGCTGCAAAGTGCCATGTATGCCTATGGCTTTGTAAAAATAATCATTTTCATAAAAGGTGACTCAAGAAGTTAAGGAAATCAAACAGATCTTGCTACAGAAGTCGTCATTTGATTCCAAACAAGATGCTGTATCTGTTTGCACCTAGCAAGTGGGCAAGGCACTTTCCAAAAACCCAAACAACACTTCCCCTTCCCAAATCAAAGGAGGAAACCTTGAGTCACACATGAGCCAGAAATAGCTGGATCCATATGTAACACTGACATTAGCAGCAACAGAATTAGCAATCTTGACATCTGGCAATAGCATAAGTAGAAAAGAAAATAGTTAAATTCACTATTAATTAGAACACTAAATATCGCATTAACAAACCACTTAGCCACTATTGCTGAAAAATGGTGATGATAACATTTAGCTACCTTTAAGATCTATGAATGAAAAGCACTGTAAATGCTAAGTATTATCATAATTTATGGAGATTACTGGGGAAATTGTTAAACAAACCCATCTAAAAGAGCCTCTTTGCTAACAGCAGTTTTGCTGCTGGGGGGGGGGGGGGAAGACGGGGGACGACGGGACGACAGACCTGTACATTTATCCTTAAACGAAAAAGGACCTCATGTATGGAGAAACTCACATGATTCTAAATTAAATTAGTCATGTTGAATTAACTCCAACTGATGTTTCCTTTGGCTAGTGTTAAAATGTAAGCTAGTCTATTGATCAGTTAATTCAAAAGGATTATCTTCAATAAATGAGGTTTATTCAGAAGCCTTATAAGTGATGTAACCCAAAAGAGAACTCTCCACTGTTTTCTGCAGTAGCTGATTGTGGCTAACTAGGAGCCCTGACTGCCTATTGCAACAAGATAAAATGAATATGGTACTTTATCTCTGCAAATTCAGTTTTATAATCAAAGTGACAGGCTACAAAATAAATCTCTATTAACGTAAAGGTTTCAGCTACACAGTTTGTGCACTGGTATAACTATTTTCATTAGGGGTACGTTGGGGTTTTTTTTTTTTTTTTTTTTTTCAAACCTAAATTATTATACTGGTACAACCCTAGTGTGGAAATGGTTATGCTGCTGTATATGCCTTATATACCTATAGCTAGCCTTATTCTCTTCCTGTACAGGAATAGCTTGCTGGCATAAAGTACTTTTATACTGATAACTGTATCCATATTGGGGGTTGTACCACTTTAACATACTGGTATATTTACAAGCAGTGAAACTTTGGTATGTAGACAAGGCAACGCCTCTCCCTTCATAAAACTTAATACTCTTGAAATACCAAACAAAATATAAACAGGTCAGCTCTTATGGCTCCAGAACTCCCTGCCAGACTTCTGCTAAGCAAGCCCCTCCATCCCTCTGTTCCTAAGCAAAGTACTTCTTTCATGGCTCTCTCTCAAAAGGTCAGTCTAACTAAGGCCTGGTCTACACTACGACTTTAATTCGGATTTAGCTGCCTTAATTCGAATTAACGCTTGACCCGTCCACACAACGAAGTCATTTAATTTGAATTAAAGGGCCCTTTAATTCGATTTCTGTACTCCTCCTCGACGAGAGGAGTAGCGTCAAAATCGGTATTGTTAATCCGAATTAAGGTTAGTGTGTCCGCAATTCGATGTTATTGGCCTCCAGGAGCTATCCCACAGTGCACCATTGTGACCGCTCTGGCCAGCAATCTGAACTCGCATGCACTGGCCAGGTGGACAGGAAAAGCCCCGGGAACATTTGAATTTCATTTCCTGTTTGCACAGCGTGGAGAGCACAGGTGACCACAGAGAGCTCATCAGCACAGGTAACCATGCAGGCTGATAATCGAAAAAGAGCACCAGCATGGACCGTACAGGAGGTACTGGATTTGATCTCTATATGGGGAGAGGATTCAGTGCTAGCAGAACTGCGTTCGAAAAGACGAAATGCCAAAACTTATGAAAAAATTTCCAAGGGCATGATGGAGAGAGGCCACAATAGGGACACAGATCAGTGCCGCGTGAAAGTCAAGGAGCTCAGACAAGCCTATCAAAAAGCAAAGGAGGCAAACGGTCGCTCCGGGTCAGAGCCACGGACATGCCGCTTCTACGCTGAGCTAAATGCATTTCTAGGGGGGGCCGCCACCACTACCCCACCTCTGACTGTGGATTCCGAGATGGGGATAATCTCATCAGGTACACCTGATGATTCCGTGGAAGGGGAAGAGGAGGAGGAGGAGGACGAGCTGACAGAGAGCACCCAGCTCTCCGTTCTCCCCAACAGCCAGGATCTGTTTCTCACCCTGACTGAAGTACCCTCCCAAGCCAGCACCCAAGACCATGACCCCATGGAAGGGACCTCAGGTGAGTTTACCTTTTAAAATATAAAACATGTTTTAAAAGCAAGCATTTTTAATGATTAATTTGCCCTGAGCACTTGGGATGCATTCGCAGCCAGTACAGCTACTGGAAAAGTCTGTTAACATGTCTGGGGATGGAGCGGAAATCCTCCAGGGACATCTCCATGAAGCTCTCCTGGAGGTACTCCAAAAGCCTTGCCACAAGGTTTCTGGGCAGTGCAGCCTTATTCCGTCCTCCATGGTAGGACACTTGACCACGCCATGCTAGTAGCAAGTAATCTGGTATCATTGCCTGACAGAGCCTGGCAGCGTATGGTCCCGGTGTTTGCTGGCATTCAAGCAACATCTGTTCTTTATCTTGCTGTGTAATCCTCAGGAGAGTGATATCGCTTAGGGTAACCTGGTTGAAATAAGGGAATTTAATTAAGGGGACAGAGGTGGCCGTTCCTACTGGGCTGTTTGCCTGTGGCTGAAAAGAAATCCTTCCCTGCATTTAGCCAAGTGCAAAGGGGGGGGGGAGGATTGGCCCAGAGCTTTTCGCGTTTTGCTAGCAGGAATCTTCCCTGATACCAGCCACGCGGTGGGGGGAGGGAGAAAGCACTCATCCCAGAGAATTCATGGCGGG